>NW_024581129.1:3065775-3096437 GCF_017639235.1 Corvus kubaryi
CCCCCCCCCCCCCCCTTCTTTTCTTGTTTTCTCTACAGCAACAGCAACAACAAAAGCACTAAACGTGATTTCACAAACAGTTTTGGTTCTGGTAAAATTCCATCCCCAACAGAAAGAGACTCAATGAATACCCCTATGAACAGTTCATTTGTGTTGTCAGAGGTACCAACCAACACCTGCAGCTGAACAAGCAGGTTTTGCTCTGCCCTTTTTGCTTGCAGATGTGCCTGTACTGCCCCAGCACAGCCTTTTCCCCACTTTTTTTTTTTCCTCCTTCCTTTGCTCCATCAACACAACCTTTCTGCAGCAGGGTGGGATGCCAAGTTTGAGTTGGCCAAGCTGCAGCCCACCACAGGACTCCAGAAGTGCTGGAGTTCCTCTCATCCTGAACAAGGATTTCAAATGAGAGATATTTGCTGTCACATGAGGCAGACATAGTTTAAATTGACTTTTTGGAGATGAGCAGGAACTTCACCTCTTCAGGAATAAAGGCCCTTCTAAATTGTAACATCATTTGTGCAAGGGGGTTTCACAGAACTCATGAACCACCTTGGGGAGGGTGGGGTGATTTTTTTTTTGCTCTGCCTCAAGTACAAATTGCTGTTCATGTGGGGTTTTGCTTTAGGCTGCTACATATTTTGCTATTGTCTCTTCCTTCCCCCAAAGACACTGAGAATTCCTCTGCTTCATGTTTTATTTACAAGTTTGTGTGGTTTTGTGCTTTATCATCTTGAGTGGGTGGGATAAGCTCAGTTTTATGGATTTTTAATAGAAAAGTAGAGAATAGCTCACCTCAAAATCTTACACTAATGGTTTGTAATGTGTCAGGAACTATCCTACTTTCTGGAAGAGAGAATATGTATTTCTCTGGTTTGGGTCCTGAACTGAAACAAACTTTCCTCTGAGGAGGCTCAAGTCTGAACACCACACAAAACAAAAGAGCAGTGCAATTCTGGGCCCACAGTAATTTGAGGCTGACAGCTTGTTTGCCACTGCTGGTTTTGCTGTATTTACTGGATCAGGGTAAAGCTCCTCCTGTCTTACTCAAGCATCAAAGATGGGAGGGAGATTTCTACCCTCAGAGGATCAGGACCCAAGGAAACAACAACTACATGAAAAAAAATTGCACGTGAAGGGCTTAGAAAACACAGGAGTGTGCAAAACTCTTCCCTTTCTCTGGGGGAAAGATCATATATATGATGATTATTTCCTTTCTTGGTCCAACCCTTTTTATCAGAGGCCATGGCTCCACCTCAGCCCATGGCACACCAGGATTTCTGAGTGATTCTTCCAAGATCCTGGCATGGAACAGCCCTCCCTCTTCAACTCATGGAACAAAGCAGCTGTTTGACCCCTCAGGGGCTGGGAACAAGCAACACTCAGGACAGAAGCATTCACCTCTTGGAGCTAACAAGGGGAAGGGGTCTGCATGAAATATTCTGTTTGTGCAAGTGGGAAAAAAGAAAAAAAGCCTTGCCCTAGCTGAGAAACCACCCATATTTTTTCAGCTGCATTCAATACAATTTTATAATTACATTTAAATCAGCACCCTTGGAGCAGGGTGGAGCCCAGGTTTGAAAGCCAAGAGTCATTTGAAAACATCTTTCTCTGTGAGCCAAAAGCTTTTCTTATTTGATACGGCCAGAAGGATGGGAAAAGCTTTAAAGGGGCCTCGAGAGGTGCTCGTTAAGGAGTTTCCTGAGAGCCAGAGCTCACACACAGCTACCCCTGCTCAACGCCCTCTGCCTCTCTGCGTGTCCTCCCCAGCAGAAGGGTCCCTGTGCCTGTGCAGCTTCTTCCCCCAAGCCTGGGACTGGCTTGCATTAGCAAGGATGTGCTGGTACTACTTGACTACACACACCCCTAAGGGAAAAGCAGCTCACACCCATATAAAAGAATTCATTTGTCAGGATTGCTCGGGCTGGCTCTCTGAGCAAACCAGCTCTTACAGCAAAAGGATGTTGCTGCTGTGTAAGCATGTCTCCATTAAGGCTTTTCTCCAAAAGTAAAACAAAAGGATGTGTAGAAAAATCATACTTCTGTGAAGTGCTAAAGTGAGGAGCAGCATTTGGAAAAAAAAAAAAAGACTGGTTTTGCAAAAGCAAAGGTCTATAATCCTGATTATTTTTCAATTCATTGAAAGAAATCATGGGTGGATACTATGAAACAGGTTTAAAGACAGGTCACAAAAAGGTGATGGAAATTGGCTATTTAGAATTAGAGAGAAAACCTCATGGTTTTAAGCACAGTGCAATTTTACTCAAGCAACTAAGATGAGTGATAAATATTAAATAAATCATAATATCATTTTATTATTTATAATGCTTACTGCAAATATGAGGATTTGAAATAGAAAATTGAGCCAATTTCATAATCACTAGTGATAAAATGCTTTAACCTCTGCATTAGCTGCTACCCATATTGTATCTTTGATTCCACTAATCGATCTTAATTGATTAAATGAAAGCACTTCATCTTTGGATCTTCTTGCCAGTATATTCTGCCACTTTCTATTACAATCCATTTTGGAAGATACCTGATCATACCCAAATACCCTTCTCTTTTCTTCTAACTTTCATCCTCTCATTAATTATCTGCTGCCAGCCCAGCTTTCTTGCAGCAAGGGACTCCGGCACACAGACACACCTAAAACACAGCACATCCCACACCACCAAGAGCAAATAATCCTTTCTGCTTGAGTCTCTGCCTCAGCCAAGCACTGCCCAGCACAGAAGACCCCTTTGGTTCACGTGCTCTTTTGCCTTAAAGGTTCTTTGGGCATTTTTTAACAAGGACTCAATAAAGAGCTGCTTAATAGAGAGTTTTGTATGTGCTCCAATAGTCTGTTTAAATCTAGCTAATATGAAGATGTTTTTCCTCTGAAGTTTGCCCCAGGTTTCAGGGTACAATTCCCCTGTAGAGAACCTGCAGTGCACCTAAATGAAGGTGAGGGAGGTAGAGAAAACCCCACAAACTTGGATAGCATGAAAATTGTAGCTGCATTTTTCAAGCTAAGGAATTTATTCACCTAGAAGGGAAATACTCCCTGAGAAAGCAGACAGTGGACCACCTAAATTATATTTTGCATATTTTTAATCACAAAGGGATAGGTACTCAAGCACTCACATATTGAACAGTGCACTACAACCAAGTTACTAGAGGAATACAGGCCTGTATGTGGGTAATTTGTCCCTAGGTGCTTCAGTCAGAGCTCATCATGCAGCCTCAGAATGCAATACATAATCTGACCCATATATGTTATTAGAGCACTGCACAGAGCACTGGGAAAGCGCAGAGCAAGGGGAAATGTGTTAGCGCAATCCCTGGAATCTTTATTCATGAGAGCCAGTGAGGTAGATAATGTGCTGCTGTGGTTTAACCCCAGACAGAAACTCATCCCCAAGCAGCTGCTCGCTCACTCTCCCCCCTTGTGGGATGGAGAGAGAAGCAGAAGGGTAAAACTGAACAAAACCAACCTCAGACACTTAATAGGTAAAGCAAAGTTCACACCCACAAGAAAAGCAAAACAAGGAATCCGTTCACCCCTTCCCACGGGCAGGCAGGTTCAGCCACCCCAGGGAAGCAGAGCTCCATCACCTGTAACAGTGACCTGGGAAGGCAAACACCATTCTGAGTGGGTCTCCCCTTTCTTTATTTCTTCTACCAGCTTTAAACATGGAGCATGAAGCTCTGTGGTCTGGGATATCCCTTGGTCAGTTGGGGTCACCTGTCCTGGCTGTGTCCCTTCCCAACTCCTTGTGCACCCCCATCCTCCTGTTTGGTGTGTGGGGTGAGGAGCAGGAAAGGCCTTGACTCTGTGTGAGCTCTGCTCAGCAAGAACTACAACACCCCTGACTTACCAACACTGATTCCAGCACAAATCCAAAACACAGCCTCAGACCAGCCACTGTGATGAAAATTAACTCTACCCCAGCCCCAGCCAAAACCAGCACACAGGCAGAAACCAGTGGTGCAGATAATTAAGAGAAAATGGAAATAAGTTCTTCAAGGGGGGAAAAAAAAAATGGACAATTCCTCTTGCTCTGTCACAGCTTTGAAAAGTCAGTGTTCCCAGGAAAGAATAACCCCTGCTTGGTTTTGAGTTCTCCTAATGGCTGGGAATGCTGCCACCACAGTGACTGGGAAAGGCTCAGGAACGATAGACCTGTAAAAGTCTTTTTGACTGCTCTATAAGAGGGAAACTCAAGAAATACTCCCACATAAAACACAAGCCTTGCAGCCTGCTAAGGTCAGCAGTTTTTGAAAATGATTGCCACACATGTTAACATGGCATGAAGGCTGTCTCAGAGCAAACAACTGAACTTCCCCAGCTCCAAAAGCTCCAGAGGGGAGAACTGCAACCTGCAGATGATGCCTTGGTTACCATCCAATCTCCAACAGGAAACACACTGAGCCAACAACTGGCCTTTGCTTTTACTAGAACACAGCACAAATCCATACCTATTTTATTTTTTATAAACTGATGCCTGCTAAGCTTTTTTTCCTCCTAGAAAATGGCTCTTCCAAGTTCCTGCTGCACTTAAGTTTTATCTCGTATATAGATCTTTATCTTATCTACTGCATGAGTCAAGTAGGGAAGAAGGCTTTCTTATCTATCTTAGCCAACAGGGAAGAGCTTAATGAAAAAACCCTATTGTTCTCCAGTAACAATCTGCTCCCAGCTCCCAGCCAGGCACTGATACCCGATGGAGATACACTGATACCCATCACACTGCTACAAACATTCCTTTAGATCCAAATAACGTGTCTGAGTTATTCTACAAGAGCCCAGACAGCATTTCACCACACTTCCCCCCCTCCTTCTTCTGGACTTCTGAGCATGCAGGTGTTATTGGATTCTTTAGCTGGAAAGATGTTTCATAAATGTTTCAGATTGTTGAATGTGATAAAGTTCACCATGTTTATACGTGGAAGGTGATTCAGACTAAAACAACGGTCTGTAATGGTTGTTTCTCACTAACTCCTTGTGCAGACAGCTGTCATTCCAAAACATCATCTCCTGGGCAGATCTTTATTTGGGGAATGCATTAATTCAGAAGTTAGTATCTCTGCTGTTTCAGGAGAACTTGGAGACCACTTAATCTTTCTAAAGAGATGCATTAACGAGTGCAACACCTAAAGGAGAACCCACAGAGGTCTCTCCTGCTGAAGCATCAGGAAGTATTTTGACTTTGCTAATTTATTCCTGCAAGGGAAGGCAAATAAACTCACCCAGCATATGTTAGTTTCTATGTTTTTAGAAGTTTCATGCAGGGATTAATGCAGATATAAGTTTCTCTTACACTGAGTTGGGAACACCAGAGACTCAATTCATCAGGTGTACAAAGGGCCAAAGCCCTGACTGGTTTTGTTTTTCCTTACCAAAATGCAATTAAAATATAAATTCCATCTTCTCCTTGCATAAAATTTGTGAAAATGAGCCATTTTCTTGTAATAAATTCCTAAAGATTTTACTCCACGAGCAGCAGAGCATAGTAGAAGTACATAATAAATCAGTCCAAATTCTAGCTGTGTCTAAAAGGTTTATAGAAAGCTCTCTATCCGTTTTTCACACTCCAAAATCTGAATTATAATTAATTTCAAGAATCAACCAACCTACCCCTTACTTTAAAAATGTCAAGCTGAGGAGTGCATTATGTGAAATTACAATTAATCAGAAGTGGAGGCACACACACACACACATCTTCCCACTTAAATTCTTTGGCCAAAAAAAAATATTACAGCAGCCTTGACAGATACTAAATGATCTTTTCAAATAATACTCCCTGGTGATGAATGTTGCAGTTCCACAGCCTTGTGCTAATACAGAGCTTTTCGGCAGCAAACAGGCATCATTTGACAACTCCTGCAGTAACTCTAATGACATGCTGATGGCCCTGACACTCCTTGCTCTCTTGGATGCACTACCCCATCTGGAAAGAACTCCAGGGATAGAAGAGCCCAGCATGCTAAGTTATATAAAAAGAATTATCAACATTCGCAAAACATTAATGAAACATTAAGCATAAGTGTTTTGTAGGACAATGCTGTTATTTACTCATTTTCTTGCACAGATTAAAGGAGTTATTTACAGCTGCTGTCTTCGGCCCTAATAGTGCCTTCTAGTCTAATGTTGTCCCTCTGAAAGGCAAGGGGGCTTTCTCTGCCTAATACACTTTAAACATTGGGTAACCTGGGCTGCAGTCACAGCATCCTCAGAAAACCCCACTGCACCTTTAGAGCAGAGCACTGGTGCCTTTTTACACCCACAGCACAAGGGAGGGGCTGGGTGGGCACCCCCCTCCCTGGCAGGGTCCTTCCCATGCCCTGCCTGTGCCCTGCAGTGGCTGACCAGCACTGGGAGAGAGGACATGCAGGTCATGAACACCACCCAGAGCCAAAGCAAACCAAAACATGAGCTTTCCTCCCCTCCTCTGCAGCAGTACCTGACCTTCCCTCCTCTCCTGCCCGACAGCCCCGCCAAGGGAAGGCATCTCCTTTCCCTGCCTCAGCTCCTGAGGTGCTAATGAAAAGGCTGGACAGAGCCTGTGCAAAGCAATAGCCCAAAAATATCATTTTGCTTCACTGTCAGCTGCAAGCAGTGAGGAACAGAAATAACAGCTCCCTAATTTAATGTGGGCTTCAAATAAAAGCACTTCCATTTCCACTTATCTACCTGTGGAGCTATTTTTGTCCAGTTCACTGGGAGAATTGCTATGTTCTGTTATGCCTAAAATATTTTACTTCTTTAATCACTGCACAGGGTTCCTACCTGCAGTAAGTGGATTGAGCAGACAAGAGAAATTTACTACAGCCACCAGCCAGAGATCAAATTCACCTCTCATCAATTATTTGGGACACTACTGTTTCCAGCAGTTTCTCCTCTTAATAAAACTGATCACAGCTGAATGTTTGGCTGCTTCTGTAGAAAATGCCAAGACTTGTTATTTCATTATACATGTATTCTTTCTACCTGTATATTCTCTTGAAGGATTTTATATATAAGTGATGAGCATTGTCTGGTTGACAAAGTGTGACTAAAGTACAAGCCAGAGAGCTGGAAGATAAATCCATCCTTGCAGTGCTGCAGCTGATTTTCTATGCAACAATTAATAAAAAGCGCTTTTCCTTTGCCCGTCTATCAGAGGCAGAGCTGGCAGTTTGGTGTTTCGGGGAGAGGAAAAATAATCACACAGAAAAAATCTGGGCAGAGCCATCCCCTAATCCAGCACTGAAAGGATGACAACTTTTGTCCATCCCTCCAGGGCAGGGCTGACAGGGCACAGGAGGGCCTTGTCCCTAAGAAAGCCCTTCCATACACTGGGAACCAAATGCAGGCATCAAGTGATACAGACTTAGAGTCTACATTGCTTTTTCCCTCTCTTGTAGGGCACAGGATAAGGCCTCTTCCAAAAATAAAAAAAAAAAATCTCTTTGCAAATCCCAGCCCCACCTCTACAACAGCTCCAGGGGATGGGAAAGCAGAGTCAAAGAGCAAAGAGGAGAGACGAAGAGTGGTACAAGACGAACCTGGGAAGGACTGGAAACATGGCAAGGTCTTCTCTCAGCTCAGGAGGGGCAGCAAACCCCATCAGGAGCCAGAGCTCTGCAGTGACATGACCCACACGGGCTGGGGAGGACCAAAGTGCAGGCAACCCTCCCCAGCCCCAGGAGGGGCTCTGGCACAGGGCACTGTGTGGAGAGGGACTCTGCCACCCCAAGGAGCAGCCAGCCCATTCCCAGCACCCGCCAGCCGCTGGAAGGCGAGGATGGATCCCAGGATTTATCACTGGAAACACAGATGATTCTCTTGGAGGAGCCATCCTGACGGCCTCCCAGAAACAGGAGATCACAGAGGCACACAGGGGCATGAGCAAGGCCTCCCTGCCACCATGAGCTTGGCACTGGTGGAAAGGCAGCAGCGAGGGAGCTGCTGGGAACAGGCCTATTTCCATCTGTCTCTGTTTGAGCACTGCCTCAGGAGGGATTAGAGTGAGAAGTCAGGGCTCCTCCCCAGACTCACAGGAGCTCAGCATTTCATAAAAGAGACACTGGCAGCTTTGGGCACCCTTGGCACACAGGTCCAAAGCAAAAACGCTTCTTGTCCTTGGATAAAGGGCTTTTGGCTGCTGCTGTGCACACAGGCAGGATGCTCCTGCTGGAGGACTAAAACCACGCTCTCATTCCCCAGCATGAGAAAACAATGAGAAGGAACTGAGAGCCCACAGCAGCACTGGAGTACAGAGCATGTATCCCGAGGATTTTAAGCCTTCATGTTAGTGAAAGTACCATGAGCAATCCTTGTGAGGGATGGGCAGAGTGTAAGTGAAATGAGGAGAGAGGGGCCTGGTTGCATCTCAAGGACTTTCCTCATTCAGCCTTTGAGGACGTATCCACTGAGTCTCCTTTGCTCTGATGCAGACCAGCTCCAAAACCACTGAAGTGAGTGGAGTCCTGCCATTCACCACAAGTGATGCCATGAAGATTTTTTGCCTTTTCTTTTATACCCCTGTTATACCTTTTTACAACTTGTGTATTCCCAGTGCTTTTTGCCTACATTCTTGGACTTGTTTGTCAAGCTGAGAGACTCAACATTTTAGAAGCTTCGTAGCTAGGGATCAGTGTGCCCCAGAGCCCAAGGTCCTCTCCAGACCACATTCTGTAAACTAAGATAGAACCATCCAGGGGAAGGTTCCTTGGGGAGGGGGGCTCACTTGAGCCTCTCATTGGGGAATCTTTGATAGATGTGCTAATTAGTAACACCTATAATGTTATACCTGATCTTTGGACTCTCAGCAGAGTGCATCTCGATGCACATGACCTGGATGTGTGCACCTAAGGATCCTTAAAATAAATACCAAGGTAAAATCCCTTTTCCCCTTCTAACCCTGTATGATTCTTGATTTTAAGACCAGGAAAAGGCATCATGAGGGTTTTTGGATTGCCTCTTTTACCTTGCACAAGTCATGTCACCTTCCTTTTCACTCACCTCATCACTTGGGAAAGCAAGAATAAATAAATTCCTCTACTTCACTGAGTTACCTTAGAGATCTCCCAGTGGGGATTGCCAGGCTGTGTTATTACAGCCAGAGGAGTCTATGACCAGCACTGGCAAGGCACAAGAGAAGACCTCAGGCTTGGAGGTCTAATTAGAGCTCCATGTTCTAGTGGGAACATGGTGCTTACTCTAGAGTAAGAAGAAATTGTCTTGATTCTACTAAAAAAATTGATTAAAGAGATAGATGAAAAATTAAATGGTATAATTACAAAGGTTAGCAAACTCAAGGGAGTCATTAGACAAACTGTAGGAAGATCATCAGTTTTTAAAAAGAGCAGAATCAAAGATAATGGAATTCAACTGTTTCAACTCAGTTTTTCTCATTTTCCTCAGCTGAGAAAACATCATAAACCCATGTCAAACACAAGTGTTAAATGGTAATTTCTACAGCATTTCTCTTTGAGCATTAGGTTTAGATGAGGCTTTGTAAGGTAAAGGCTGGTGACTATTTAACCTGCTGTAGTGGAAAAGTATTTAAGTATTAAACATGATTTAAAATTACTGTTATAACCCATCATTTTCTAATCCCTTATCTCTTTGGGAAAATTTAAAATAAATTATATAAGCTCTAGTAAGCAAATAAATATACCATTATAGGAAACTAAAGCTGAAGAAGATTACCTGGGAAGGAGACAGACACACTGCACATGTGGTTCAAGGGAGAGATTGCCAAAGTATCTCGATGAATTAAGAGCCTAATTTGTATTTATGGAAAAACTTAGGGCTATGATAAAGGACAGATTTTCTCCAGCAAAATTTTAAACTAAAAATATGTGACAGAAGTACTTACTTTATGATTTTTATGACAACAAAAATACACAGTGCCAAAAGGCTCCTGGAGCTCCTGATTGCTTTCATTTCATTTCTCACCACAAAAGTGAAACAAGAGAACGAAGGGGAGATTATATTGCCAGCTTTCTCATTATTAATGGCAAAGGAAATAGCTGCCTTAATGCAGTTGATTACATCTTAATAATCACAGTCACCCAGTTCCTTTTTAAACGCGCCAGATTCTGTAACAGAAAAATATCTTTACACCAACCACAAACCGTGCAGCCCCGACCACTGACAAGTTGTGACAACTGCACTGAGCCTGCTGGGAGAGTGTAAATATAACTGGCTTTGCACCCACGTGAGTATCATCTGTCACCACAGGAGCATTATCAGAGCTCAGGGAAGGCAGGGCTGGGTGCTGCACAAGTTTCCTGAGGTTCTTTGGGAATCATAAAAAGGAGCAGCACATCAGCACAGGGAAGGAAGGGCTGCTCAGTAGGCATGTGCAATGCAAGAGCTACCCTCCGAATTCCTGATGTTTACAGGCTGTCCTCAGGGATATCCCTGGGGAAAAAGCCCCCAAAAAACTGTTTAATACTGGTAGAGCTGTCTGAGGAAAAATTCTGCACCTAAAGTGTGCCCAAATGCTGAGATAGGGTTATCAAATGTGCCAAGGTGTTAAGGAAACCTGATCTTCATCAGAGAATAAAAGTCAATCACTGGAATGTCACAAACTTCCCAAGCCTGAAATGGTCTTTCTTGGATTTGAGCTAAAGAAGTGCAGAAAGCTTTCAGGAGTTGCCTGACTTTTTTTTCCTCTTTCACACCTCCCCTCAAGTTCTTGGTCTAAGAGCTGACCAGCCAAAGTCTGCAAAAATTGCAGCATGGCTCATGAAGTGCACCAGCCTTGGCCTTTTTTCTGGTGCCCAACAGAACCAAAAGTCAGAACTGAGCCTCCTTTGGGAGGAGGGAGCCAGCAGTCACCCAGCAAGAGCAGGAAAGCAACTCCACCACCCAGCTTCCCAGGGAAAACAGACCTGGCAGCGACAGCTGCCTCTGCCCACAGCTTTGTGTTGTCCTTCACTTACTGTGAAGTGAAAGAAATTACGAGTTTGATAATCAGCTGTTTCTCTAATAAAAAAAAAAGCCATCTAAATAAAGTCACATGCACCAGATCATACAGTGGGACTCCGCACTCAGATATGCTGAGATCCAACGAAAGGCAGAGATGCACAATTTTTTCTAGCCACCAGACTTTCCTGCTGCCTAAAACCCCAGGAGCAAAGTCTCAGCTCCTTTCTTAGTCCCTCACAGGTGGTTGTCCAGAGCGAGATCCTAGAGGGATGGAAATGAGAGAAGTGTGAAAATGGAAAAAAAGAAGCAATCAGGAAGAATCACAGGAGGAGCAGTAGTTCAGCACTGCCCTGAGACTGCTGTAAAAGGATGCTGCATATGGGAAGGGAATAATCTATTCTTCATGTGCGTGGTAGGTTAGACAAGGAATAATGAGAAAATTACAGCTAGGGAAATTCAATTCAGACATCAGGAAATACTTTCTAATGGTAAAGACTGTTATGTCCTGAAACAGATAGCTTAGGGACATTGGGGAATAGGTGGTGGTGGTGGTTTAAAGAGGCAGATGAACTAAGTGAACTCCTCGGGTCTCTTCCAAGCCCATTTTCTTTAAGTTAGGGTAAATCAGCTCAAATTTCTCCATACAGTCTTGCACCTGTACGACCTCTAAGTCTCCAGACTTCATGGATGTGCTTAATTCTGAATTAACAGTGCCTTGGGATTTATTTTTAAGAACAGCATATAAACCTTGTGATTATAATTGCAGTATTTTATGATATACTTTTATCACAATTATACACGGACTACAGCTCCATTTAATCCAAGAAAGTCATTAGACATCTGGCTACGTGGCCATCACTCTGTCAAGAACATCAGACATTTCAAATAGTGGCCTTCAACTGCTCCCAAAAAAAACATTCACTGGTTACAAGGCATCAGGTTTCTGGACTTAACTACCTCAAGCACTTCAGTGCTGTTCACTGGAATGGCTCAGTTTAGCAGTACTCTGGCTGGAGAGCTTCTGATAGGGTGCATTGTAAAAATTCTGTGAGAGAAGCACTTTTTGGGGGTGATTTATTTAGTGTTGCCACTTATTTTTATCAAAATCACAACCTAGAGAGCTGACCTAAAGAGGCAATAAATGAAACCTTACAGCTCCCCTGCATGCAAAAACCAAAGCAAGGCTGTGGTGGTGGTCACTAAAAATCTGATCTTGCCACTCATTGCACACGCTGGCATCAACCCAGCAAAGCACTTAAGTGCATGCTTAATTTTAAGCATACAGGTAGAGCCATTTAAACTAATGGAATCATTTAAGTGCTTTGCTGGATCAGGGCCAGCCTCCTCAGCATCTTGCAGTGTCAAGTACGCAGAGCAAGGGCTTCATCTAATTGCATCAGGCTTTAATTGACAAAAATCAAAGTAATGCAGCATTCAGACTGAGCCCATCTCTCTCGGGCTGCTATTCTAATCACAGTGAGTAGCACAGAGTTTGTTCATGCTCTCCCAGTGCCTCAAGTGTCCTGCTGGATTTGATCCACCATGCCTTGTCTCTGGCATAAGCTCCTTCCCAGCAACTCTTGTCTAAGTTTTCCATCCAGCACACTCTCATCGAAACACCCCATTCGTTCACCTGCCCCAGTGATCACACCACATAATTATGTGGTCTTTCATACCAAATGTGTTCTATCACTTGCTCTTTTCTCCTCCTGAGACGCATTCAAGCTTAGCCTGTGCACTCTTTTAGAAAGTGATTTTACTTACTTTTTGCAATTTTTCATGCAACTGTGGAAGTACAAAAAAAAATTAATTGGGAGAATTGCTTTGATGCTGCAAGCAACCAAAGAGAGCAGACCTCACACTGGACAAGCCTAAAATCTCCATGCCCTGAACCATCCCCCTCCTCAGACAGATAACTTATTATTCAACTGCCAAGCAAAGGAATGCTGCACCCACAGTGACACAGGAGTCTCACCTCTAGATAAGCTCCTACTTTGCAGTTCTGAAACAGAACATGTGAGGGGGCAGAAAAAAAGCAAACCAACACAACTAATTTAGCACGGATGCAGAACTAACTTCTCACCACAGTGTGTTCCTATAAACACAGTGATGAAAGGGGGAAAATAATGACACGTCTGGGAATTTGTCAGACTACTGCATTGAGTTAATGCAATTACTGAAGAAGGGTGATTGAGAGCTGTGAGAGGAGTGTGGGCAGAGTACAGCGACAGTGAACTGAGAGTGCTCTGCATCTGCACAGCCCATCTCACATGAGCAAGGCCTTTGCCTTAGCTGCTTTTATCCAAGCATGAAACAGAACATACAGCAAACAAAACAGCAACTAGAAAGGAGGGGAAGAAGTTTCCAGAATTGTAAGGGGAGTTTGTAACATCTTGTGTTGTTATATTTTTCCATGCTCACTGTTGGAAAATAATTTTTAATCTACAATTTATGAGCAGGCCTAGATCAAAAAGGTAAATTTCCCTGGCAAACAGGGAAATAGGAAGAAATACTAAAGAAATATTAAGAGGGAGGTGGGAAGGGTCATGTAGCTGAACCTTGCAATGGCAGAATTTCTGCAGTAGCTCTCTGAAACGTAACTGTGCCTTCAGAAATGCAACCACATTTTCCTGTGCCTTCTGCAGGAAGCAAAATTCTGCAGTTAATTGCTCAGGAAACAGCTTTTTGCAGCACTTAAAAATGAAGTGCCACTGAACAGTGACCATCCTCCCAGCAGCTGACGGAGGGAAAATCCCCCAGATCTGTTTCTCCCATCTCTCTGTGCTCTGGTAAAACCTGTGCTGCAACCCTCCCATGACAGACAGGGAGGCAGGAATAATTCAAACACAGATAATATTTAACATATCAACACATTTTAGCTTGCAAACAGGATTCATCATCTTGCAGTCTGAAGAAACATAAATATTGTGGAAGTTGTTGTTGAGTTTCTAAGCCCTTACTTTCAAAAGGAGTCTGGAGTGTGTAAATCACATGCAGCAACTTGAATGATGCAAAACTTCAAAACCAACCTGAAATGGGTCTTTCTGAAGAAAGACTTCATCTGTCAGCAACTCTGTAAATCTTTGTCTTCTGCGATGCCCTTTTAGAATCTGAGCCTTTGTTCACACTTCTAAAACAGGTAAAAACTAGTGAGCTTCAATGCAGACACTGCACTGCACGTGAATTTGGATACAGCAGCAATTTTGAATCTCTAGATTGCAGGGTACACCTTCATATCTCACTGATAACACAGAAAGGCATCAGCACACTTCTGGATTGAGTTATTCCTGGGGGAGAACCCTGAATGAACACACGAGGTTTCCAGTTGCCCTTTGCAGCTACCTCACATGTAAGGCTCACTTTCTAAAATGACAAACATGAAGACATAAAAGTCGAATAAAGGAAAAACTAATTTTAAAATGTCAACAAGACCATCTCTTAGCATTTACCCAGCTCTCATATCAAGCCCTACAACTCCATAGTGGCTGTCTCTCCCAGGGCGTTTTCCCTAAAAAAACCCCCCACATTTTAGCTGCAAAAGAAATAAAACACCTTTTCCTTTTTTCCCTTTTTTTTTTTTTTTTTTGTTTTGTTAGGCTGCCCCACAGAAAAGGACTTTTAGTCATTAACTGGAAATTTAGCCTTTAATCATATCTGCTCAGGAGAGGGCTGGAGCTGTGATGCAATGCACAGCTTTCCTGCACAGCATATGGTATTCAAAAAGCGAGTAGAGGGGGAAAACGACAGACAGGAAAAGGTTCAGACTTCTGTAGCCTTGGTTTTGCACTGCGTGGTAATTATGCTGAAGAATTCATGACTCAC
Source organism: Corvus kubaryi (assembly GCF_017639235.1). Lineage (NCBI taxonomy): Eukaryota > Metazoa > Chordata > Aves > Passeriformes > Corvidae > Corvus > Corvus kubaryi. The sequence goes on from NW_024581129.1 coordinate 3,080,504, forward strand.
TTTGGTGCACTACTGTGCGCTGCTAAATTAGAAGTTTGGCAAGGACAGCAGACAAATGATGAAATATATAATATTGGTTTCTCTAGCATAGCGCATCACTATAGTCTCATGGTGTTTCAAAGGGCTTTTTTTAGCACTGGGAAAACAAGGTCTTTTTTAAACAAGAAAAACATATTGAATCAAAAATGTGCTGTACGGAAGTTCAGCAGAAATAGGTAAAATTCCTCTTTAAAAAAAAAAAATCAGCCTTTCAGGTAGTTTGGGTAATTGCTCTCTAAAACTTATTTCTGAGTCTACACAGAGCATCTGACACAGACTACTAAAAGCTGCTGTGCATTAAAGCATCAGTGTGATGTGGAGATGAAGCTCTTCCACTATATAACATTCATAAGAAAATGTTTTCTTTACACCAGCTTACAAATGTGTATTGTCAAAATGATTTACATAAAGGCTCCCCAGTCATTTGACAACTGCAATGAGGCCAAGCACACTGGAAGATGCACACATTGGGATAACACTTTAGTTAACTCTTAAAGACAAATCCTTTTCTCCCAAGGACTGCAGTCAGTCTGGAGTTAAGCAGCACACTGGAATTATTCCAGTTTTGTCAGATGAACCTCCCATGTAATGTTGCACTAGTTATTCTGATTGGTAATGAGAAAGAAGTGGCACCAGTCATGAGAAAGAGGCACCAGCATTAAAAATATTTTGCTGTGTGACCCAGAATTAACATCTCAATTTATCCAGATACAAACCAAATAAAAATACCCAGCTCCCCAGTAGGGCAGGGATGGGAACCAACTTCTATTGGGGCTTTCCATATCTTTTCACAAATTTACTGCAACATGCATAAAGAGTTTCACAGCAGTCAGAGGGTTTGACCATAGAGAGAGTTAAGATGTTAGCAGAAATCCTGCCTATGAAACTTGCCATTAACTTCAAGACCTCCCTGCATAAACCTGGCACAGTCTCAGAAATATCGGATGTTAAAGCCTCCATATGCTAAACCACCACTGCTCTGTATCATGTATTTTGTTTAAAGGCAAGCACAGAGATAGCAAACAGCTATTTTTAACTCTTTTCAGCGTACAGTACATCTGTTGTGTTTCTGATTTCCATTAGAAATGAGAGTCATTTACTGATCTGGCTGTCATCCAGATTTCTACATGAAACACATGGGCTAAGCACAAAATAACACTGTTTTATGTGCATGGGTGCATGTATTGTATTTATTATCTACTACAAGGATCAGAAACACAGTTAAAAATTCTGTGGGGACTTCGAAGGAACAGACTATCACGCTTATTGCCTCAAAGCCCCTGGACTCAAAAACATCAAGAACAAGGCCATGAAACCTTTCTTTATGTTTACATGCTGCTTCTGGGACATAAAATCCCATTGACTTTGCTCACTGGAGAAGAGGATCCTGAGGCTGGGGACACAGCTTGGGGTGTACCAGACACCTTCAGCACAGCTGCAGAGAACACCCATCGAGAAAAGCCTCCAACAATAACGAGCTACTGAAGGATCTGCCAACATGGACCTCAGCCAGTAAAGTCAAGCAAATGAAAAGCTGCAATCCCTTCTCTGACAATTCTCCAGCAAAACTTGTCCCAAGCTTTGCTTCCCTGGTAAAAAACAGAAGATGATCAGCATGCACCAGGGGTCAGGAGGTTCACACTGAGACCAGCAAAGGGAGGAAATTAAGACACAGAGGGCACCACAGAGTGCCCTGCCAGCAGCCTTTTACAAGCACACTCCAAAGCCTGCTGAAGTCAACTGGACTCTTTGTAGATGCCACCAGCTTTAGGTCACATCTCGTTGCAGGGCTCCACTGCCCTTCTCTCTGCTGATTTCAAAGGCAGCAATGCAGCATTAGAGAAAAGAGGGACTCTTTCAAATAAGCACCAAGTTAGGGCTAGAGAGGTCACACACCTCAGCACTGCTCTTATGGAAACTTTAAGTGGAGAAAATATAAAAATATTCACTCAAATTTGAAAATTATTTCCAAGGTCACTGTGTGGGCAACCTTTCAGCATTTGTTTTCCATGCTTGCATGCACAGAAAACCTATTTCTAACCAGGACACCTATGAAATCAGCAGGCCTAAAATGTGAGCAGCCAGATGTTCAGAAAAAGGTGAAATCCAAATGGTATATTTGATTTCTGATGTGATTACATAACCTGTCCTGGAGGAGAGGAGCTGATACCCCGAGCTTACACGAGTGACCCAGATGGAGCTTTGCTCGTAGGGCAGTTCCTGTTATTATTAGCAGAGGCACATCTGGCTGGCCCAGGCACAGCCAGCCCCCAGCACTCACAGGTCCCAGACCATCACCATTACAGAACTGGCAGCACTGGGGGAGCTACAGGGCTCATCTACCTTCTGTGGCAGATCACAGCAGAGATGCCACTGGGCAGGGCAAGCACTCACCACGTGCCCACTCACCCATCAGGCAAATGGCAAAGTGCAGTTGCTTCAGATGCACACATGCCCAAAGTTCTCTTTAAGGACAATGTGGTCTTCTCTCACTGTGATTTATTCCCCTGGCCTTTATGTGCTGGCTACATATGGTACTAATTTCACAGCCATTTTCAGATGATGCAATGAGATTAAATGACATGGCCATAGTCACAAAGGGATGGCAACATTAATGCAGACTCTGGGAAAAGCTCCTTGTTTTCAGCTCTAAAGATGGGTGTACCATTTCTTTCATATTGTGTTACTCCTCCATGGCTGCCAGACTTGCCAGACTGACAATAGCATCTTGTGTTACAAAATCTACAGTTTAATTTAACTTCAGTGTCCTTCAGAGGTTAAATTTCCATGGGAAATTACTTCTAGAGAAATATGGCTTGCATATGTTTGTGCCAAAAAGCCACTTCTGCTGCTTTTCTTCACAACTGTGATCCGTGCATATTTTATTTTTTGAATCATGACTCAGACTAAATAAAAGTTCAGCTTGGGTTTCAAGAATGCAAATGTGAATATTCAGCATCCAGGCTAAGTTTTCCCAGTATTGGCATTAGCCAATATTGGCACTTCTGCAGGATCCAGCTGGCAGCAGTCAGAGTTGCCCCTGCCCTTTGAACACTGGGGCCTGGAGAGCAAAGCAAAGGGGAAAATGATTTTCCACAGACCTTTCTATTAAAAGACTTCAGAAGCGACTGCCACTGCTGTGTCTCTCACCTCTTGAGGCTCAGTCCTTTTTTCTCTCCTCACTCTCCTTTACTGCAGGTTGTTCCTCAGCCCTTCTTGGCTGTCAGGTGCCAGCAAGCGAAGAACAAAATTACTTCAGATGGCACTTCCTGTGGGGTACACCAGGAGCACATTTGCAGTCCTCACCCATTTCCTGCTGCCACAGCAGGAGCAGATGAGCTGCTGCACCAGAGCACAGCCTCGATAAATTTATTGGTGGAAAAGAGGCTCCAGGGCACACGAACTGCCAACATTTCCCTCTGCAGTAGGGTTATATATTCAGCTTGCATGGCAAAGTTTGGCTAGTGGCGGGGCATCTCTGGGATAAACATGTTTAAGAAGGGAAATAACCCCATAAAACTCCACAGCTGCAGCCAGGAGAGAAGAAGCTGTGCTAGAGCAACAACCCTGCAGACACCCAGGTCAGGGAGGGAGGGGGTAAGGGGTGCTCCAAATGTCAGAGCAGACGCTTCCCTGCAGTCCATGGTGAAGGACCCACACCCTGTCCCCCTGTGCCACTTTGGGGGCAGCAGGGAGAAAAAACACAAGTGAAGTTGAGCCTGGGAAGAAAGGAAGCAAAAGAAGGCATTTTTAAGTTTTGATTTTATTTCTCGCTATCCTCCTCTGATTTGATTGGCAAAAAATTAAACTTGTTTACCCAAGCTGAGACTACTTTGCCTGTAACAGTGATTGTTGGGTGATCTCTCCCTGCCCTTACCTCAACCCTCAAGACTTTTGTTCTATTTTGCCTCCCCCATCCAGCTGAGGAGGGGAGCGATAGAGCAGTTTTGGTGGGTACCTGGCATGCATCCAGGGTCAATTCACCACAGACTATTTGTATTTTAGTGCCTTCCAACATCCTTACACCTCCTGAACTGTTTTGCAGCAATGCCAATGTCTCCCTTCTGAGAATAAACCAAAATGCCAGACCAGGTGTGGAGGGGAAGGTTCCCTTACCAGGAAAATGGTTTGGGTCTGGCTGGACCCATGAGATACATTGGTCACTTCACTCCCATTTTGCCAAAGGTTTGTAATACCAAACAGGTGGAAAATAGAGTGATTAAGCTCTGTGACTTTTGTGTTGCCTCTATAATGGGATCACCCTGGAGTGTGCTTGGGCATCTGCTACACCCTCAGCCCTCACCCAGTGCTGCTGTGCCCTGAGCACCAGTGCAGGGGGGCACGTGAGGACCTTCTGACCCTAATTTCTATGCCAACCTCCACATGGAGTTTTCAACTAACAGCTACAAGACAAGACTCTGGAAACTGGCATCTTCCTTGGTGCATAAAATACCCTGTGGACTGCAGAGGTACTTCATGTTTCTGTGCATCGCTCCATAGGCAGCAGATGGGACCAGTCACACATTGTCAGACCTCCATCAAAGACTCCTCCCCATCCTCCATAAGCCTTCACCCGACTGTCAGGAACACCCCCAAGTCCCACCCAAACTCCAGCACTTTCCATGCTCTGCCCTTTGCCATCTGCAGCCCCCACCCACTTCTGCCAGGGGCACACAGCAAAGCATCCAAGCAGGTCTTGACCACCCCCAGCGCTATTTCTGCGAGATCCTAGAGGCAGAAGGCACAGCCTACCTGCAAGCATTATGAGAAGGAACTTCTCTTTTCTGGGTTGAGAAACAATAAAAGAAAAGAAAAATCAGAATTATAAAGGAAGTGTTCATACTGCACTACGAACACCTACACAAATGATACTCAAAGCTGCATGTCACTATTTGTTATTCCCTTATTTCATTCTTTTTCTGAGTCCTTCATTTTCAGCCCTTCTGTATAAGACATTTTGCTCTTTTGCTTCATAATTTTGTCCTTTAATTTATTTGTCCCTATTTCCTTTTGTTCTTCCTTTGATCTTTATCCTTTTAACTTTGGATTTTTTTGAAAAGCTTTTTTTGTAAACTCTGCCAGTTTCAATGTGCTGTCTTTGATGCATTTTTGAATTTGCTGCTACTTTGCTCTTTATGCAACTTTTATTTTTCTTGCTGGCTTGCTTGTTATCTGTGGGGCAGAAGCAATCAGATGCCAGGAGCCTTACTGCATCACTGCACACTAACTACTAAATTTAATTTTCACTTTATTACCTCTGGAACTTGACTTGCCCACCTCAACTCCATTTGTAGGCCAGAATTCTAAAGTGGGCCCTATGGATAACAAGCAAAACATCTGTGGCCTTACATGAAGCTCTCCAGTATCATTAATTTGAGTCTTGCAGAACTTAGTCCAGCAAAGTGGTGATCACCAGTGAGTTGGGCAGGAACTCTGCTCACATTTATGGTGTTATTCACTACGAGCTGAGCAGGACCTCTGCTCCTGGTGATGGAATTATGTGCAAGGGCTTCACCAGCCTCCCCCTTCAATCTGTTCAGTCCAGGAATATCAAACTTCTGTTGATTTCAGTGAGCAAACAAGGAGGCCAGGCAGTTTTTGCTGGCTCACTTCAAGCTGAGGGAATCAGGTTCAACTGAAAAAGCCTCTTCCCATCACATCAAGGCAAAAAGCTTTGAGCCATGGCACTACCCCTTCAGAGATCTCAAGCATTAACCCTTTCTCAGAGCTACACCAGTGCTGAATGGAGTAACACCTACACAAAAAGCACAGGAAAGTCCCATCCCTGTGCCCTGGCTAACCTGCCAGAAGGGTACAATCTATATTTGAAGAGAGCTGGAAAGAAAGGGAGCTGCATGCCTTTGCACCACAAAATATGAGCACAGCAGAGCTTTGCAGCCACTGTCACTACAAAGCCCACGTGCTCTTGAAATTATTAGCTCCAGTACCAATAGCAGATATGCCTCCTGAAGGAGGATTCATAAATATGAGTCAACACATGAGCATTTGTATCCACGGCAGTCCTGTCTAAAGGGTTCCAGATGAGATCTGGGCCCTGCTCTAACTGGCTGTGCTAGGGCACCCTGTAAAATATTCCGTAAAACAGCCATTGCATTGGCTTTTACCTCTTCTGCATGCTTTCCTATGAGAAAGGACAGAAATCAGAGCAGACAGCCATGTACAGAGCGCTAATCCAAAAGATAATGGGAAGAAACTTTGCAAGGAGAGAATTCAATTCACTTTATAACAAGAAGATACTCATTTCTCACAGTGACATCCAGAATGAGCAATGCTGGGTTCCTGCCGGCTCAGCTCTTTGTATAAAGGTTGTGATATTTTGTCAGCAAGGAAAACAAAGGTGCTGAGATTGGTTGGTCAATAATTGACTGAGCCTTGTTACTCACTGCAATCACTATCTTGTCACCCTGTCTCTGTCTCAAAGTTTCCGTTAAAACTACTGAATCACCACAGTAAAAAAAGACTTCTTACCTTGAAAAAAAAAAAAAAAAAAAAAAAAAAGGAAATTACCATCACTGACAACAACAACAAAAGACTTCCTATCTGGCTTTGTCAAAGGTCACTCAGCAGTTAAGTCCATTTACACTGTGACTTCTACCAGCTGTGAAGAACACAGAACAAAGCGAACACCAATATCCACTCCACTTTTCCACAGAAACCGGCCCCCCCCCCCCCCTTCTTTTTAAGTTACCTCAATCTTCAAAGAACCCAACAAGGACAAAGCCTGCAGTTGAAACCACTTTCACTTTGCACGTCTGACATTCGTGTTTCCAGCCCACCTGAGAGTCATAACCTTGGCGCATTTCTTGGCAACTGCCTGGAGTTTTATCTTCCAGCAGTGAAGGTAAGCGAGCAACTCCTTTCACCACTGGGTTACAGGTGCTGTGTGTGGATATTATCCCCGCCCTCCTTCTAACCTGTACTTCACCTGAGGACACAGCTCACTTGTTGTAGGCTCTGTACAAACTCAGAGCACAGGGGCACCCTGCCTCAAAGCACCCCTCTCTGAAGAGACAGAGCAGATAAATCAAATCTTATTACTCCAACCTATATGTGTAAAACCATCTTGGTCTCTCAACTAAATGACAAACCCAAAGGCAATTAGGTCTGATTTACAAGGGAGCCTGTGGCAATTATGCCTCCAGCTCAGGCACCTAAATTGTCTCAAGTGTTTTTTGAGCCCACGCCTTGGAGAAGCCCACAGCCTGACAAGAAAAATTGGATACAGAAAACAAACTTGCCCCCAGCACCCTGACACATTCCCAAACTCATAGATCATCCTTCCCCCGTAACAGCACAGCTGCTTTACCACAGGGGCTGTGCACCTCCAGCCTTCAACTGCAAACACGAAATAGCCACACCTGACCACTCAAATTTGCTATTGCAACATATCAAGAAGAACAATCCAGAAATCCAGACAGTATTAAAAAAAGCCCTTAGGGAAACAAAAACACATGTAGGACTAGAAGAGCAGAAATCACTGGCAACAAAAGAGTGCCAGGAAAGCCCATCCCACTGATGGGAAGGGAGGGAGAGACCCCAAGACCTCACCACCTCCCTTGGCAGAATAACAACAGACTCCCCCCATTTTCATCGAGGCCAAGCCAGCCCTGGGCCTGCCTTAATTCAGGCTAGAATTGGTTAATTCTGATCTCAGCGCTGCGTAGCAGGAACTGCACAGGCTGGGACTGGAGCAGCTGCCTCAGCAGGGTTACAGCAGCACTGGAGTGCCCCATTAAGGGGGCACAGAGAGGCCCAAACCACAGGGCAAGTGGCAATTCATCAGAAAGGAAGCTCCCATCAAGCCAAGAAATAAGGAGCTGCTAAGCTTAAGAGGTTTCATGACTCAAGGACTAAGTCCCAGTGTTTCAGACCTCCCTATAAGGAATATTTTTAGGATTCTGAATTTCTCGTGGGGTTGAAGTCAGGAATATGAATTATTCTCCAAAGAAGCAGGACCTAAAATACCACCATTTCCCTCCTGTAGTGGCTTTTATTAATAGATCTCAAAAAGCTGCCAGGGTATCCTTCCCATCAGACAAGGAGACAGAACTGAAGCAGCTCCTCAGAATCACACTGGTAAGGAGCATCCAAGCTGGGGAGAATCCTGGTGTCTCCCAGGGGCAGGGAGTTGTAAGTCTCTCTTAGTTGTAAGACTCTCCCATGAGGGTTTCTATTAGTATTTTAATTTCTATTTCAGGCCGGCACATGCTTAAAATGTCTTGTGGTTTGCTCTCTTAGTTTCTCAGGTGTTTTTTTTTTTAATTATCTGATTGAAAAATTATCCAATCAAGAAGAAAAAAGCTCAAGTTGAGATGTCAAAACATCCATAGAAATCAAAATTAGACTAAAAAAATAAAAGAATTCACAGAAGAGATTCTTCAGTATACAACTGAGCTGTTCATAGTTCTGTATGCACTCAAATGGGTCCCTGTGTGACTGCACACTGCAGTAGGCAGAAGCTACCTGTGTGCACGTGTAGCTACATCTCATTTTAGCATCAGGATGCGTTTTTTCCTGCCATAAATCAGGTAGCTTCCTCAATTTCACTGAAACTGCAAAGTTATTTTATATGTAATTTACCAAGCCATCTTTTCTACACTTTACAAAGATTCATGCACTAACCCAGAAAGTCCACAAGGAACACAGGCTAATTTGATCACAATTACTTTTTGAGGAATCAGTTGCTATAGGAAGATGAAAGTATGATAACTCAAGCAGTGCATGCTCTTATGTCATGCACATCAAGATAATTAGTTTTGACTTGGTCTCAGTGATAATTTTTAGATAAGAACACAACTTGCTAACAACTCATTTCTTTGTGACATCCTACCATTTAGGAAGGCAATTTCTCAGCCCCTCTGTAATGCAGCTATATGCAAGATCACTACCCCACTTGAATGCCTCCAGTAAATGTGATCCCTCCACAGGCCCAACCCCACTGCTCCAGCAACAAGAAGAATTTTGTTCTTGCATGGCCAGGCAGCTCTTTGCTCCAAAGAGTGGAAGAATTAAGCATTGTGGACCAGATCCTCAGCTGATCTAATGAGATGGCATTTCATTGAAACCAGGGCCAGCTGATTCCAGCTGAGGAGCCAACCCTTGATCTGCAGCAGCAACAGCTGAGGAGTAACAAACAGGGAAAAAACACCTCCTATTCCATAAGGACAACGAGCTCAGTGCTTTCAACAGGTTGATCAAGAAACCCCTGGGGGTTTAGGTCATCCAGAATATTGTATCCCAAATTAAAGAACGGGAACACTCAAAGCAAAAGGCTGGAGCTGGCAGCTTTGGCTTTCTGAAATCAGTTGAGGCTGCTGATGCATTTCCACAGAGAGCCCCCCTTTGCCCAGCCCTGATGATCTGACAGGACCAGCCCATCAGTCCCTCCTTCCAGCACTATTTAGCTCCAGCTCGCAGCTCAGTGCCCCTTCAGGCAACCTTAGCAAAGCCACCATGGGGAGGAGCGGGTGACCACACTGCCTCTGTGATTTGTGGGTGGAGACTTGGGTCAAGATTCATTCAAAAAAACCACCAAATACCTAACAAAACCCTGGGCTGGAAAGCAGCCAAAACTTAGTATGCATTATTAAAAAACATCAGCACACCACTTGAAATGTGTGCTGCTGATGCTTCATACACAGAAGTTGACAGTGAAATCAAGCTCATGGAATCACCTCCTGTTCAGTACCAAGTGTATTCCACAGCAATGAAAGTGATTTTGGCAGTGTGGGAGGTTAATATGCAGTACCCATTAGATTGCCAGTGTGATCTGTGTTTATAAGGCAAAGCACCAATAAATCAGGTCAGCACATCAATCTTCAGAGGGAGGAAGGAGAGGGAGAGCAGGAAGGGCACCCTGGGCAGCATGGCCACAGGGGCCAGGCAAGGCATGTGATGCCCTCAGGACTTCCAGCATCATAGATGGAGGCTCTCAGAAAGGAAAATCCATTTTTCCATTAGAAGTAACAATAAAAATATTACACTGATTCAAAATGTGCAATCAGGCCTGACTTACAGCTTGCCCTGCTGCATTCAGGCTTTACATCAGAAGGCTGTAAACTGTTATAACAGAAAATAATAGCTGGGTATGTTTACTCACCCAAAACCATGCTTCATTTATTTACCTGAATACACTATCACATACACTGACCATTGTCCCTGCTCAGTGAGGCAGACAGACAAAAATGGGGAGAATAAACATCTACAAAGATTTCAGCAGCAGATAAGCTATTAATTCATGCACAAAACAATGAAGAAATGCCAGGATATACAACAGTAACCCCTCCCAAATTCTTGATTGTGTTATTTAATAAAAGCAAAGGTAGAACATGCAAAGAAGTGCTGAGTGCCAATCTGTAATACCAAATTAAAAAGCTTGTTAGATCCAAAGCAATCCTGGCTCATGACTGTAGCAATTCAATGTGAAACTCCCAATAACTTTCAAGTACTTCCATAAAAGAGAGGAAAGATTTTAATTCAGTGACCAAAAATAAAATAAAGAGTTGATGCAAGGGACTTGATTTCATTTATGTTATTGAAATGAGCTGTATGCAATGACTTATTGATGGCATAATATTCCATTAAGAACTTATTATTTTCTTGTTTACATAATGCCAGCAATTACAGGGGTAATGCTGGTCCAACACACAGCACAGCAGAAATGAAAAGCTCTTTGCCACATACTGGAATTCCACATGAAGGCATAGAATTTAGTTAAGGAGAAATATTTACATATTCCTTACTGAGATCAAGTTAACTTGGAAAGTTAAATAATAAACTATCTTCTGCATCTAACTAACAACTGCCCAAATCAGGCATGATTACAAAGATCCCGTGGCTCTATGCACACAGGTTTGGTACTTAAAATCCTGCTTGAACAATAATCAGCAGTTACCAAAAGTTTTGGGGTTTTTATCAAGCCTTGCATGCAAACATTTGAAGCCAGAGGAGGTAAGTTGCATGCAAACATTGCACTTGCACTGAAAGTGAAGGGGCCAGGGCCTCACAGTACATGCACAGGGATGTAGGGCTGAAATCCAGCTGGCTAGACACAAATCCCCAGTTCTTCCCTTGCAGCAGAAAAAGGGAACTCTTCCCTAGTACACCCCAGATACCAGCACAAGCCCAAAAGCCCTGTTGCACCAAGCTCACACTTGCCCAGGGCCAGCAATGAGTTTGTCCTGGCAAGCTGCACTAGCCTTGGAATACCTCAGACCCAGGCCCTGGGTCTGCCTGCCACCTGCCACCCCATTTCCCAGCTATCCTGACCTGCAGCCCAGCTCCTGACTTATCCCAGGGCTTTCATGCATCAACCATCTGTGGCTTCCTGACCACAAGCCATCTCAGCCCTCCCAACCCAGCAGATACTTCAGTTCCCATCTCCCTGGCCAGAACACCAGGCTCCTGCCAGCCCCGTGGGGTCACCAGCAGGAATGCAAATGTGAGATTGGCTCTTGCTTTGTGTTCCCAAACAGATGATTAGAGAGGTGAGAGCGGCCCCTTCACTCACACCCAAGGCACAGTGGCTCCAGGACAAGAGCAGGGCTGTACTTTTGCACCTGTTCACGGGAAAGATCCAGAAGAAAACAGGTGGGCTGGTATCCTCCTTGTGTGATGGGCTACAGGTGGAGCCCTCAGGGGTTTGGGAAGAGCCAGATGAGCCCTGGCTCCATTCCCTTGGCTTCACCAATCAGCAGAGCTTAGAGGCACAGAGGGGCTGTAACATACTGCTGGTGCTGATCATCAGCAGCCTTCAGGACAGAGGAAGAAAGGCTCAGGAAACAATGAATTATGCTTTTCCCTTAGTCCAAAGCAAAGCCACAAGCTCTTTCTCTGTCAGAGTTTGCCACCTGGCAAGTGTATCTTATGTCACAGATGACCCATCAGTGGCTAAAGGCATTTGTAGATACTGAAGCTGAGAAACAAGTGCAGTGACACAAGACAGCTCTCCTTTATTCACATCTCTGGGGCACTTGGGTCCAGGCAAAATTTGTCTACAAAGGTCAGTTGCAGAACAGAATACGGTACATCTACCAGTCTCACATTTTTAGCTAAAACTCAAATGTTTAAAAGGCTTGAGGAACAAGCAGCTTGTGGAAGACAGGGAGGTTCAGACACACTTTAGATGAAATCATACTTAACTAAATAGACAACGTGCACTAAAGATCACACTAATGAAAACAAAAACATGTAGTTTCAAGGAATTAGTTACTCGTTCACAGTATCATCATTTTCAGCTCTTGAAAGTCACGTAATTAACTACATCCAGTTGCCTGCATTATATTTCAAAGCCAGCCTCCTTTCCATTATATAACGTACACACAGAGTTACAACATGTTTGACACAATGTTCTTTTACTGCAAAGTAAATTCAAGCAACTTTAACCTCAAGAACTCATTTAAGTAATTTGCAACCTTCTCCTCAGACCTGTTCAGTTTCACCCCCATCTAACACCATAGACCTCAGTTTTAGTAGGGCAAACACCAAAAAAAAAAAAAAAAAAAAAAACCAACCTCCACGTAGGTAAAATTTGCAACCTACAAGTTCTGCTGTGCCACTCTAAAGGAGATAATGTGCCATATTATCTAGCCTCACTTGAAGTGCTACAAACAGCTCCCCCAGAACTCCTTAAAAAGCCACAGCCGAGTACAACACAAGTGGTACACAAAGAACCTTGTACCCTGCACTCACCCCTCGCTGGCTTCGGCTGCCCTCCTCCATCAGCCGCTCCCCAAGTCACAGGCTCCAGCTTCCACCTGCCCCCTTTTGTCTCCCTGGGCTTGATTAGTAATCCAGCTCAGCTGATTTCCCTAGGAGACAGCAGCAGGCAAAGCCACAGGCAGGCAAAAAAAAGAACCCCAAAACCATGGAGATAATTTTCCACATGCCATTCATACTGCACCCCCACCACGTATTGTAGCCCTTTCCAGCAACTGAGGGTTCCCCAGCTGGACCAAAATGGCAAGGTTCTTCCTGATGGGCCTAAAATGCCAGCTTCCTAAGCTAGGTTAAAATAAACTGAATGTTATCTCACTGCATAGAGAGGTAGCTAAATTATGAACCAAACTTGATTTCCCAAGCAGGACTGTACAGACTTGATATTGAACAGTAGCAGGAGGCAACAACACACAAGGAACCACTGCCACTGTCCACACAGTCCAGACAGCCTTTGTCCAAGCTGATCTTGGTGAAAAAAAGTGGGAAAAGACAGAAAACCTTGCTTCTGGCTCTGTAGCAAAACGTTTTGCTGTGACTAAGTACACCTGTACTTGAAGGATCCAGGTGCACCTCTGAACCCTGGGACTACAAAGTCTCACTAGGACAGCGAGTTTTGTCCTTCCACAAAGCTACAGAGCAGTCCATAGGATCATGGTCCTGTTAGGTCTTTTTTTTTTTTTTTTTTTTTTTTGGTTCATCAACCTTTATTCCTGCTGGAAAAGCAGTGATTTCCCTTGTGCAAAACATGGTGACTCTGTAACACTGCATGGATGTGCTTCAGAGGAGTGCAGAGCACTGGAATCTGCAGAAGAACCAGGAAGGGAACAGTGCTGGATGGGAGAACACTTTTTGAGGAAAAGCAACACTTTAATGCGGCATAATTCAGGGAAACACGGACCACCGCATTCAGCATTGAGATGATTCTGTGGAAAGTTGGTGGTGGGTTGGAGTAAGCACTTTACCTTTCTCACTTCTCCTACAGCCCAACTCAACCACCACTGGAGCCCGGCTATGGTCCAGAGAATCCAGGGAAACTCCCCAAAGACAGAAATCAGCAGCTCTGAGCATCCCCGCCTGATCACCTGAAGAACCAGGAACAGCTCGTCCCTCCCTCCAGAGTGCCCTCACTCTTCCACAACTGCCAACAGCACTCTCCGGGCTGTGCTGGCCCCGAGGCCACCACTTCCATTAGCCCACTGGGCCAGCCGGACACGGAGCCAGCTGCGCGGGGAAGGCAGCAGGAGGGCGGGCAGCACGCTCCCGGATTATCACAGCCCGCAGGATCTCGGATTAGACAGCAAGGCTGTGTCCCGGGGGGAGCGGAGCCCGCGGCTCCCCGGGCTGACCTTGCCGGGCCGGGGGCGAGGGCAGCGGGCAATGCGCCACTTGCCAGCCCGGACAGTGACGGAGCACAATCGCCGATCCCAGCCCGGCACACACCGCTCTCCTGCTTCGCAATGCTGTTAGTGCAGATTCCTCTCTCTTCTACCGCTTCGTGGTTTGTTTTTTTTTTTTTTTCCTTTATATTTTTTTTCCCCAAACCTTTGTGGAACAGACGCCCTCTCCTTGCCCCAGTTGGAGCTGCAGTAGAATGAAAAGGGGGGGTGGGAAGGAGGGAGGAGAGGAGGGAAAAAAACCCCCGCTTTTGGTTGAGGTTTTCCTGTTACTATCACTGTAGCGTTTATTTAGCCAATCTCCTAACTATGACGTGAGGAAGGCAGGAATCATGGCTCGCTCATAATATTTAACACACCCACTGAAAGCTCGAGCTGCAGAGCTACTAGTCCAACCAGTCTCCAGAATTCAGTGTAGCTGAAAGAGGTTTTCACTCTGCACCTGCCAAAGATCTCTCCCCCCTTTTCCCTTCTCTCCCCCCTTCTCTCTTCCTTTCTCTCTCTCTCCTAAAGAAAGATCTGTAAGACCCAGCAGAGATCAAAGACCTCTTCGCTAAAAGAACCTCTGATTTATATTAGTTTCTTTCCTCTAATCCTTCCTTCTCCCCCCTCTTTTTTTTTATTTTTTTCCTGTGCCATATTTAACCTTTATGTTGCAGTTGTGCCATCAGACAGTTTTGCAGCCAAAAAAAACCAGCCCAAGCCAAAGCACAAGCCCAGCTCGGATACAGCAGCCACCCAGACTCGATCTCAGTTGAACATACTAATCTCTCCCAAGCACTGGACGCGATGGATGAAGAAACTGGAACCGCTCTAAGAAAATGATTTTCCAGCCAAGGTTCTTAAAGAGTCTGAGAGAAGAGAGGGAGCGAGAGCGAGCGGAGAGCGCTTCTGCTGCATCACTGCTCAAATCCAAGGGAAGGGAGTCAGCGTTTCCAGCACAGCCAAATATTATGGATGATTTTTTTTCTTCTGTCGCCTTTCCGCACAGGTTTTCTTAATATTTTTCTTTCCCCCCTCCTCCTCTCCGTATTTTTTTTTTTAATTTTATATTTTATTCAATCAGCGGCTGTGCTTGATGCCGGTTTCTCTCCAAGAGCCAGTTTTCCCTGTTTGTTCTGATCCCTGTAATAAAAAGAGGGAGAAATCGTGAACAGATGGCTTTCTATATTGCCATGCCGCTGGCACTGTTTTCCTGTTGATTTTAAAGGCTCGGTCCGGAGCTTTTTTTTTTTTTTAATTATTATTTTTTTTTCCCCTTTATTTTTTTTTCCTCCCCCTCCCAAGTTCTTGATGATACTGAGACATGAGGACCTATCGGGTTTAGCCTGTTTATTTCTCGGCGCCTATGGAGGTAACTTTATTGACTTGATCGCTCGCTTCCCGACCCGAGAGGAGCACGCCGGAGCCCCGGGGGGGGCCCGGCAGCCCCGCGCCCGCCCGGGCTCTGTCCGCCGCCTCCCCTCCCTCCCCCTCCCCCGGTAATTCATCAGCCGCCCCGGCCATGAAAATGCTCCTGGTCCGCAAGTTCCGGGTGCTGATCCTGATGGTGTTCCTCGTCGCCTGCACCATGCACATCATGATCGACCTGCTGCCGCGCCTGGAGCGCCGGGGCCCCGAGGGCCGCCCGGGCTGCTCCTGCCCTCCGCCCGCCGCCGCGCCGCCCCGCGCCGCCGCGCCGCGCTGGCCCAGCAAGCACACGCTGCGGATCCTGCAGGACTTCAGCGCCGAGCCGGCCTCCAACCTCTCGTCGCAGTCGCGGG
>NW_024581129.1:3096837-3404591 GCF_017639235.1 Corvus kubaryi
GGGAGGGCGCGGCGCTTGATCGGCCCCGGGGCGCCGCGCCCGCCGCCCCCCGCCAGCAACGCCGCCCCGCTGGCCGCGCTCTTCGAGCACCCGCTGTACCGCGCCGCCCTGCCCCCGCTGGCCGACGGCGACCTCCTCTTCAATGTCAACAGCGACATCAGGTTCAACCCGCGGGCGGCCGAGCAGCCCGAGTGGTGAGTGGCCGGGGCGGGGTGGGGACGTGGCGTGTGTCCCCAGGGTCGCTGCGCTCCGGTGCGTAACGCGGGCTTTAGGGTGTCGTGGCTGGGGGGAAGTGGGCAGAGGGTTGAACGGAGCGACTCGGGGTCACTGGGAAAAAGAGAAACGGTTCGCAGGCTCGCCCCGGTCGTGTTCCTCCGGAAAATAAATGCCGTGAAATACAGAATAAACGCAGGAGCACGGGAAGGCTGGAGCGCTGGGGCCAAGGGGTCGGTCTCCCCCCATCTCCAGCTGCAGCCGAGGAAGATGCTGCCAGAAGAACGGTGTGAGGAGGAGGGTGAGCTCACAGCGAGCGTTCCCTGTCTCCCACTCAGAGGTGAAGGGGCTGAGCAGTGAGGCCAGCCAGTAACACATTAACTTTTCTCAAAAGCAAGGTCTAGTACCACTAAGGCATTCATCCTGGCAGGTATTTCCGCTCTCAGGATCTGATCTGTGCTACATTTTTCATCCTCAATTAATTCCCAGTGCCCTGCACCTCCACTGCTCTCCAGCCTTCAAAGCAGTCAGTTGCCTCTGTGAATCGTATGCCCTGTTGGCTCCTTAGAAATGCTGAGAAATTCAATGACTGAAAAATCAAAAGGGTTGTCTAATACAACAGCACCCTCTTCCCAACACACTGACATTGTAATGTTTAAACAGCTGCATTGTACCGTGCAAAAGCTCTGTCAAGCTGCAGAGCAGCCAGCATGATCTAAACCTTTAGAAAGAGAGGATAAATAATTCTAATTTCCGCCCCATGAGCATGTGAATTGTCCAGGCCTCTTCCATCTAATAATCCTAATTGACTGTGAAGGGAAATAACCTGGAAAAGTTTTGGTTTCTCTGAGAGAAAAAGAAAAAAAAAGTCACAAATGCCTGAACATCTGGAGATGACTGTAAACACAGAGAACTCTGAATCAAAAATATGGGTTAGTCTGTTCTGTAGGTGAAGAGTGAAATCAGCACTGATATCTACAATGCAGCTGCCTTTTGTACGTCTTTTCTTTAGTGGCTGCAGCCAAAGTTCACAGAACTAAAGGGAAATTTGGAAGGTAACATTTTAACAGTTCTTTGCTGTAGTAGTGTCCTACCGCTCAGGAAGGGGCAAAGCCAGCCAGTTCTTTCGCAACCAGTTCAGAGTGATGCAGTTTCTCTCATTCTCTCTCTTTAAGAAGGAGGAGGGAGTGGGAGCGTTGGGCACCACAGGTCAGGTTCTGCTGCACTCTTGGTTTCCTGCCCCACGTCCCTGTTAAACAAAGGTTCAGGATGATGCTGTTGTTCGAGTCAGACCTGTAAAAGCTGTGTGTAATGTAATGCAGCCTAAGCACAGGGTAAAACTGAGCTCTGTGTTTCTGCTGTAGAAGGGCCTCTGCCAACGCTCAGTGATGCCGCTCTGAGTTTTGCTCCTGACTTCCATGGGCGTTAAATCAGGCAGGGTGAGGGAAAGTGAGAATCCATCTCCCCATTAGCCCCAGGTGGGAGAAGGCTCCTGGTGCAGGAGGAACCTGGGACTTCTCCCCCTCCTGTAGTGCTTTGCCTGTCCAAGTTGTCACATTTTGAAGCCCTGTTTCTTGACGCGTGTTACAAACTGTAGCATAATTTCTTTCTCCTCAACTTTGGGTTGTTGTTGTATTGTTCTTTTCTTTTTTTTTTTTTTGCTGGTAGGCAAAATGAAGATCATCATGAAGAATTTTTGCCAACTGGAGAAACCTCCATAGACTCCTACCCAAACTGGTTAAAATTCCACATTGGCATTAATCGGTACGAGTTGTATTCCAGACATAATCCTGCAATTGAGGCTTTACTGCAAGACCTTGTCTCCCAAAAAATAACCAGCGTTGGTATGTTTGGATATATGTTGTTTTTTTATCATTATTTGCTCTTTATTCGGGATCTCACTGCTGTTTGAGTATTAATATTTTACATGGCTTCTCTCCAGCGTCCCTGCAACATCGCTTTCCGACTTCCCTGCTCATTTTCCCTGCTAAACATTAAGAGATATTGCCAGCTCTGTATTACCTGAATAATTGCCAAGTCTGCCAGCAAGGCAAACCCCATTCATGTCAGAGATCTTTTAGTCACAATCAGGCTGAAAGTGCCCTATTCGGTTATTTAAAATAAATACGCTGACCGAAAAAAAGGGATGGCAGAAAGCAGACAGCATCCTGCACGAGCTAGATTTGTATTGTTGGCTGATTATGATTTAAAAGGCTGTGCCTGGCAGCGCTGGCCGTGCCAAGGAAGGAGAGGCTGCCCTGCAGCCCTGCAGCGGTGGCTGCGGGAGCATCCGGCACCGCGGGCTCTGCGGCTGCAGGAGCTGCAGCTTCCCCAGGCATGGCAGGGAGCTCCAGGCAAGGCAGCCTCCTACTGAGCACAGCTCAGCTCTGTTTACTCTGCTTGTGAATCCACAACAGGGATGTGCCCACGTCAACCTTTGGCTCTGGTTAAGCAAGGTGACACCGTTCAGGGCTTTTCTCCAGGGTTGTTTAATGGCAATGTGTGTCTTCTTGAATTTAGCTGCGTAGCTGCACGGGGGAAAAAAATGACACAGCCTTAGATGAAAGCCCTGGGATACTAAACAAGTGCACACCCCGTGGTTTCCAGAGGTAGGGAATTGCAGCACAGGCAGTGGTTTCCATCCACCAGGCAGAAAATGGAGTTACTTGTGCTGACCACAAAGTTGCAAAGTCCCTTTCAGAGGGATGAAACAGCCGGAGCTCTGTGAAAGTGCTGATGGTGTGTTGGCACTGTGGGATGAGGTCAGCAGGTCTTTAACCCTGCAAGGCAAAAATTCCCCTGGCTTCAGCAGGAAATGGCCTGGGCAAGAATAGCTCAAGCAGCCCTAAGGTTTACATTTTCCATTGTGTGAATCACGGCCGCTGCTGAGCAGGAATAAAGGAGATCCTTGGTCATCAGGAGTGGGCTGATTTAGCTGGTTGGGATGGAGTAGGTGTAAAATGCAGAATGCCACAGGAGACCTTCAGCTCAGTGCATCTTGCTGCATGTTGGCTGTGCTCAGCACACTGCTCTGCTGGGGCAGCACTCTGAGTAAAGCAGTTTGTGGTACCCAGGTGCTGTCCCACATGTTGGATTCAGGGGTCCAGTGGACATATAGCTCAGGAAAGATGACAAACATGGGCTTGTTTATTAACCTGTGATGGGTTTTCTGTCCCCAAAAGTCTGGATCGGAGTGATTCATTAAGGGGGTCATGTTTGACCATCAAGCCATGTGTTTTCCCTCCCCCAGCTCAGAGGTGACACTGCAGGTAGCAGCAGACTCTGCCCATGCTCCTCTGGTCTGCACTGGAGGGTGACAAGGGCACTGAATGGACACAGCCCTCACCTTTCCTGAGCTCGCCCCTCAATACCCACCAGTTTTTGGACTATTAGTGGCACGTGCCAATGGGGATTGAGCCAGCACTTTGTAACACGTGTGTGAACGTTGCTCCTTGGGCACATCCACTGAGGAGGGAGAGATGCACTCTATGCCCATCCCTGTCCCTGCAGAGAGCAGCAGTGCCCAGGCAGTGGCCAGGCTGTCCCCAGAGGGGCAGAGGTGATGTCCAGCCGAGCCATCTCCTGGCCCATCTCTTGAGCTTTGCACAAAGCGCAGTGGCTGTAGCAGTTTGTACTGCTGAGTTCTGATCTCCACTCACCTCCCCAGCCCTCCAGAGCTCAGCCATGGGGTCTGTGCAGGAGGAGGAGAGCAGTGTCTGCAGCAAACTCAGCTGTGCTCGAGCCATGAGGTCTGTCCCTTTCTGCAGAGCAGGGGGATGGCTGAGGTGGAGTGGGGGCACACAAGCTGGGTTGGGGAGACAGGGAGGTAGGAGCAAGAAATAGTAGGTGAGTGCTCACTCTTGATCTTCTGGGCTTGGTGTTCACTTGTGCTTCTGGGCATGTGGCTTCACCTCTCTCTGCTTCAGCTGAGAGCAGCAAAAAATTATTATCATAGAAAATGGGAGTGAAATCCTGACCCTGGTGACGTAAGTGGAAGTTTTTGCCACTTACTTCCCTGGGGCCATGATTTCACCTGATGTGTCATACAGATGTATCGTGGGGATTCCATTAATTCTGATTTTGATAGAGCTTTCAGATCAACGGGGGGAAAGGGCACTGGGACCTCAGAGGAAGATTTATGGTCGCTATTAGCGATTCCCTTTGGGATTGTCTCTGTTAATGTTTGAACAAGGCTCTTAAGAGTATGGTAGGGCCTCTTATGCCTCTAACAAAAACACAGAGCCATGGTTTCTAGCAATGAATCAGGATAATTTCCATAAATTAAACTATGAGGTGTATTTGGTATAGTTGTTGGCCGCTATGGGAACTGACAGGGAACGATTCCTACACATAAATCCCAGTCTAAAATCAAGTATATGGAAATGGAAGGGGACTTTTTGCCAATGCAGAGATGCCTGGATCTGAATTTTGGTGGTAGCATTCACTGCCTGGCCCTGTGGGAATTCATCTTTGTCAGCCTGCAAAGAAAAAAAGAGCATATTGCTAATATACTTTTTAAAATTATTTTTTGCACAATGCAGCATCTCTTACTTTATGTTGCAAATTCTTCGGATGTTTAAAAATACATGCTTTAAAGTAATTCCTGCCAGTTTTCAGCTTTACTGCAGAGCAGCAGAGGGATTCAAAAGCATGTAAGCTGATTAATAAAGAGTAATATATTTGACCAAAGGACATTTATAGGGCTGTTACATTCTTTGCATATTCCTGCTTATCTTCTAATTAGCCTTGGAGTTTTACCTTATGGTAAATTTTTGCTGGGTTGTGTTGGGTTTTTTTTCTTCTTTTTAAGCCAGCTGGCAAGATGTCAGGTTAGGAGTATAAAATAAATTGAAACCTTGATAATGCCTGGTCTTCAGGCTTCTTTTGGCAAGCAGGACAATTAAATGTACAGGGTTCCATGCATTAGGTGAAATGGGATATGGCTTTATCCAGTTTCTTCCCGGTGTTCAGATTTACTTTGGCTCTAATAGAATTAGATGATTTGCCTGATACCTACAGCAATTAGATCCAAACTGCAGCAAAACAGCATTCTTGGCCTCACTGTGATTTCTCTGCTCACCCTGCATTATTTATGGGGGAGAGTGGGGACCAGACTGGCCCCCCACATCTGCGAGAACCACTCACACGACTCTGTAACGTGCAGGGGTGTTTTAAAATGAAAACGGTGACAGAAGCAATTCCCAAGAGCAGGGAGCACCAAGGTGACATTTTCTTGATGTTAAAGTTTAAATGGAACAAATCCACGGATGGGAAGGAGCATCCCATCCAGCTCCCACAGTGACACCTAGAGCTGGCCTGGAAAAGGACAGGGTTACCCAGGCTCGGGCTGAGGATGTTTCTGTGCCCTGCATCTATATATGTATTTATATATTTCCTATTCATTTTGTTCAGCATAAAGGGGTAGCTCTTAATTTGATTTAATTCACTGAAAATTTCCTCTTGCCATAAATAGGAGCCTAGAGAGAATTGTTTTTCCACTGAGCACTGAAGCCTGGTTTTCAGAAGAACATGCACAGGCAATTGCACATTTCCTTTGCCTTTCATTGCTGTTTATTGCATGCATAAATAACCATAGTTAGCTGTTTTCTTGCATATTTACAAGATGTCTGTGCATAATTGTGGCAGCAGTATCAGCAGTTCAACACCAGCTCTGGCATGGTGCATTGGAAGGGCAGTGTGGGCTTGGTCTTGCTGTCCAGAGGAGATTCCTGTAAGCAGAATAGGCCTTTGTAATTCCTCTGAGCAGCTGGGATTTATTTTTTGATTTAAGTTCTCTGGTTGTAAAGGCTTGGAAACATTACCTGACTGAGGTGATTTGTGAATCTGTGATGCCTTCAGTTTGTTCAGCGAGTAATTAGAAAGCAAGTGTGTGAGATTACTCACTCTGGGAATAAAAGCTGCAGTTACCTGAGGTGGGCTCTGCTTCAAGGCAGGGGAAGAAAAGAGAAAAGGAAAAGAGAAGGCTCTAAATACTGAACATAAATTCTGGTTCTAAGGAAAGTTGTGAAAATTTCATCCGAAAGAAAGGAAGAAGTGCTTCTGAGAACTTGTGAAAACAATGAAATGTAGCACCTTTGATTTACTGTATAAGAAAACAGTGAGTCTGCCAAGAGTCAACAGATTGATTTAATGTACTATTCCAGATGAAAGGAGGGGACTTAAAATGTACAGCAAAGCCTAAGAATAATTTCACAGATCTCTTCCCCTACAGTCTTTACTTCCTTGACTAAACCAAGAAAGTCCTTTAAGAACAAGTTAGCAGAATTGGCTGAACAAGGACAAACTAAGAGATGATGAGGGCTTGAATTTATTTTGAAAATTATTCTTCACAGCTTGTACAGGGCCATGTCTCTAGCCCGGGGCAGAGCATTACTTGTTAAAGGCAATCAACATGTTTATGTTAGATTTAAGCTTGATCTATAAATAGGAATCCAAAATGGATCTGAGCATCCTCTGTTTCAGATGTTAACTGCATCCCAGGCTGTGACTGTATCTCACTTCTCAGGCATTAGCACTGCATAATTAAATACATTTTTAAATGTTTGTTGGATTCTGACCAAAAGAATCAGAAAAAGTTCAGGGGTCCTGTTGGGACTCTCTCTCTCTCCATCAGAAAACAATATGGTTTAGACAGGCTGGTAGGATCAGGGCTATCATGGGGCAAAACAGAGGGGCTGGAAAGCCAGACCGGTTGGAATTCCAAATCCCTTTGGGTCAAAACCCTCTGGGCAGCGTTGTCAGTACCAGACAGCAGCCAGGAACTCTGTAGCATTCAGCTTAAAAAGATGACTGAGAGATGATAGCTGGGTTATCTTTTGTACTGGATGGGCTCTGTGGCTCAGGGAGGGAATTCAGGCCTTGTGTTGCTGAGGGGACAGGGTGGGGAAGTAGCAGACGTGGCATGTGGCCATGACAGCAGGCTCAGAGATGTAAATGGGGTGGGGACTTTTCCAGGCTTGATCCAAAGTCTGTCGGAGAAAACAGAAGGAGTCCCACCAATTTCACTAATCTTTGGACAAGACTGTAATCCCAAACATTCATGCAAAAAGATTTCTCAGGGAATTTTTTGCAAAGCCTCCTGAAGTTAGGAAGATTTCTGATCACACCCTAGAGCCCTTACACTGGGTTAACAGGAAAGGTTAATGCTGCTTTCCATTTGCTTCTGCTTTGGAGGGAAAAGAGAAGCTTTGAGTTGCCTGAAGATGAAAAGTAATGATGGCATTGGGATTTGTTTTTAGCAGTGTGCCAGTACATCCAGGAGCTGTGTGAGACTTGATTTGAAGAACCTGCTGTGAGCTAGCAGGTTTATAAAGCCTTTACAGAGCTGTTTGTGACCTGTGGTGTTACAGTATATTAAAATACTTAAAAAAAAAAAAAGGTGAATTCAGAGTGTGACTGGTGGTTCCTCTGGAGTCAGCACAGCCTTGTGTTGCAAGGCTTTTGTAAAAATCCCTGAACTTGCTGACCACAGATGTGACAGAGCGCGATGGTGCAGCACCCTCCACTCCTTGGAAAATTGGATGTGCTGCTTCTGGGTGTGCCACATTCTTCAGGAATGGGCCTGTGAGCAGTGGATGAAGGCACAAGGATGTCTCCAGATGAGCAAACAATGTTTGGGACAAAGCCCTGGAAGATGACAGGCCATAATGGCCAAAGGGACATGTTTAACTGAGGCTGAGGAGGAGACAGAGTTCCTGAGGAATACAGCTCAGAAAATGAGAGGGAAGCCAGTGTGCAGATGTGATGCTAAGTTAGGACAGGGGAAGTGATCTGACTTAGAGTGAATCATCTCCAGGGAGATCTGCTCTTCTCTGGCATTGCAGCCCCAGAATGTGGGCACCCCAGACTGCTCCAAGGCTGCTTAGTTTGCAGGTACAGCAAGGGTCTTGTCGAGCTCAAAAGAACAGTCCAAGCACAGGTGTTTCCATCTCTGCAGGGATTACAGTGCTGGGCTCTAACCAGCTGGGATCTGGAGGGTGGCCTTGCATCACCCCCAGCCTGGCCAGCACGTCAGTGGCACTGGAAGAGCAAAGTGGGAGTAGCTGCACGTGAGTCTGGATGACGGGGGGAAGCCAAGGTGGAGCTCTGGCATGGGGTGTTTTCCATGATCCATGTGGGTTCCAGCATGCCCTGCCACAAAGCACAATGGGAACACAATTCCCACCAATGTCCCCCTCTGGTTTTCAGAGTTCCAAAGTTTGCTCCCAGCAGCAGTGGAGGAACAACTTGTGCCAGCAAAACTTGTGTTGGGGGGGAGGCTACTGGTGCAAGCAGTTAAGGCAGTACAATAAGATGGATCTAAAAAGACGAGGGGGATGCTTTTGTTTTACTTCAGCTCAGTTCCTTCTGACAGGAAAGCAGGCTTTTGTGTCTCATGGAAGAATTATTCTGAATTGTTAATCTTCATACATTTCCCTGCTTGGTGGTGACATCCTCGCTGTTGAGTTTGGCTGCTAACAAAATCATTATCTGTCGAGTGGCTTCAATTTGCTGAGAAACCAGTCCTTTTAGTATCTGAAACTCTGTGCTTAGAGAAGGCCGTGCTGGAACATCGTTTTTTGCTTCTTCTTTGTACTGCTGTGATGGTAGGGGTGTAGATTAGTGGATCTTTAAGGTCCCTTCCAACCCAGACCGTTCTGTGATCCCATGTTGCTTTGAAATGCCACGCCTGTGGCAGTGGCTGGGCAGGGAAGGTGGTCAGGACTGCCCTGTGCCCTGAGCCCTGTGCCCTGTGGGCGTGGGGCAAGGGCAGCTCCAGCTGCCCAGCCTAACCAGGGCTGTTTCCAGAGTGCACAGACGGTCCCAGGGCACCACATGCAGGGTTTGGACTGGAAGGTTTCTGCTTTTTATAGTCCTCAGGATGGGAGCTGGCCATGAAAAAGCCTTGTGCTCCTCCTGCACTCAGGTGCAGATCAACTGACCTGTCCTGCACAGGAGAGGGAGTTTAATCCTGGAAAGCCCTGTGCCTCTGCTTTACCTGGTCAGTGCAAATTGCTTAATGCCCTTTAATTTCTAATTATTTATTTGTTCCTTTGGGATGAAATGGAAAGGCGAGAGAAGGCTGGGATCAGCAAAACAGCAGGGCAGGAGGGATTTTATTCTAGGAGAAGTATAATTACACTGACCAGATTTGCATAGAATTTTGTTGCAAAAATATAGGCTACAAGTGCTGAAAGAGAGCTGATGACCTATCAGTGATAAGGCACAGAGATGAGTAATTAAAAAGATGTGCAGCTAATAGCATTGGTTAGAGAAAAAACATGTACAAGCTCTATAGGTGGAACAAGGGCAGCTCTCAGCCAGAATTTACAGAGCAAGATAACCTGACATTTATGTAGTTCTCCAGTTGACACGGGTTTTGTCAGAGCTGCAGAGAAAGGGATTGATTATCTGATGATTCGTAGAAAGCATCTTTAAGAGACTGACTCATCCACACAGCCCTGCTGGCCATGGCCTGCCTTCCCAACACAGAGGTGCATTTAGGAGTCAGACTACAGGTAATTTCATTTATTAGGACACTTTTGTTTGAGGCAGTAGAAAAGCAGCTGTTTTTTGAAGTATAGGTTTATCTTTTTTAAGTAGCCTTATCATCAAGTAAAATGCATTTTTATGAATTCTTATATAAAATTTAATTCTTATATATATAAAAATCATCCTAATTTTAGAAACACTATAATCTGGCTGTTAGTGTGACATTGTCCAAGTTTTTCAGAATGGTATGAATGAGTATCAGTCTTAAATTCCCATTAGCTCCCAGTTGGGAGATGAGCAAAGCCACTGTCCTTGCCACCTCCACTGTCCTCTCCTGCCTCCACATGTCCTCTCCTGCCCTCCCAGCCAGGCCAGGCTGCTCTGCACAGCTCTGCTCTCTTGTATGAACCACCTTGAGATGCCTTGGAGTTAACGGCTGGGCTTGGATACATATCCACTGTGCATGGAGGGGCTGAATTTACATATCTCTGCTGCTCAGAAACTGTTATTAAAATCGCAGCAGAGATCAGAGATTGCTGCAGTATCTGCTCATACTTTTAATTAAGGAGCTGTCTGTTGTGCACTGGGCTGTACATCCCAGCTGCAGTTGTCTTTGAAAGCACCCCCATCTCCTTTCCCGGTGTGAGTACCTTGTCAGAAGGGACTCCAAAAGCAACAGGAGATGGAGAAAACAAGACTCCAATGGTCTGCTCCTATAGGTGCTGTTCATCTGGGGTGCTTATGGAGCCCATGGTGGCCATGGTAGCCAGAAGAAGGCAAAAAAGTGTCAGGAAATGCAATCCATGTTTAGTCCTGGTCAGCAGCTCAAAGCCTTCCCCTGTAGTCTGCTGAATAATCTGTTGTCCAGTTGGGATCACCCTGCTTGATGCTCTGATAGCATGGTGCTGAACTGATCCAGAGGAAAACAGATAGGATTTGGTTTCAAGGAAACTGAGTGTAAGTAGATCCACATGTCTCATTTTAAAGCTGTTTTGTGTTTTTCCCCCGCAGCAATGAAATCAGGAGGCACCCAGCTGAAGCTGATCATGACATTCCAGAACTACGGACAAGCATTGTTTAAACCAATGAAGTAAGTCCAAAAAGTCTGTGATTTAAAGTGAATTTGTGGCGGAGTAGCCGTCTTCTAAGCTGTTAAACGTTTGCTGTAGGATCTCCCAAGGTTAATGTGTCTGGCTCCCGAGCCTTGCTGCTGAGCCTGGAGCTGCAGGGTCTGTTGATACCTTGCCCTGCTAGACTGGTCCTTGGAAGAGATGCTGAGAAGGCTTCAGAGACATTAGAGTCTTCTCAGGAATGCTGTTCACTCTGATCTCTGTGAAATCTCCCGTCATAAATACAGGATGTTTTCAGCATTTCCATCTCATGTAAACTTACTCCTCAGGTCTGAGCTTTATCTAGTGTCAGTGCTCCTCTGGAACATGGCCAGACAAGAGAGATGATTCAGAACAGCTTTGAGAAGAGCTAAACAGTATCTGTCTGATAAATCAGAATTTAATCAGTTGATTTATTGTTGTTTGTATTAAAGAGTTGTATTAGTCATTTGGCTGGGGCTATGCTGAGTCTGTGAAAATGAGTTTATCCAAGAGTGGTACTGCAAGGTAATGCCTCTGGAGAGAAAGGGAAGGACTAGGATTATGCAGCCTTAATTTGTGCCTGCCTGGATCCCATTGAGATGAGAGAAGTTATTCAGATACAAAACAGACTCCCAAATCCTGACCTGTATGTTTGTGCTGTAAGAAGGAAAATGACTCTGTGCTCATTGTAGAGGATTTAGCAAAGACACTTAGGGCTGCAAAATGTTTAATGGAGCTACTCAGTATCTGTGTCAAGGGTACCACTGGAGTAACAAATTCATTTCCTTCTTTTGTTTCCACTGTAGGGAAGTTCAGTTAATTTCCTCTAAGATGGTCCATAGAAGACTAAAGTAGCTGAGAATGAGTGGTTTGGAATATGTGTTGGCATTGTGTTAGAGCTGCAGTGGGGAGCACAGCTCAGGGGGGAAGCTGCTGGCTGGCGTCTGAGAGATTCCGTTTCACTACACATTTTGCTGTAGATTGACTTCAGACAAGTACAGATTTGACTTGATTTTATTTGACTGCCAGAAGGGTCAAAAAATTGATCTGACCTTCCTTCAACCTTCAAGGTTTGAGCAGGAACCCTCCCTATGTGCCTCTACCCTGGGAATCACAAGAAAATCCTATGAACTTCAAGAGAACACCAAGGCATTTGTACAAAGGCCAAATGCCTCTGTGTCATTTCCCAAATTGCACACAAATTCTCCACGTTTCTAGTGGATCACTGGGTGCCTGAGAGAGGCTGGAGGCAGCAGAGACAATACTGGCAACTCAGAGGGAAGGTGGTACCAGAGAGCATCTACTCCAGCACCTGCCCTGCCTCTCCCTGAGTGTTCAGATAACCAGTGCACGAGCCCATCCCCTTTACCTGCAGGTTTGATGCATATAGGCACAATTCCTGATCACATCTTGTCCCACATGCAAAATCAAGAGCCAGGGGGATTCAGGCAGCCTTTGAGTATTTGGCAGAGTCGTGGTTGTGCTGTTGTCTGTTCACATAGTGTGTGATTTGCGCCTTCTCCCTTTCCTCAGATGCAGATAATCTCAGTCTTTATCATTGGTATGACATTGTAATTCTGGGAGTGCTAATGAGGTCAAATCAAAGCACTGTACAGTGCACAGCCTCAGCAAGATGATGGATGACAACAGAGGTGTAGCCACGTTCCTGTGTAGAAGCAATTACTACAACCCGCTAGAACAATAACAGAGAATGATGATGTCTTAATCATTCCCTTGGCTTGATTTGAGGGGCAGCAACACCCTGTTTGCTCACTGCTCTTTGCACTGCACAAACCCCTGGAAGAAGCACTCAGCAGCTGCTTTTCCAGGCAGCACACCTTCCAGGAGCAGCACTGCTGCAGCTGTGCTGAGCGTGGCTGAACACGTTAGTGATTTGGAATAAGGGTGTTGGTGAGCATTTGTCTTCACTCTGATAACAGGGAGCAGGGAGCCAGATGCTCAGCTAGCATAAATCTTCCTAGCTCCTTTGGCATCTGGTCCCACTGGTCTCTTTCTCCACCTTATGGATTGTGGTTGATGAAGTTCTTGGAGAGGTTTGCAGCATCAATTCTTTATGCAAAAATACGCAGCTTAAAATGAAATTTTAAAAAATAAAAAACAGGCTTTAAATCTATGAGACTTCTGCTTGTAGGATCTTCTTCAGGTCCTAGACTGTTTCTGGTGCTCCCTCTTTATACATGATACCCTTTTCATCCAGACTTCACAAAGCTGGCTGTTCCTTCCCAGGACAGGAGGCTGTAGGTAGCTCAGAGGCATTACTGCTCATCAGGCCTGGCAGACAATATTTTTCTAAGTAGTTTAATTTGAGAGCCATAAAATGTCATCCTGGTGGCTACTTCTGAGATGAGCTCATAGAAGGAAGCCCTTGGTGGTCAGTCAGGTTGTCTCCACCTGGTGCATCCTACATGTTTCCCTTGTTTCTGTGTTACCAGCTCTGTGGCTTTTCAAAGCAGCAGAAATTGCACTTTTTTTTCCTCATGAGTTGATAAGCCTCTTCAGACAAGCAACCTCCTTCCTGAACCCCAGGTAACATGGCTATTAGATGAGGCTGAGTGTAGGATTTCAGGCCTGATCCCATGGAATATGGATAATAAAGAGTTTCCCATCCTGTCTGAGATCTCGAGTACCCAAAGCTGCACAGTGTGAGGTACAGAGGGTGTTATGTAGACATGAGGCCAGTCCCAGCCTCTGCTTGGATTTGATTCACTGGACTTGTCTGGAAAGCTGTTTTTTGCTGCACACAGTTCTACTCAGTGTCTTCCAAAGTGAATTAATACCTGTTTGAGTGGGGTTGCAGCAGACAGGGGAGACCATGCCAGCCCCTCCCTGACACAGCTGGGCATCTGCTCACGGGAGGGGAGCTCTGCAGACCTTTGGCAGTGACTTCTGCAGGGCAGCCACAGCAAAATGTGCTCCCTGGAAAATGTGCTCGCTGCACAGCTCATCTGACTGGCTCTGCCCTTTCCCAGCCTCTCAGTTCCATGCTGAATTTATCCAGGGAGCAAGCCAGCTCCAGAAAGGCCCAGGCAGAATTTGGAAGTGGGGAAACGAGAATCAGCCTTTGGCATCTTTTGTGCTCTGTGTTTGACATTAACTGACAGCTCTTCATCTGGTCATTGATTCAGGCTAGTGGAGCAAATGAGAGGAGGGAAGTGTAGCAGTCAGGGAAATGTGATAGCGGTAAATAAAGCCTGATCAGCTGCAATTATTTTATTTATTTGTGGCTCTGCATCTTCATTTCTGAAATAATTGCCCATAAAGTATTGCAGAGGAAGCCAAATCTATTTATAAATCCTATGGCCCAGTGTAGATTCCTTTACTAATTCCAAATGCATGATAGAAAAAGCACGTATTTGCTTAAACTCCAGGGAAGATTTAATGTATTTGCAATGTATCTTACAGTTAATGTGTACTTTTATTTAGCCCATAACAGTTCAATCATACAAAATTATTACCATATGGGACAGGAGAAAAATAGCAACCTCCCCTCCTCCCATGATTAGTGTATCTAACTGTACTAGTATTGTACATACAGCATAATAAAATTTATTTACATGATTGCTGGTATCTGCAGTTGCAGCTTTCTGTGTGACTTATCAGGTAGGGATGGGTAGAGCCATAAATGTCAAAAGAGTTTTGGCTCATTTGTCCAAAAGGAATATTTGTAGCTTTGTAGTTTTATTTGGTTTCCTTTTGTTTCTGCTGGCTCGTGGAGTTAAATAGCTGGCTCAGCCACAAAACCAACACGCTATTTTTTTCCTCCCAAGGCTTTATTCTTGAAGAGGGAAATTCTGCTCCAGCAGAGCCAGTGTTAGGATTCCTATTGCACACACTGGTGCCAGGATTTTGAGAGAGGTTTTCACAGTTCCTTATGGAAAAGCCAAATAGGATCAGATAGAAAATCATACCTTGTTATTGGAGTTGTGAGTGTTTAGGAACGACATCTCTCATTCCCATTTTTATAGACTGCATTGTACAAACGTGTGCAAGGGGTATTCATGATAAAATCTCTGAGGCTTATTTGTTCCATTCAAAGAAATACTACTGTATCTAGTGAACTCACTTTTGACTGAACAGATAAAAGCCAGTTCTGTTCCAACTTTAGATTTTACTTGATATTTTTAACATCTTCTTTTCTTCTGATTTTACAAGTCACAGTGCAGGATTAGACAGAGCCACATGACTGTTTCTTCCAGTACATGAAGTTTGCAGTAAAAGTCTTTATTAATGTAGAGCCAATTCGTATCAGGGTGATACCAGGCCAGAAGAGGCTTTTGGGGTGGTGAAATCCAGTCTCCTTGGATCATGGGCATTCCTTACCTGATCAAACACTGCTGACCATGTTATTTGTAACTTTGTCCCTCACTATCCCTCCTGAATCTTGCTGCTGGAAGCATCTCCATGTTCCTGCAGCCTTCAGAGCCCTCACCCATCACAGTGCCAGCCACAAAACCAGCTGGTAGTCACAGGCAAACTGCTTCTCTACAGGAATGGAACAAGCACACCCATCTTTTGGTTCCTGTAATGTTCCTGTAGCTGTCTCGTGGCTCAAAGACACTGGTGCTGTTAGCTGGGCTGAAGTCAAGCAGCCAAGGTCACAGGAAAGCTAATTCTGGCCCTCAGGGATGTGGGTGTGACACCTGGGGATGTGGTTTAGTGGTGAACACCCTGTGCTGGGTGTTGAGTTGGGAGTTGGGCTTGGCAGTGCTGTGCTAGTGGTTGAACTCAGTGATCTTAGGGGTCTTTCCCAACTTAATCGAGTATATGATTCTGTGATTTTTGTTTCAATTGGCAAAGCACAGCTTTTCACTGGCTTTTAGTGTCATATTATTGTGACAAAGGATTAGCAATGTTCTTCAAGTTTCTTTTTGATTTGCTTTTAGGACTGCTCAACAAATAATGCATCTTTTGATAGGGATATTAAACAGTCCAAGCAATCCCCGTAATGCAAACAACTGTTAATCACTTTCATTTCCTACAGTTATACTCCCTTTCTGAAGTTGTGGCTGTTGTACCTGGGAACTGCAGCCTCCAGGCTTGATTATCATATCAATTAGGGTGGTGTAATCCTTCTGCACTGGTAGCACTGCTTCCAAGTCAGAGGAGTTGAAATGAACTCCAGAATGGAGGCTGCTGAAAGATTGCTTTGCTTATTACATTGCATCTCATGCTGTTTTGAGGAAATACGTTTTGCCAACCTGTTGCATGTGAGCTGGCAGGCATCCAGTATAAACACACTGTTATAAGTCAACATAGCAATTAAATCAAATTGCAGTGTTTTCTCTGAGCAGCTAGAGAAGTGAGATGTGCATCCAGTAGCTGCTCTGCTAGGAGTCTTCCAGGATTAGCACTTTGACACTCTGGAATGTGCTGTGTGAAACCCAGCTGAGCAGTCGATGGTCAAAGTACAGCCCAGCCACTGAGGTTTGTCCCTCAGCTGAAGCAGTGTTACTGTGCCAGTCACTGGTTCTGTGCAAGGTGGGTTACTGGAGACCTAAGGTTGAATAAACTGGTTGGAAAGGTTGAAACTGGTGATCCCAGCACTCGGTTTATGTAGGAGTCTTTTAAAATTGCAAGGAATGCTCTCGTTATATCACGAAGAAGAAGGGCTTTGTTTGCTGCTGGAAGGAATAATCAGTAATCAGATATTCTATGGACCTCATCTATGAGATTTGGGGCTTTTTAAGGGCATTCAAATCCTTGCCAACCAAATCTCTGCTGAAATGTTTACCTGAATGAGACTGATAGGCACATTTGATTGTACTTATATCAGGAATAAATCTGGAGTTAACTGGATGAATTATATCCTTTGATATTTAAAGTGCATGAGATCTGAATGGGGTCCTAAATAAGGACAGTGGAGGATGCTGTGTAGTACTTTAGCTCTTTAACTTTTGGTATATTATGCATGAACATTTTTCTCTTTTATAGCTAGTCCTGTTCATCAGATCAGACATCTTCAGTATTTCAGTGCAAATTGTGTTTCAGGACTCAGCAGGGCCTCTGGTCCAAATCTCATTTATGCAGATTGGAAAATTTGTGGTGACTTCAAGGGGAGCTGGATCAGGATTGAGGCTGGCTGATGGCCCTGGACAGCAGTGAAATCCAGTCTCTGTCTGCCACTGTGCTCTGCATTTCCCCTTGCCACAGCTCAGCAACTGCTGGTTGGAATATTGATCAATCCCATCCAGCTCAGGAGCAATGTGTTCTCGAATTCTGCAAACATGTTTATGGAATGACCCCAGAGTCAAAGTCTGCACGTCCAGGTAGCTCAGAGGTTGTCCATTAGGATCTGCAGGGATCTGGCCAGCAGCCAGGAAGGGGAAAATAAACCTCCTTCCCTCTCTGGGCAGCAGCTCTGTTGTGCTGTCCCAGCCGAGGTGCCCTGGATTATCCCCTCCTGGAGCCAGGCAGGATCTGCTCTTAGCCAGGACTGAACAATGTGAGTCCCAGTGGTGGGAGGGACCAGACCTTCCTCCAGCAAACCAGGGCTCTTTTGCTGGATATCACCATGTCCATGGGGTTCAGCTCCATCCCACTTCCCACCACTGGGAAGCTGCCATCCACCACTGCGGGTGAATTATCCCCAAAATCCCTCTCTCCTGACTTCCCCATGGCATCTTCAGCTCCTGACAGAGAAAACTTTGTTCTGCAGCTCACAGAAATGCCAACCCCATGATCTCTGTCACTAGGGTTTTTTGCACGGTCTTCCAGCCGTGCATTTTTCCTCAGCTCATTTGTTGGTTTGTTTTTGGCAGATGATAACAGGATGCTCAATATCTATTTCTGTTCTTGTCTTGCACTGACACAAATGGCCACAGGTGCTGCCTGTACCTGCCCCTTATCACAGTTTGAAGGGAGACCTGGGTTTGCAGTCACACTTTACAGTACAGAATTGTCTCTGCTCGATTATCTGCCTTCTAGGTGCTTACAGAATCTTGCTAATTAGTCTTAGGGAACAAAGACATGCTTGTGTTTATTTTTTCTTTAAAAGCTGGTTATTGCAGCAGCTAACTTTTATTTTTTTATTTATTTTACATTACCACAGTATATTAGGAAAGAACCATCTTCAGTGTCTGATTTTAATCAAGCCACTTCTTCACTCTAATTTTCTGCATACCAAGAAGCACAGTCCTGTGGCTTTGTCTTTTAATCAGAGAGGCACTTTAGCTCCTCAGTTCCTTATTTCACACAGTTTACCATGTATCAAGGGTGCAGAAAAGCAGCAAACATTGCTGAGGGAAGAGCTGGCATGAAATGCACAGTCTGTAATTTACTGCTGAGCAACAGGGCTTGGCACACAGGGGACTGGTGGAGCACTGAGGTAAGATGTCCCAGTAAATCTAAGCAAAAAAAATGTGTCCACAATGTTTTCAGTGGGATATGCAGATACTGCTACCCTGAAACATTCCATGGGAATTCGTCTCCGTTTCTCTACAATTTATAATCCTTAAACTAGGCTCCAGAGACTGAAATTCAGGGAGGGAAAGATGATTTGTGCAAGACTTGTGGCGTAAACCACAGGCTGAGGCTGTTTTCCCTCTGGAGCAGCACATACGCCTTTGTCCTGAAGATGAGTTGCCCGTACTCATCTCACCCCTTGGGAGGAGTTATTTTTGGATGTTTTATGGAGCTCAATTGCTCTTTCTCTGCCCCTGGTCTTTATCTCACACAGAGATAGCTCTGGGGATCGCCACCGCTTTGGAGGAGGCGGATGGGGATTTGGCCACTTGCACCAAGATTTGTTTGAAGTTTGTCAGCTCATTTAAGCCCTCAGCATCTCTACAGGTTTTTGAGTCAGGGCTGCTGGCCATCCAAAGGGGCAGAAGATAATCAGCAGTGAAATGGATATGATGAAACAGCAAGTGTAGGACTGAGGACCCGTGTCCAGCTTCTCCAGAGGTCACCGGTTCAGGCAGCACAGTCCTGTGGTCAGTGACAATGCAAAAATGGTGTGGCCTTTAGGACAGACCCACAGCCAAAGTAAGAGTGTCTTGCAGGTTGAGACAGGAAGGTTTTGGTGAAGCTTAGGAGAGAGGGCACAGCACAAATCCAAATCACGCCCTTGGCATGGTGCTGTGGGTGACTCACTGCTGTAAACCAACAAAAAAAAAGTGTGTTTCAAAGAGCCATAATAGCTGTTAATAACAGAGATTTAGGGCACGCTGAAAATTTCTGAGTTTTGGGTTTTTTTTCCTTTTCAGTATCTGGTTCAATAGTCTTAGTACTTTTCTTCTTAATTTATAATTTTCCACCCTGCTGTAGTGTTGTGCATATGGGTAAATAAAAGTGAGAAAGCCTGAAAGACTCATTTGCATGTGAAGAAGTAGCAGAAACAGAGTAAGTAGCATCTGCAAATGTGTGGGAGCTGGAGAGTAGCAGGGGGACAGCAAAACTGTTGTAAATAGAAGCAGCTTAAAGTGCAGGATTATGTGCTATGGATAATAAAACACCCCAAGCCAGCACATAAGCCAGATACTGTTCTCAGCAGCAGCATCCAACTGATCCTGTTAGCACTTCAAGGCCCTTTTGTAAACCTTGCTAATTGGTAGTCCAAATTCTTTGTGCCACAGTGTTCACCTGGCCAGAGGACACATAAAGCCATGGCTGGCCATGGAGACCTGTAAGAGCAGAAATATTGCACACAGACCTCAGCTACACACAGGCTGTACATGGATTTTTAACTGCTTTGATTAGCTAGCAGCAAGCAGCAAAAGAAATGGAGATGTTACATAAATCTCTAGGTTTAATGGGAAATCTGGCAATAATTGGTGTAATTTTCTTTGGTTTCCAGTATGAATGACCTGTATTTAGTTTGAGTCTATCTCATGATACACAGAAGAGAATTTTGACCCAGCATATTTGTGTTTCCCTGTATTCTGGGCCTGTTTGAATCACCATGCTTGGATAACCCAGCCAAAATTTTCAAACAAACCTCTTTTGCATCTGATTCTTTAGGGGGTTTATTAAGCAGAAAATCTGATTCCCAGGGCATAAAACCCAGAGATTTTTCAGCCTTTCATGTTGCAAGCCCAGGTTTTGTGTCAGGGCCCTGAGTGAGCCCCAGCCAGGAGGAGGGAGAGCAGTGCTGTAGTTCCAACGCCAGCTCTGCCTTCCGGGCTGATGATGGCAGACAGCTGACAGCAAAATCATGATTTTCTCCATAGGATTGAAATGTGGGGCTGGGGGTGGTTGGCAGCAGAAAGATGGGATGCAGCAAGAAGGGCTTCTGCCAGCCCTGGAAAAGCTGGGGACAGCAGCTGTGCCTTCAGCTTGACCCAGTGCCACCAGGAGGGCAGAGTCTGCTTTTCCCATTGCCTGCCTGATTTTCCTATTCCCAGAGCCAGCTCAATTTTTTTTGCATTCTCTCAGGTACAGGAGGTGGGTAACTGGGATTTTAGCCCAAAACATGCCCTTTTATGCTCTGCCTGACCTACTTGTCACTGCCCGTGGGGAGCCGCAGGGGTTTCTTCTCCGCTTGTGCTTCGCTTCCAAGAGTCAGGTTTTGTGCCCGATGGTATCATGGAGCCTTGAAGTTATCTTGGAGTACCCTGGGTATTTTGGTACAGAAGCTGTGCCTGCTGTGCTTCAGCAGCACTCAGGGCCCTGCTGCTTTGCCTGAAGCATGGCAAGGCTTTCATGCTGCAGCGTGGAGGGGCCGTGGCAGTCCGGAGCGAGCTGCGGCTCCGGGCGCTCTGAGCACAGACAGGCCCTGCTCTGTCAGCAGTCAGCGAGAGGAGATGGATTTTGCAGCATATCCAGGCCACCTATTCAAGCCCAGGTTCTTTTGGCACCCGTGAAATTGTCTGACAACTTGTGAGCGGGCAGCGTGCCATGTGAGCAGATGGGCTGACTGTCCTGGCAGCCAAGAGCCTGGGATGCTCAGCTGGCAGAGGGGAACGGGAGCAGAGCTCCTCGGTGCTGCTGCCCAAGTGCCTGTCCCTCCTGACGTTACCCTGGGAAGAGCAGGCATATGGGGTGTCTGGCATGGGCACGGGGTGTTTCACAGCAGAGATGATACCCCCACATTCTGCCCCAGGCTCCTGCTACTCCATCATCGAGGATAAGGGAGTTTCTGAGATGCTTTCAGCCCAAGCTCCCCACTGGGGACAGCTGGCACCTGCCACTGTCCTGTGTCCTCCAGAGACTCACCTTGAAGGCAACAGCACAGCAATTATTTTTTAACTACCTCTGCTAGGTAGTTTCCTGTGAGAGGCTGGCTCTTGCCAGAAGTGAATCCTGAGATAAAGGGATTAAAACATCCTCTTCGAGGCTTCAGAAATTGTCACAAGGACTTTCTCCAGGGAAGGCCCTAACGCTTACTACCCTGGGGGGCAGCTTTCCTCACACAGGCATGCACTGCATGATGATTGACACATCATTAATTAACTCTTATTAATTAACCCCATAATCTGAAGGGATGGGGAAGGAATTGCTCGCAGAGCTGGATCCTGTCACTTCTTTGAACACACAAGTCCCCTGTTCTGCTGCATTCCCACACCCATCTGGCTTTGGGACTGAAGAAGCTCATAAAGAAGGCAGGACTAATGAACAGCCTTTTACAGGCCCCCCTCAACTGCCTTCATTTCCTGGCAGCCACAGTTCAAACATGGTTTGCAGGAGACCAACTATTTGTATCTATTACTCGGAGTTTAGGAAGAGGAAAATGAAAAAAAAATGTAAAGAATTGATTCCCCTTGTTCCCTGCTGTGTAGGGTGTGATGCTGTGAAGGATAAAGGATCTGTCCCTGATGTAACACGGGTTCCACACGTCCTGTCCCTCCCATTAGGCTGGTTGTGCTACATGAACCCAAAATTAGGACAGAAAACCAGTCCTGCCTCTCCTTCTTTACTCCATCGGGGCTTCCTCCCTCCCCACAGCTCTCCAAGCCCAGACTATGCTGAAGGGTCGAGCTGCACCCACAACAGCAGCACAAGGGACAGTTCTCCTGCTGACTTCAGCTGGGCTCTGCTGGTGTCCTTGAAGACTTTATTTTGCTCCCATCATCTGAGCCAGCCCGTATCCTGTGCCAGTTCTGCCTAGCGACCGCTAACAATCTCCTGTGTCAGGCAGCAGCATGATTATAGCTTTATTTCACTCATTTTGTCTGCATTTGTCTTTCAAGGAGCAAAAAGGCAGTGATTCTGTCGTCTAAATGCGGCCTAAGGACAGAAATTGCCCTGTTTGCCCACAAACACCAGATTCTTGGGGTGATGCCAGTCTCAGTAAGACATCAGTGGTGCTGATAAGCCAACAGTCATAATCACTGATAAGTGCTTTGCTGATGTTTTGGCAAGGTTCTGCGTCCAATATTGTTGACCCTACACTTTTCCTATTATGTGCTGCATCCTTTGGCAGGAGACAGGATTTCTCAGGGATCAGAATGGTACCTGTACTGCAGGAGGTGCCCAGACCCCCACTATGCCTGGCGGGGCTGGCTCCTTTTATTCGGGGTTGTAACTCAGTGCTCATCCCTCCGATGCAATGCCAGGCCCAGCAGCATTAATCCTGCCATTTTGTGTCTCTGCATTTGGGAACAGCCTCCTGTTGCTGACATCTGAATTACATTTTTAACAACAATTTCCTTTGTTATACAGAATGATGCCAAAGCAAACAGTGGTGTTGGAGGCTCACTATCTGGTTTAAATAACACAGACCTTTAAGTGGATGAGGACTACAAAAAAAAAAAATTATGTAGATTCTGGGTTTGTGTTGTTTACTTGCTTGTTTGTGAAGGATTTTGCTCTTTTTTAATTTTTTTTTTTTTTAAATTTTCCCTGGCAATGTGAGCCTGTCACTCTTGCAGTAGGACAGTTTGGAAAAGCTCCCTGATCCCTCTCAGCTAATTGTATTCTTATTATATTATTGGATTCTATCATCTTTCCCTTCCCCTAAAAAGTGTATTGAATTGCCTGATATTGCAACAATTCTTTATTGCAATATCTTCTAGATTTAAAAGCTACATGTACTGAAACTGTTCTGGTGTTACCAAAGCCATTTAATACCTGTGAACTTAAGGAATGTATTTTCTGGCACTCGGCAGTGACTCCAAAGCCCCAAAGAATTACACTCAACAGCCCTGAATTTCAAAGCCTGACATCACTGCAAGCAAGGAATACAAATCCATCAACAGAAGCAGGATTTTAATTGCTTTTGAATGATTCTATAGAAATCTAAAATTGCTTTGTGGGATGAAAAAAAAACAACCCATTTTTGTCTGTGAAGAGGTTTTAATTCCGACGAATAAGTGGTTGCTGGAATAATACAAGATTTTTTCCCCTCTGACTGTGGAGCTGTTCCTACAGCCCCTGCCTGCTGGGATTTTATCCTTGAGCAGTGAGACATGAGAGTTCATCAGATATTGTATGTGGCAATTGCCAGGCCAGAAGAGGCTCTTTGGTGGATGGAAGATTTGTGCTTCTATTGCATTCACTGTTAAAAAAGAGACCACCTGCATTCTTTTGCAATGTGACCTTCTCTAGCTGGTCATATGCTGTGTTTTCTTTGTGATCTGATCTGATTTTAAGGGTAATCAAAAGGCCAACAGTGCTTGAAAACCCAATAATACCTTGACTCTTCTTCTATGGTTTTCCTTTTTTTCTTTTTTTTCCTCTTTTTTATGAAAGGAATGAAAACCTTTGCAGACGTTTCTGCATCTGGCTTAGCTTCTAGTTAAATGCATCCTCAGGGAGTGCTGGAAAATATTACTTCTGTTTAGAAAAGAAGTAAATGAGTCATATTTTACAAAATAGTTTTCAAGGAAAGGGATATCAGAAGTTGTTTGTATTTTCCTGTTTAATAAACTTAGCGAATACATAAAATCTGGTCTGCATCATGAGAGGAGCAACACCGGGGTGTGAGTGGTTCCATTGCCTTGGCAAATGGCAAAAGCCTGCCCAGCTGGCAGGTGCCAGGGCAGAATCCATGGCTGAGCCCCCCAGGGATGGGGCAGCCTGAGGGTCCCTTCCCTGTCCCACCCCTTTGCTGTGTGTGGGGTCAAATGCTGTGGCCTTCCTGGCCTGCAGAGGAAATAAAATCTGGTTTCTCATCTCAGCATTTCCACGTGTGAATCAGCTGGAGGAATCCCCTTCCCCTACCTAAATTATTTAGGATTTCCAAAGGTATCCAGGGCGCCCAAACTGGAGACCACAGTGGAGGTTGGGAGCCTGTCCCAACTTCTGCCTCTCCCAACTTCTGCCTCTCCGTGTGGCTCCTTGGCAGAGAAGCCTTTGCTGAGACCCTGAACAAGCTTCAGCCTAGGCCAGGGCACAAAATCGTTGTCATAATCCCCCATGTCCACCCAAACCAGCATCACTGATGAGCAAAACCTTCTCAAAGGCACTCAAGGACACCCACAGACATGGCTCAAGTGGGGCCATAATAACATCTAATACAGCAATGACATTTCCTTAACCAGGTATGGAAAGTATTGCTGAGCTCATTTCAGGGAAAACAAAACAAGACAATCCAGTATTCTGTATTTTACTTAATGTTACACTTGCAAAAAGGTGTTTGTTTGCAGCATCTGATGTTCCACACTGATATTTTCCTGGCATTTGAAGCATGTTGATACTGAGATGTATTAAAGTACAGAAAACCTTCCTACCAAGGGCTTTTAAATATTTTTAATTATTTTCAGAAACAAAACGAGCCATTATTGTATTTTTGAAAGACAGTCATTTTGTCCTTTCTTGCATAACCACATCTCTTAAAAATACTTTTTAAACAATTATTTTTAAGTCGTTTTTCCTTTAAATTGACCATAACAAACCAGACAGATCTCTTCAGGATTAATTTTCCACCTAGCTGAAGAAATTAGTTCTTGCTTTCTCCCTCCCACCTTGGAGCCGTGCTAGGATGGTTACCTGGATACCCTGCCTGTAAAGGATGTATGTGCTGAGGCAATTTAAGTAGCCTGATTTGTCATCTAACTGCAGACATCATTAGCAAAGCATTATTTGGCTGGAACACTGTAGGCTGAACGTGGATAACTCCTCTGTGTTGAGGAAAGATTTAATTTAACCACCTTGTGACCAAACACTGTCTGTCTTTAATGCGGAGCTGCAGCAAGGCTGGTGTGAGGAATACAAGTGGTATCTGGGTGGGAAGTTATTTTCCTGTGGTGTATAACTATTGGGAATTTATTCTGCACCAGGAGGAGGACAGCTGCTTTTAAATGTGGTTTTAATCTACTGGTTGGTATATTTTGGGGCAAATAATTTTTGTGTCAAGGAGGAGAAGGGAAGAAAATATGAGCCTGGCTTTTCCTTTTTTTGCTATGTAACTTTTCTCCTTGTCACAGTCCCCATTTCAGTTTATTTCTCTGGTTATCATCTCTGCTTTTAAAATGGCAATTCCATCAGGATGGAAGGATCCTTATAAGCAGGTTTTTAAAAACAAGCTGGTGGAGTTACAACGATGGTTTGAAATATGTGACAGAATGTAAAGCAGAAAATAGTGGCCTCCTCTGATAGGACCTGCATGTCAAAAGGCAGAAATTGGCATTTCCTTGGAATCTTTGACTGTGGAGCGTGGTCAGGGGCGTAGTCTGGGCATAACAATAAGGAACATATGAAAACAATTCTGAGTTTTAGGAAGAGGGTTTTTTTAGTTCTCAGGCCACTTTTTAGTTTAAGATTGAACATAACATAAACATTTTAAGGAGCTAACCAAAATCGGGTCATTTATTATTGAATCCAGTATGATTTGGACAACTCAGCTGGAGTGTGGGGATCTGTCAGGTTCCACAGACCTGCAGCCTCCCATCGAAGGTAATTCTGCAGCTACAACTGAATTGCAGAAGCACCACAGTTGCAGAGCTGCCAATTATATATTCCTGAACATTCTTCTTGGCAAATCAACTCCCAAATCATGTTCAGAAATCATAGTCTTAAATGAAGCACGGCTGCAAAATATTCTGCTGATCTATGGTGCAAGTCCTTTTCCTTTAGTCGTAATTGATGTTACAAAATATTTTACGGCTTCTGTCATTAGTATTCCCCAATTGGCTTAAACTACAATTTAACTCATGCTGTAAAAATGCAAAGAATTTTCTACTGATTAGCAGCAACAGTACTACATTTATCAACATGGGGTATTTTTGGGTGGGTAAGGAGTCCTTTGTCTTTGACTGTCTAGACATTCTGTTTTTGTTACAAATCTAGCAAAATGAAGATGCTTTTGAGGTAGTAATTAAATTCTTTCAGTGACATATAGTCTACTGTGCACAAGGCTTCAGGATAATGAATATATTTATTTCCAGGAAATCTACAGTATTTTCCTTGCCATTTGTAGGACTCAGCATATAAATAATGCAGGCCATGCTGTGCTGATTTTCAGTTCATCCCAGGAAATTATGCCATTAAAAATGCCACAATTCTTTCAGGCACACACAGACACAGCAGGTAAAGAGAATATTCATGTGATGAACGGCGACAGAAGCAGCATTAGCTAATGCATAACCTTGCAAAGCACCCCTTAGACAATGAAACTGTTTGCAGTAATTATAGTGTGGAATGAGACTGTTGTTTAACTTAACATCATGGCAGCTAAACTGTGATCCATCAAAGTGGCTCTGAATTTGTAACCCAGGGTTAGGACTTGGAAGTGCAAATGAAGGTGAAGGGAAATGAAGAGCTCTGGAGCCTTCCCTGCCACCCCAAACACACACAGTTGATGAGCGTGGTGAAAGTGGAACTTCTTTTAAGCAGTTCTGGAAATGTAAGGTCCCCATAAATTCCTCACAGCCTTGCTTTGGTCTGTGAGCATATGTTGCTTTTCGAAATGTGCAATTCCTGTGTTAAAATCTCCCCTCTACAAAAGCAGCAGTGGCTCTTGCAGTGCTCAGGCAGCAAAGATCACACGGTGTGTGAGCTGTGTAGAAGCAGCATCGTGTGTCTTTGCTCAGTAAGGTGAGAGTGGTTTGTGTGCTTAAGAAGGAAAATTTACTGTCTCCCCTTCGTAGGCATTACTTATGCATAAGCAGAGCTTTAGTACGTGTTGCAAATGGAAATCAAGTACATGATGTGCCTGGAAGGAGTTTATCCGACTATTTATGGGCTGATCACATTTGGAGCTAGAACTGGCTTGGTTATTTTTAGTTGGATAACGTTACAGTAGTAGTTGCATTTACAAAGAAGTGAGAAAATTCTCCTGCAATTCACAGACGTTTCTCGCTGGATCTCAAACCTCAGTGTCCCCACACTCCGTGTCCCAGAGGAGAAGCTGAATGCCACATGCCAGGGGCTGCCTGTCTGACTGCAGGTTAAGGAGTTGCAGCTCAGACACAGATTTAAACTCCCACAAAGCAGCTTTGTGGGTCTTTGTGCCTGTCCTCCTTCCCTCCCAGCTCTGTGCAGCGCACTCAGACGGGCTTTGCCTGCTTGAAGCCACGTGCTCTGCTCTGGAAGCGGACCATGACTGTGTTTTGGCAATGCAGGACAGGTTTTCCCATCCCTCAAAGGTGGTACCTGCATGGAGTGCATGTGTGTGCCCAGTGGTGTTGGAGGAGATCTGTTTTCAGAGCTGGAGTTGGGTGGAACTTGCACAAAGGGGCTTTGTGCAGGAGGGAATTCAGCTGGGCATGAGACTTGTGTGTGGAAAGTTTTGGCTGGATCGCTCAGGATAGTTCAGAAAGAAGGAAAATCTCGCTGTCTTTGGAAAAAAGAAAGGCGTCCATCTTCTTTCTCGTCTTTACTTTCATGATAAAAATCAACAATTTTAAGCTACTGGTCTTTGATACACCTCTGAAAAGAAGTTCCAATATTTTTAAAGATGCAGAGGTAATATATAGGTACATCATTAGCATGAGTCATTGTTTCTTCTTTCTTACAAAGAAAAGGAATTGAAAACCATTAAAAATAGTGAAATAATAAGGCAGAAGCATATAATTTAATATGGTCATCTATTAAAAATGCACACTGTGCATAAATAGTCAGACATATCAGCAGGGAATCCACAGCCATCTAACAACTAAGTTGCTTTGCATTTGCCATCTGACCTGTAGATAAGTGGAAACAATGTCTTCATTAAACTTACAGAACTGAATATTAATCATTAGCAAAACCAGCACTGCAAGATGAAGGGGAAGTTTTGCTATGTCCCTGGGAGCTGTGTGCATGTACCTAATGGCAGGGTTTATTAAGGTCATATGAAAAATAGATCTGCTATTTGTCCACGGGGCTTACTGGTCTGCTACAAAGGTAATCAGATTTAGGATGTCGTTCAAAGACTTACTGCATGGTGTGGGAAGAAAAGGTGTATCTGGAAATATGCCCTAAAATCTTGACTTCACTTGACTTGCCCTCTTATTTTCTCCTCTGGGTGGAAAAGATTAAGAACAACTGAGTGTTTAATTTTTATTCAATTTTATGGAAGAGTGGGGGTTTTTTTGTTGTTTTCAGTGTCCCCACTGCTCTGGCCTCTGCTCCCTGTCAGAGCTGGGTGGTGGGAGCAGGAGGTGGTGATTCCCTGACATTCCTGGAGCACCCCATCTCACGCTCTCAGACTGCACTGTAGGTACGTAGGTGAAATCCCAAATTTGG
This sequence comes from Corvus kubaryi, assembly GCF_017639235.1. NCBI lineage: Eukaryota > Metazoa > Chordata > Aves > Passeriformes > Corvidae > Corvus > Corvus kubaryi. The sequence goes on from NW_024581129.1 coordinate 3,125,199, forward strand.
AGAATGTGATGGTGTGACATCATGGCACCAGTGTGTGCAATGCTGGAAATCAAAGGGTAGAGCTAATATTTTTAAAGAGGTGACTAAAAAGATCTATATATATATGTATAAAAAATGGACTGTCAAATTTAATCTTCTTTGCACCTTTGGGTCATTTTCCTCATCTTCCTGGAGGTGAGCAAGGAACACACTTTATTTTGTTTCCTTTGGTTTCCTCTTCCACCTGTTTGAACCAGTAAGCTGATTCAGTCAGAAGGTGCTCTGGCTGTCTGTAACTAATCCTGAAATACTTTCCTGGCATTCATATTGCTGGTGAGCAGTTCTGTCAATACAATCACTGCCTGTGAGCTGCATGGAAAACAGCACCCAGGAAAAAAAAATTTAAAAACCAGGTTTAATTCTTGCCAATATTTGTTATAAAATGAAGATCTTCACTCAACTTTATTGGAATTTACTCAGGCATTTGGTAATAGCAGCCTACAGGAGATTGCTTAAGGAGAGAACTTGAGGGACCTGTAATAAAACACAAGAAGATGACTTGTGTATTCTTTGCTATCTGGTGTCTCGGGTCCTGAAAGTGTCAGACACACAATGTGCTTTAGACGGAGTTGAAATTCCAATATTAATTCAAGATTCTTCAACTCCTGCTCTTGCCTAATCCTGCATTATCCGCCTTGATACTAGCAAGAGCTGTGGAGGATATCATGGACGTATTTAAACTAAATGCTAAAACCAGAGGTTATGTATTCTGTCCCCCTCATCCAGGCATGGACAAGAAGGGGGTGTTTGCTGTCACAGGTGGCTCATTTAGTTATTTGGTTGAGTCTGCATGTGTGCCACAATCCTCTGGAGTCAACGGGGAGCTTTTCCCATGAATTCACTGCCCTTTAAATTTGAGTACAGGCAGGTCAGGTCCCAGTTTATGAACTGGCTCTGTCTTTCCTGATCCAGTTCACCTTGACCTCATGAGAAACCTTTCACTGAGTAGAAGGAAAGTTGGATCAGACCCAGAGGAAAAACAGTAAGTGCTGCAGGAATGGGACAATGAAGTCCAATGGTTAAATCACACAATCGCTTTGCTCTGCCATATACTTATCCTCACAGTAGGAAAACTGAAATACAAGTGTCCTTGGCTTCGGGAAAAACATCATTCTGTCTCTGAAACCAAACTCCTGTGGGCTGTGCACACACACAGCTATCGCACTGTACATACAGTAGATAAGCTGCACATTTTGTAGACATTTAAACACAGTTAAAAATTCAAGGAGAGGTAACCAGACATTCACTGTTACAGAAAAGCAGCTGCATGTCATAAATCAGCTCCACAAAAAAAAAAAAAACAACAAAAAACTGGCAACAATATCATTTCACTAAAGCTTTTACTGCACATCTTCTGCAGAATTTTCCTCCCTTCTCTTGTCCTCTACTCTTGCATCTTTTTTCATATGTTGTTTTTTCTAAGCTCTGCTTTTATTTTCAACCCTCACAGACTTTGCTGAAATCTCCCCTTATCTTACCAAACATCCTCAACGTAGATAGACTTTAAAGTTTAAATTAGCTGAAACTAATGTCTAAGAGTGGGGCAGGGGAGCACACCTGTGTCACATTGAGCACTGGCTCAGCACAGCCTCACCAGGGGGAAGTGTTCCCTATGTCTGCCTGTACACACACACACAGATCCCTTTCTTTATCTCCACTCCAGCTCTGAGTGGGTGCATTTTTGCAACCCACCAAGCGTGAATATTCCTCTGCACCTCGAGCGTGGGAGTTCACCGAGCGATTGCACTTGATGGGAGATGTTTATATAAAACAGCGATTGCCCTGAGCAGCCAGGCCAGCCACAGCCTTCCTTCCCTTGCAGTGCCACGGAGCACTTCCCCTAACATCCTTCTGCTCTTTCTCTTTTCATGTGGAATATTTTTCAGAGATTTCAGTAGGTTTTTTTTTTTTTTAATTTATTTAAGAGGAGCAGTTTAGGCCAATACTGAGCCCTTTTGAAATCCTGCATCCTCTGTCATTTTAAGTGATTCTCCTCAAAACCTGCACCTCCATTTCTTTCCCTAAAATGCTGTGTCCATAACTGGGATTAAAGTAGGAGAGAGATGATGCTCTGTGGCAAGCAGGGACTGTATTTGCTGCTCCCCAGCAGCAGGGCCCACATAGAGGCCAGCAGGTTAAAATCCTCCTTCTCAGTGGAGGTGGAGGAGAGGGAAGAGATGCTAATATGGTTTGATTTTCCCCTGGGAATAACCCAGTGACTCCCTGTGGGCTGCAGAGCATTAACCCACCCTTCATGCAGACAGCTGCAAGCTTAAAGGACCCTGATGTGTCATTTCCAGTGTAATTTGTGACTCATGTGGTGCCCTTAATATAAAGCGTGGATTAGCAGGGAAGGCTTCCAGCCTGGAAGAGGAGAAGTTTAGAGGGAAAGTAAAGGGGATTTTTTATAGTTTTGTAAAACAGCATGATTATTCTGTGAAATGGCTACTAATAAAAGCTTCCAACCCAGTATGCTCTTCCTCATGCAATAAGTGAACAACCAAGGCTGAGGAAAATACAGTAAAATAACTCAAATTTAGCCAGGGAGTGAAACATGTGGGTTAATACTAAGATGATCCAGGCCTGTGTTCTACCTGAGAAATTAAGGCATCCTCTGACTGAGGCTGAGGAACGCTGTTCCCAAGTTCTTGAGAGCTTTAGGAGCACCCAGGAGTGCTCGTGGGTGCACGTGTAAGTCACCTTGGCAGCCTCCAGGCAGTAAGTAACTCCCTGAGAAATGTTCAAATCACATTCCCAGACATGTAACCCTCTGCAGATGGAAATAATCCAGGTGGGAGATGTGTCAGTGAGGGGAAATCAGCCTCAGAGGTGTACTGATCCCACAGCAGTGGGATGGGGCCCGTGCCAGAGCTCAGCTGGGGAATGGCGAGCAACAAAGTGCTGCTCCATATTCCTTGTTCAGGCAAAATTCTGTCTGGGAAGAAAACACATGAGAAAATGAGGGGTTACCACGAGCTGCAGAACCATCTTAGGGCAAAGAGTAAGTTGGGCACTCTTCACAGAGATTGTTTGCTGACAGGAGTTAAAATAAACGAGGAAACAGAGAGGTTGCATAGTTTGCTTTATTAGAGCAATGAAATAACCACGAAGCAGTCTGAGGTAATTACACCTCCTTTCCAGCTCAGAGAGGCACATCACCCTTGGCCACAAGTTAAAGAATGTTAACAGCAGCAGGGAGGCGAGTTCAGGGGTGCCTGTGCTTTACTGGGAATCCCACCTCTGACAAATTACAAACACTCAGTCGTGGAGAGCAATTATCTCGCAGTAACCACGTTCCTGCTGTCCTTGGTGGCAAAATTACAGAAGATTCTCAGGATTTGGGATTGAAGAAAGCTTGAAAAGCAAAACTTGTGGTTCTATGGGTGAAAGTCCCCTCTGGCAGGCAGAATGACTGGGCACCAGTGCATCCTCTGGCCCCTCTGTGGGACATTTCTGGGGGAAATGATGTGTGGGAGCTGGAGCTGAGCTGTCTGCTGGCACTCAGGAGGTCTGGGGTTTGCAGGAGGAGGTTGCACAAGATGCTCTGACCCCCTATTTCTCATTTTGTACTGAAACTTTGACATGCATAGCTGGTGTAGCAGCTCTACAAATAAGAATTTCATGCTCTTTTTTTAATGTATTGGTCCACACACGATGTAGGCTCTGTCCTGTTTTGATGGTAGTTGTTTATCTGCAAAGTCTTGGCCACTTAACTCAGTGCAGTTCAGTATCCAGTAGCTCCTGCATGGTAAACTGGAAATATAAAGCCAAAAGTGTTTGAACTTCTGCGTGGGCAGGTGGGAAGGGAGCAGGGAGCATGCCCTAAATTAGCATGGTGACTGCTTTGGGCTCCTTGGGGGAGCACAGCTCCCCTGTACAAATGCAGATATATAGGTCAGCCAAGACACAAAACAGTGAAATCTCAAAGGATTTTTCACTTTTATAGCCAGAGCCTTTTATTTATTCCCCCAAGCCATAGGTTTTATACCTGTTATACGAGCTTAATGTTATAAACGACCCAGATCCGATATGGAAATGAGTTATTAAAATTTATTGAGGACTCAATAAAAACAGCAAAGCAAAAGGAGACAGCGCTGGGACTGCGGCTGGGTGCCAGAGGCTCGCCCACAGAATTTATACCCTTGTGGTTGCCTCAGCTGGATGCGTATTTAATTCCTGTTTTGCATAGTTTCGCCCCCTCGTCAATCTTTTGGGAGCCCTGCTTTCCTGGTGCTGTGGCCCTCAGGGTCCTCACTGGTTGGAGTCCCATTCCTTTTGTGAAAAACGAGGTCCACTCTCCTATGAGAATTTAAAAAGTTTAATAAAAACACAATAAGAGACACATAAAATAAAGCAAGGAGGTAATGGCCGGGTGCCTTGGCGCTCTGCCAAGAGCACACCTGATGCTCAAGGTGAGTCCTTTTCATACCATTTTTACTGTCTGTTCTTTATGCATATTCAAACTTTTCCCGGAGCTGTTCTGCGTGGCCACTCCTTGGTCCCGCCTTTGTAGAGCATGCGTATTCTTCTGCCTTGTGGTTTTATTTCTTTTGATTCTTGGCCTTGGGCTCGCCAGGTGCGAGTTGATAGTTGAGTCGGCCTCTTAATACCCCAGACAGTCAGGGTTGATGGCAGTTTTTGGGCCTCTTTTCCCCCTGGGCAGAGTGGTGATTAGCCACTTTGGGCCCCTTTGTTCTCCGGGCAGTGTTGATTAGCTGCTCTTGGGCCTCATCCTCTGTTCGCTTGGAGGTTCTCTTACTCGCTCACATTTGCTAAAGTCTTGCTAAAAAGAAAGAAAACTACATCCACACAGCAAAAGCATTTCTAACATTATATAATATCTACCTTAATACTTGCGAGAAGCCAATATTACAATATATGTTTATAACACTTTTGTGGTGGTGCCTTCCAAGTCTGGCTGACAACAGCCCGGCCCTTTGCACACCCCACAGAACTGATGTTACAGCACACAGATCATCCAGCCCCTGTAAAAACCAACCCACACCCAGAGCACCCCAGCAACAGCTCTGACCATGCAGTGTTAGAACTCATGATTAATTCATAGTCCATACAACATAAGGCAAAAGCCAACTCTCAATAATTCATCTAGAACATTAAGAACTGTAAGAATTGCAACACTTCATGAGAGAGAGAGAGGGCAGGGGATGCAGAAATTCAAACTCTAAACTGCAAATTTGAAGAGGGAGCCTGGGCCAAATGTGCTGAATACAGAGTGCAAACACTGTGGTGCTTCTAGTGGTGTCCATACAAAGTTCAGACAACTTTTGGCCTGGAGAGGAGAACATTGGGCTTGTACATTGTGCTCATACAAGTTGTTCATACTGCCCTGTGGCCCCTCAGCACATTCCTCTACCTGGCACAGCTCAAAAGGCATTTCAGGAACACAAGAGCTCACAGAAGTTGTTTGAGCCGTTCTAGATCTCTTTGTGTTTGCCTGTGTGGGGCCGGAGACACACTGAAAGCCAGGATTTGAGCCTTAATTCAATTACAAGGAGTCTGGATCTCACCAAGGAAGTGCAGGCCTCAGTGTCAACCACAAAGGTGACATCTGGGATCTACCAAAGCCCGTGGCCAAACTGACTTGTGCTTTTGGCAGAATGACAAAACGCTTTTTGGGAAATGATCTTTTCCCAAAGAAGTTGTTGTCATGGGTGGAAAGAAGAAGGAGAAAAACCAGCTCTGAGTCTGGCAGTGGCCAGGGTGAGTGGCCAGAGCTGCTGCGGGGATCTGGTGCTGATCACAGGCTTGTTCTTGCAAAGTGCTGAGCACAAAACAGCTCCGAGGAAGGATTAAGTCTGTGCTTGACTGTCAAGGACACACATAGTTCACTGGCTATATGTGTGCCCAAAGTTAAGCATGTGCTTAATGAGGCTCGAGTGCTTCGCTTAGGGCAGAGCTGAATCTGTAATAGCTCCATGTTTTTGCAGCTTTTGCTGAAAAACGGGGCTAATATTTTCCTGCTTCCTGGGAGATTTTGAGGACAAACTTGCTAGTGTTCATGGTTCTCGTAATGATAGCAAGGAAACTCATGAATAAAAAGGAAGAAATTATGTATCAATACATCAGACTCACAGTAATTACTTTTTCCTACAAACCTATTGTGAACCCAGGAATTTCAATAGACACGTACATCACGTACAGTGAGAAGAAAAAATCCAAAAAGCTGAAAGAAATTTGAGCTCTGCTATGCTTCTAATATGTTTAATGTTATTGTTCCATTAAATCCCTACCCTTAATGACCCCAGACATATTAAATAACATTCTCAGGGCTGAAGAAATGCTTCAGACTTCTAATTTTACACATATTTTTTCCTCCTGTGCTCTCAGACCTCTAGAAGTGTTATATATTGAAAAGCCTCTGTAGAAAATACTCTGCAGTCTTTTTCCTGAAGGGAGGCTGCAGGTGACTGGGCTCACATGGAGCTCTGTTTGCTCTTGATGGTTTTTCAAAAATAGTTTTTGCAGCTGTATCATTTTTCTTGTTTGCAATTTGTGGCAAGCAGACAATGTACAGTGGAGCCTCAAAGGGATAAATCAAGGGGAAAGATGACAGATATCATGGGCTTGGCATGGCAAAAATGCTCACACTGCTTGCTTAAGAGCACAAAAGAACCTAGGCCATGCAGGGACAGAAAGTATTCATGGTGATATAATTTCTTAATGAAGATGCCTTAAAAAAGGCACAAAATATCACTGCAACACCTCATTAATGACATCTTCCTGCTTTTTTAATTGCTGTGAGGCTTTTTTCTCCCTGCTGTGACAACAGCATTGACCATATTAACATTGGCACTGGGAACTCTTTTGCTGGGCTGTCAAGTACCTTTTAATCTTTCAATTCCTGTATGTCAAGTCAGGTTTCTATCTCAAGGATGAACCAAACCGTATTTCTGGGTCAAGAATTTTTTTTTTTTTATCTGCAAAGTAAATTAGTGACAGGAGCTTCCCAGAGCTTGCCTTTCTTTTCACACTGTGACTCATTTGTTTTTCTGTACAAGCCCTGCTTGTTCTGGATGATGGAAAAACATTTTTACTCAACAAGCACTGCCACTTAGCCACTGTGGCATCAGTGTTTGTCTGTTCTCTACATTCCCTCTTCCCACCAGCATCTCAAGAGGGGAGACAAAGATGAGTTTGCAGCCAGAGTCCCACCTTTGCACCCCTGTAATTTATGGGTGCTGCCTCCTGTGCAGTCAGCACTCCAGAAAGGATTGTAACCCTCCTGGGCAGGGGGAGGCTTCTCTAAATCAGGGTGTGAAGACCTGAGATTCTGATTTTTGAAATACACACTTCAGTCCCCACTGCTGGCCAAAAAGCAGCCCTGCCTGTCGCTGCTTACAGCAGAAGCAGCCCTGGACAGAGCTCACTACAGCAATTGTGAAAAGCATCTTTATTTCCTTTACCCCAGCATCCAGTGGGGCTGCTTTTGCATGATAACTGAGATCTGCCCCATAACACTGGAAAAACTCATCTTACCTCAAGTGTTTTTTAAACTTGTGTGCTTTCTAACACTGCCTGCCTCTAAAATTTCAAGATTCCTTAAAGAAAGGCATAAAACACCCTTGTAGCACCTCACGGATGTGTGCAGGGGAAATACAGGCAAATATTACTGAGAATGATCCTACGTGTCGGGTCACATCATGTCCAAACCACAGCAGGCAGTGTTAGCTATTGCTGTGTGTGCTGGGTTATACATTAAATGCCTCTCTGTACACCCACCTGGAGCTGGGTAGCACTGGAGCTCATCTCTCTGGTTTTGTAGGGCTTACCTGCTCCGTAACAGCATTTCATTCGGCTTTCTTTACAGCCACCTCCTAAATAACAGTATAAAACAATTACAAGAATAAGAATAACAACTAGCCTGTGAGTCTCAGCTCTGCCCAGGCTGAGAGCTCAGCACCCAGCACACCCCATGTCCTCAGCCACGTTCCCAGGGGACACGAAGGGGACCGGCGGCTGTCACACCAAAAAGCGCGGGTGGGGAACACATCCTGACAAATGTGCTTACAGTAAGGGATTTTTTTTCCCATTTGCTTTTCCCATGGTGACAGTCAGCTACTTACTGGGCAGAGCTGGAAGTAATATTCTGAACTGCTGGAGGAAATTTTCCCAGTTGATCAAACTCTTATGTGCTTTGTGCTGATCAAAGATTCTCTTCATGTCTTATGCATTTGAAAGCACAAAAGAATGAATGAAAAAAGAGCTATTCTTCTGAGCTGGTAGACAATGAAATGATGATTGGTGAGATTATGCCTTGACTTTACTGTCAGCACAATGTCAGTAAAGGCAACAGTATAGAGAAGGTGCATTTAGAGATATTAATACCACTAAAAGAAACAGAAAATCCCCCAAAAAAGAGGAAAATGTCTGGGTGTATTATTATTTTTATAGTTTAGTGGAGAATAAAATGAATTTTTCATATTCTTGAATCATATATTTGCCCTGATTATTCATCCCTTCATATCATATCTGCTTGTGTAGGCAGGAGTGGTAACTCAATGTTTTGCTCAGGTGAAAATCTGCTTTTATATATATATATATATATATATATATGTATGCATCTAGTGCATGGCATGGCAGGAACCTTCCACTGGTGCTGCTCCCAGCAAGGGACTGACTTTGCACAACCTTTTCACAAATGCCCTGACCTGTGTAGAGGAATTAGAGGTTGCTTCTTTGACTTCTAGCAACAGTGTTGGTTTTAATGGCAAAGTCTAAAATAGGCTTTTTTTAATGAATTAAAAATAAATTAATTGTGCTGAGTAAAGAAGGCACTTCTGAGCTGAGGAATCTGCAGTCTCAAGGCATTAAGGCTTCGTTCCCAGGTCTTGGCTTGGGGATGCTCTTTTCAGGAACGGGAGCCAGTTGTTCTGGTGTGTTTGTCACATGTATCACCCCTCAAAAAGGCACACACATCAACTGCAGCAGGTGTCTCTGGGATGGTTTTGTCCTGCTCATGGAGCGAGGAGAAAGAGCAAGACTGGAAATAAGCAGGGGAGGAAGGCAGCACATGTGGACTAGGATGAGAGCCTGTAGCCATGGGATCACAAAAGGACGTTTTGAAGATCACATTAGAGCAATGTCTGTCAAGAATGGTTTAGTTCTAGCTGATCTTGCCCTGGGGCCTGGGAATGGGCTAGGTGACCTCCTGAGCCTCCTTTTGCTTTCACAAAAGTAAACTCACCTTAATAACGCTGCTTCCTTGTGGATTTTCTCTCCCTCTTCCCCCCACTGTCCTTCTATGCCAGGTAACAAGATATTTATATACACAAATGTGCTTTCCAAAGCTTATTGTCATTCTCTGCATAAGAAGTTTGTGATTTATATTAAGCTGACTGGTCCTTGAGCATGTGCTGTTGTCAAGCTCTCTCCGTCTGCTCAGGAGAAAAGCACTCCGGGGCTGGCACTCAAGAGCATGATCTGGGTATTTATCCTTTTGGCAGTTTGCTAATTATTCCTGTTGCTATCACATCCCCGTGCGGATTTCTGTCTCTCTGCCACAGTAAATATTCTCTCATTTTTTCGAGCTGTGGAGCTGGTACTTATACTGGAGAAGCCTGAATATCCTGCAGGGGCCCATATTGTCATTTGGTTGATAGCAGTGGAATGGGCCAAACATCCTTTCTGTACCACTCAAATTGCATGTCTTTGCATTCCTGTGTTGGCCACTCATTTTCTGGCCCATATTCTGCTCTTGTAAACAGCTCCTATCGTCCCTGGGAGTGCTCTTTGTAGCAAATGCTTTGATAAAGCCGGAGCCATCAGCTGCCAAGACTCCATAAGGAGTCAGAAATAGGCACCAGATATCTCTGCTACTGTAGATGGAGCTGCATTAGCAGCATCATTTCTCTTCCTGAGGACTTAGTAAGCCATTAAAATGTATTATAAAATTAAATGGCATTTTTTCCACCTGGTCTAACCGGTGCCAAGTGCATTGAAAACCCTCCCAGATGATACAACTCTGCATGCAAAATCTCAGTTTGCCCTCCTAAGGACTGCAGCTGCCTCAGAGACACCTTTTTTTTCCATGGGCTGCCTCCTTCCCTTAGAATAATAAGCTTTAGATGATCTCGGGGCACTCTAGATCCCCCTGCTGCACAATCCAATTTGACCTAAGTGTTGCATGGAGGGGAGGGAGGGAGGGAGAAAATCTTGCAAGCAGACACCGGACTTTCAGTCTGAGATTCCCATTAGTACAAAGAAGAAGTTCATCAGTGAGGGCTTGGGAGATTTCATGCCTGTCTGTGTTGGAAGAAGGGCTCTCTGGAATTGATGGAGCATCATCTGTGCTTCAGTGGTGTGCTGGATCAAGGGGCTGCCTGTGGAGCTTCCAGATGCAAAAAATCCCCGAGTCCTTTCCAGGCCATAAAATCATTGAAACAGCAGCAATCTGCTGAGTGGACACCTTTTAGTCTTGCATTAACTATCCTTTTAGTCTTGTATTAGCTGTATTTTATCATTTAGGTAACGCTGTATATGAACTGTTGAGCCTGCAGCTCAGCTTCAGGACAGGTATTTAAACACCTTAAGTGCTCCACAGGAAGAGAGGAAAGCTGCTTTCCAAAGGAGAAGAATAGCAACCTATGGCTGTGGGTAGACCCAGTTAATCTTCTGTTATCTGTTCTGATAGCCAAATTATGCTCTTACCAGTGCTAGTCCTGTCCCTGCCAATGCAATTACGAAGCCTCACTGGTTTATATCTCTTAGTGAGTTTGCTGCTGCCCAATTCCCCTGGCTGGGTCAGGCAGGGGCTCTGTCTGCAGAATGGCCTGACCCAAGCAAACCTGCTCCCTGCTGCAGCAAAGCTCATTGTTGTGCTCCCTAATCATCCCTAATCCCAGCGGCTGATTCCCCTGATTATGTGTCAGAACACGAGGCTAACCTGTTTAAAAGGAGCTGTTTTCCAACCAGCAGCACTTCCTCTCCTTAGTTCAGGGACGTGGGTCTGACACAAGAGGTGTCTCAGAGAGGTCTCTGGATGGCAGCATGGGAAGACAGCATGTGTCTGTCAGGATAACACTTAGCTCACATTGGGCTCTTTGCCCTATTTTCTAGCTTTTTGGCTGCTCTACAGATAATAGAACCCCTCCAGAGCAGAGGAAGTCTGGCACTGAGCAGGATTCTTTCGAGTAATGCATGGCCCTGGTGGGTATTAATCCTGGTAGTTTAGGCAGGTGTATGCTAGTGATCCTGGAAACTAAATACAGATTTCAATGGTAAAGGTTTTATTTTTTAGAATATAATGTTTTCTGAAATACCAGAGAGTCTGCAGAGCCTGCAGTCACCCTGTGGTGATTTGGTTCATGAACAGCAAAAAGAAAAGTCCTGAGAAGTTATTAATGTTGAGGCTGGGGGATCAAGTGATTGGCAAAAAAAATGTTTCCAGAAATATTTAAGAGAAGCTTGAGACTTTGCAATTATTTCTGAACCCAAATTACTATGTTGATTTATCCAAATACTACTGAACACCAAACCAGGTCCCAACCATAGCTAGAAAGGAGCTGATTTATTCATGACTGTTCATTTATCAGAGCAGCTTTCTCTCTTCTGTTTGTAAGCATGACTCACTTTTATAGCCACCAGATCAGATCACAGTTGCATCTTGTCTTGTGTCAACACAAACGTGTCCCTGTCCTGTTTAAAATCCTTCTTTGCTTCCTATGTTTTTTCTGAGTTGTGCCATGGTGGGAAAGTCTTCATGGGCTTTGATTTCCCCTTAGTTCTTATTTCTTCCCTACACGTGTTACCGTGCTGATTTGTCTTTTCCTCATGCTGTAATTGGGCTGGTGCCACTGTGTAATTTTTAACTGTGTGCAGTATCAACAGACCTCCATCTGTCTCTCCTCCAGAGCTTCCCAGCCTGCCACTATAAATATCTGCCAAATCCTTCTCCAAAGAGAGGATCACCAGATTCCAACTGTTTGCAAAATACGAGCTGCTGCCAGAAATCCTCTCCCACCGTCTGCAACCTGTGCAGAACCTGTCCCTGCTCGGTGTGGGATGGCACTGCTGGCACTGAGGAGCTCAGACTGGAATTCATTGTCCCTCAGAAGTGTGTGCTGCTGCAGAGGGCTCAGCATGTTGGTCTCTTTGCTCAAATATCTCATTATATGTGTCATTTTATTAGACAATAACCTTCAACAATCACGGGGTGATAAAACCAAACTAACTTGTAGGTAGGGGTTTTTTTTTTCCCTTTTAAAATGAAATTCTAATTTAAAACATGCTGTGGGGTGGATCAGTTCCAGTGTTGTTTTATAAGATGCTTTACTTGATCTGGAAGGGTCTGGGAGTTCATCCCCCTGTCCCAGCCTGTCACTTAGGGACTGAGGACCACTTACCATGATATAAAGCTGGAGTAACTGGTTGGACTTGCTCAGAGCAGTTTGATCTCCACCTCTCTATACTTATACATCAGAATGGATCATTAGAAGAAATAAGAATTAGCACCAAACAAGCTTGGTTGGATTGTGCACAGTTAAAAAAAAAAAAATAGTCAAAATAAAATAAAATATACCTTTTTAAAAAACTATATCATAAAAATAAAACTTGGATAAAATATTTTTATGTATCAATGCAGTTGGATAAAGTAAAAATTCTAGATTATGAGGTAGGTGCCCTTTAACACAGTTAAAGCCCTTCTCATATCAGTCTGTTAATGGCATTGATTCAGAGCTCTGTGAGGCTCCTGTGGCTTTGTAAGTTCAGTTGTGTACCTTGGGCTATGATCCACACGTGTTAGTGTTTGCTGGTGGTATGGCAGCTTGCTCCGGCTGGGGAATTCCCAAGGAACCTCTTTAGGTACTGCTGCAGACATCATATTAAAAATAAATGTCTGCTTGAATAAAAATCTGTCTGTTTAATGTCAGATCCAAGGAACCAGGTTTCTGTTGTATCTGTGGAAGATTGGAGTAAGTCAGCAGAAAGGATTTTTCAAGGTTATTTCAGGAGAGGGTTTCATGTCTGGACCTGCCACGTCTCAGTTGTGTAGAGCTCTGCAGAGGAGCATAAGGAATGTAAAGTATCTGGGGAGGGTGGTAAATCCTCCTTCCAGTCTACATTCTGAGTAACAGGGCATTTTCAAGAGGCAGAGAAGTGGGTGCCATGCGTTTGGCATGAGCATGGACCATGTGAAAAGTGGCTGGGGAGCACCTGAAGCACCAAAGAAACTTGGGAGTTTGTGTCATGATGTGTCATCAGGTTCAAAAAGTACTGGGGTTTCCATTCTAGATTGCACTGTGGATTTGGTGTCCGTTTTTGAAGGTTTTAGGGCAACCAATTTCATGGTTTTTGTAGGAGGGTGTGCTGCCACTTAATAATACATTATGACAGCAGAAAGATATGTACAAACAAGTCTGAGCCTGCAGGGCACCTGAACTTGCTCCCAGCCAAAAAATATCCGCAGCCATTCCCGGGGTGGCAGGGAGCACCGGGAAGAGGGAAAGGGAGCACAGGCTGGGCTGGGGCAGGGCTGTGCTTGCAAGGCTGAGATCCAGCCCTCAGTTAAGTCTGATTTTCTGGAGCAAGGTTTTCTCGTAAAGGAACAGCCGTGGTTTCTTTTACGGTCTTTGGGAGATAAAAAGCAGATGGCATTGATTAGCTAATTAGTAATATTTTCTGCAACTTACCAGCTTGATGTGCATAAAGTTTGCAAAATCTTGGGGTGAGGATTTATTGAAGAAATCAACTCTTTTAAAATCGGGGGAGGAGGGAAGGTTTCATGCAAATGTGTAATTTTATGTCCGGCAGAAATAGGTTAATCTTTTTTTTCTTTGAATTCATATTCAGAGCTCATTCCTTCATTTTTTAGGGGAATATGCACAATGAGGTTGCAGCTCTCCTAACTCTTGTCTTGACTGCGTAGTGCATTGTGTGAAGTGCCAGAGGTTCTGCTCTCCCCCATTCCTCTTCCTGGGTGTGCTCCTTGCCCTTTTGCATTTCTTATGGAGACAAAGCAAAATACTGGTTTTTATTTCATTCCAGGCTCGCTTTTAGCTTGTGTCCTTGTGAACCCTTTGTGGCCACAGCAGCCCCCTAGCAGGACTTCTGCCAAGTGCTGGCCACCTCCATGACCACTGCTGTGACAGTGGTCAGTGCTGTTTCGGCCAGAGCGTCACTGGGGTGTTTAAGGCTGCTCTGACCTTGAGTTCTATTGGACATGAGTCAAATACCTTGATGTTTTTCATCATTTAGGGCAAGATAGAGTACCTTGCCAAGAGATAAATATAAAAAGGAATGTCTGAGAAAGGATATCAGGCTTTCAAACCCTGCTGGGTGCACAGCAAACTCTTCATACAGCAGAAAACCACAAGATTTTTCTCTTTTCTCCAGCAGCCTGGAGAGCCCTGCCAGGGCCTGTGGGCAGACACCAGCCCTGGTAGTCACAGTAGTGGGTGGACACAGCTTCAGGTCCCCAGCAAACCCAAAATTAGGACTTCTGCGGAGGTTTGAGCTCTGCACCAGCACCACCCCAAAGCCTCTCATGCACCAAGGTCCCCGTGCAGAAGCTGTATTTTAATTGCCAGTGTGCAGCACGAGTGACGCATGAGCTGTCATCTGGGCCACCTGTGACAGTGGGCAATGAGAAGGAACTTTGTTTTCCTCTTCTGGAGAGCTGTCCTCCCTTGCAGATGCTCTGCAGGCAGCTTTGCTGTGCTTATCTCCTGCTGAAGACTTCAAAACAGGGCATTACACAGGTTGAGGTGCAGCCCAGACATGGCACTGGTCAGCTGCTTGAGTTGTGCTCCATCCAGAAGGACTGGAAGTTGCCTGAAGTGAGAGAAAGATTTGCTCCTGTCTTCGTATTTTCTATGTAGTGTGCTATGGAAGCTTTAGCCTTCCTATTTCCAGCCTTCCTATCAGAATGACATTTTTTATTTGTTCTTAAATTTAAGAAACATCAAATTCTGCATCCTCTCTCAAGCACAGTCTTGTTAATGTTCTTTGAAACATGACAAGTGTTGTGGCCATCAAACTGCAATGATCCTGTTCCTTCTGAAATGAGAAAAACATGTCACTTTTGGCTCTAAGTAATACAAAGGGAGAGGCATATTCCAAGAGCTGCATGGCTGCCAAAGATGAAAGAAAAATGTTATTACTTTTGGAAATTTCATAATTACAGTTAATGATAATTTAATGAAATGACATTGTCTTCACCGCTATTGCTAATGAAATGTTTGAGAGTGATAAAACAGGTCTTGTTAAATAGAGGAGAGTTTTGAGTGGAACAGCTTTGTGACAGCAGACTGCCTGCACAAGTCTTGAATTCCTATTTTTTGTTAGAGTAGTTTAAAAAAGAAGATAAAATGAAGGCTGTGTGGGAAATAATGCACAAATGAGGTATTTAAAGGTCTTCCATTAAGCAAACAATACTGAACTACTGAACAGCATGCTGATGACTGAGCACTGCTCCTTAGAAATGCTAGCCCTTCATTAAAACTCTTCCCTTGTTTTCCTTTGCAGGCAAACCAGAGAACAAGAAACCCCGCCTGACTTTTTTTACTTCTCAGACTATGAGAGACATAATGCAGAAATAGCAGCATTTCATCTGGACAGGCAAGTAGAGCGGATTTGCATTAAAAGAAAAGGGGAAATATTGTGATAAGTTGCTGCACTTGGCCATTCCTGAATTACTTTTTAAAAGGGGAAAGTGGAACAAAGTGGGCAAACGTCATAAATAAATGAAATGGCAGATGATGAAAGAGTAGGTTAATAATTAGGAAATGCGACTTGCTCTGGGAATGAGAAACCTGGCAATAAGTAATTCTCAAAAAGAAAGAGAAGTTATATTGAAGAGAAACTGAGGAATTAATTTCCCTTGTGATCTTGAAGTACATATGGTGAGGACCCATCTCCCAGGGAACGTGTCACGTAAGTGTGACGGGAGTCTGGCTCACCCCAATTAGCTCCAGAGCACGGAGATCCAAGCGACACGTGGGGAATGGTGTGAGTATTCAGAGAGGAGTAATGGAGATGGGGAGGGAGTTCTGGTTCCACAGCAAAAAGCTGGGACTGTCCCACATCAGGAGCATATTTAGGCCCCAAGTTAGTGGGAAGGAGAGGGCAGTGGTGGTCATCTCATGCTCCTGTTGCTGAAAATGTCCCCCCTCCAGAGTTAGTGCAGGGGATGGTGGATGCCCCAGGACTGCAGCCCTCCCTGCCTGCCCAGGTTAGGGGTGGGAATTACTAATTAGTGATTAACAGTATGTCTGGAAACAATGGCATTTCACTGAAGCATCTTTCGCACTGTGAAAGGCCAAGAAACATCCTTTGGAAAGCTCAAAGCTTTGGGGCCACAAGTTATTTGGGGGTTTGTGTAGTGTTGCTGCCTTCTAGGATGATGGCTGGGGTATGGGAACATATCAGCGGGTGGCACAGGGTAGGATTGCCAGTAAGAGCCAATCCTGATCAGATCCTTCAAGGATCTTCTCTATTTTATTGTTGTTGACCTTGGTGTTGATCCCTTCTGCTTTATATTTTATAGTGCTGTTTTAAGCAGATGGTGCTGTAGAAAAAAACATTAGTGGAGTTCCTATGGGGGGTGTGTTAAATATCCACACACTAAGCAGGAAAAGCAGTTGCTATGCGGTGTAGAAAATGTGAACAGCAGACAGTGGGTATAAAAATCCTGCCTCTGGGGACACTTTGTATGGGGTCTTTGCTCTTTTACTGTATCTAATAGCAATGCTTCGTAGGGAGGTTTTTATGATCTACGAGGGCGGGGGAGTTTGGAGTGGAGAGAGGCTCTTCTCCCAGCCTTTGCCTGTGGGAAAATTTTTGGTCTCAGGGAGATTGTTTAGGTTGGTATAAGGGTATTAAAACAGAGAGGAGCAGAAGGAAATAAATCAAACACATACTAAGACTGTCTGCAAAAGAATTACATGGTGTTTGTGGGAGAAAGAGGCTGAAATCCCATTCGCCAGATCACTTAAAAGGCTGGTGAGCAAAATGCGTGTCACAACAATCATACAGTAGCATGAAGTAGAAAAAAATAAATTCTTGCTGTCTCTGGTTTTTGGAATCATATGTATCTTCATTTTTATCATGGAACAATGCCCTCCATAGTTTTCTTGTATTTTACTGCATACTATGTGGGCAACTCAGAGCTCATCATATTCAGGACATATTTTGTAATATATTGTGTGAGGGATTAGCCAGTTTAAAGTTGATGGGCTTTATACTCCTTAAAGACCATGGATAAATGTGCCTTCAGAGTGTAATGAAGCTTCCTAAAACCTCTAACTATCATTACATCTTAATCCTTTACATAAACGATGTCTTTTCTCCCTCTTGCAGGATCCTGGATTTCCGGCGTGTGCCCCCGGTTGCAGGTAGACTGGTTAACATGACGAGGGAAATACGAGATGTTACTCGTGACAAGAAGCTGTGGAGAACATTTTTCATCTCACCAGGTAGTCCTGGAAATAACACTCTATTCTTTCTATCCTGCTGAACACATACTTAAGGAAACGATGTGTAGATTGCTTAATTGCTCAGATATTTCTAATAAAACTGTCTTCTAGACCTTTGAATAAAAATAGATGTGGAGACATAGCTTACAAAGAAGACTTTATTGTTTTGAGTTGAGTGCCTTTTCCCCTTGACAAATTATCCGCAGAGAGAGGCTTTTATGTTTGCCAAAGCAATGTATTCAACAAATGTTTTATGTAGAACAATTTCTAAGGCAATTTTTTCTGGTGCTCTCCATTTACCCAAAACCTTATTACCCAGCCCATTAGTTATTTAGGGTTTTTTTCCTACTGCAGTGTGATCTGTCACTTCTGTTGGTCAGATGCCTTTATTTCTGGGTTTGACCGGAGGACCAAACCTAATTTCTCAGAGTCATTCAGGTTTTATTACAACAGGAGTTTGGAAAAAAAATCAGGAAATAGATATGTAATATATCCTGCTTCCAGCTCAAATTCTCTGTTGGGCTAGAAGTGACCTGAATTGTTCCCAGTCCTCACTCTTGCTTTGAGGGCTGACCCAGGAGCTGATACCACTCTCTCTTACTCTTCACTCTTTCACAACATTTTATGGACCCAGTCAAGGATGGAGCTCCACAAGGTGGGAATTTTACAGACACAAGATAAAACCCTATCCTGCTCACCAAAGTATACAACTGGAATTGGGAAAAATGGGCAAAGGGTGGGAAGAAGTGACAGCATCTCTGTTCAGCTTCTGGGATGCCAAGATGGAGAAATTAAGGCTCTGAGTTAAGGCACAGAAATAATGTTTAAGTTTGTTCTTACATATAGAATTTATAGATTATAGGTTCAATTTAACGCACAGTGCCATGTTCCAGTAGCTTAACTCATATTGTTTCAGCTGTGTGCAAATGTGCTTTGCTGAACTGAGGCTGTGACTTGTGTAAGAGGCAATCTGGAGCAGAAACCTCTGGAGATCTCTCCCTTGCTCTGTGTGTGATTGGCCAGAAGCTGTTTATCCCAGATCCCTAAAGTCGAGATCCAAAGACTTAATTACAGTTTCTCCCAATGTAACTGTAATTTATTGCTGTTAGCTAGAAACCAGAGCCCTGTCGTTGCAGAGCTTTTGCTCTTAAAATGTTTATCACACTTTTCTGATCCCCAGTAAAGTCATTATTACAGCTGTTATTTTTAGCTTCGTATTTATGTTCAGCTCTGCAGGACACAGTTGAGCAGACAGTTATTTATTCCAGGAACTTCACTTGTAAAATACATTACATAATTGCAGAAGGTTTCCTTTTCCCCTGTGTTCTGAGCACTCCAATTTTACATGCATGGTTATGGTGACAGTACGTGTTCCCCAAACCTGGTGGGCAGACATTCTGCATTTGCCTCAATTGCTTTCCCTCCCTCTTTGTCTCTCTATACTTTTTTTTGCCTTGATTTTTGTAGGCAAATATGCGCAAAAAAAGGGCAAAAAAATCTTTTGATGCACAAAGTGCTTTGGCTCATGTGAAATATAAGCCATTTTATTCCTATTTTGGCAAGTAAGGTGTGGATTAGTAGGTTTGCTTGATTTTTAGTCTTCTCAGGTTATATTTCAAGGCTTAGGGGTGAACTTGAATGATTTCTGAGAATTACAAAACTGTTCTCAAGTACTGAGCAGCTTACAGCAGCCAGAGCAGGGCAACACAGAGTTAAGGCTGCCAGTTCAGATGAAGATCTTTATCTTGTCATTATGAAATTCTGGACATCCAAGGGATGATCCAAGCATAATCCTTTATTCAAATTTATTTAGAGGTCTCAGATAAATTCAATTAAAATATTTGATTAACTATGAATCAGGCTTTTCTGGAGAACAAAATGCTTAAGCAATTAATTTTTCTTTCCATTTTACATTTCCTGAATCAATACACTTTGGTTAAATCACGTTGGTTACTTGTCAGAGTTCTTCCCTACAAGTCCCCAGATTAATTAGTCAGGTTCTCATTAACATGTGCCCAACCTCTGTCTTGTATTTCATACTGACCTTAAAAGGCAGACATTAATTAATGCTTAATGAAAAAATAATAAAGATCCTAAATTAAGCTTTTAGAAGCAACTTTCACAAGCCCAGCAGGCAGCTCAGGCAGCAGATTGAGGGCAGAGAAGGAAGAGGGAGGTACTGGGGTGAGATTTGTGGTCTGGGGACTGAGGATGAAGAGGGAGCAGGGAGCCTGGGGAAGGCTGAGGGGCTGACCTGGCCCTCTGGCAGATGGAGGGCAGCTGAGTCAGTCGGTTTTGAGGGAGAGCTTCCTCCAAAGGTGAGAAATTGAGGTGTGACCTCTTGGTACATGCACAAACCAGGCTGTGCACCAGCATAAAGCTGCCAAAGACCCTCTGGAACTCCCTTTCAGGTAGCTCTGTCACTGCATCTCCATCCCCAGCAGTGCTCAGTGACAATTAGTAGTCATGGGGACACGTGGTGCCTGCTGGCAAAATATCCCTCTCCATACACGTGTACCCAGCTCTTAAAATTAAACGAGCACTAAATGAAATGGATTTTATAGGAAGATGTTCCCCTCAGGCTGGGAGGGGGACCTTTGAGGGTGGTTATTGATGATGCTCACCAATCACAGGATCATGGAATCAGCTGCGTTGGAAGGGGCCCATCAGGCTCATCCAGTCCTGTTCCTGGCCCTGCACAGGACACCCCAAGGATCCCACCAAGAGCATTGTCCAAGCATGTGTTATCTCCCAAACTGGTGTTGGAAGAAACCTCACTGCATTTCCACTCCTGGGCCACTCCCTTGTCCCATCAGGCATGGAAATCAGGGCCAGGGAGCCACAGGCAGCTGTGGCTTCAGAGCACGGTGCCGAGCAGCATCCCTGCTTCCGTGGAAAAGTGACAATGGCTGCGAGCAGGCAGATCACTGGATGCATTAGGCTGCAGTCAGAGAGAAAGCAGATTGCAGAAAAGTGCACTTCCAGGCAGTTTGGATTTAAACATGAGAAATGGAATTAGGTCAGTAATTATTTAAATTAATTTTATGTCCTTTGCAGCAGGGCAGACTGCAGTAGTCCTGCTACTCTTACAAATGAATGGTAATTTGCTAGGAAAAAAGAGACATACTAATGATGTCAGCCTTCATTTTGGAAGTAATTGAGGCAGCAGCTTAAAGAAATCAATGTTACACAGCGAGTAAGCACTATGTTTTTGTTCATATTAACCAATTCCAAGGGATTATGGATTTTTTTCTCTTTCAGCGTACAATAGCGGTTCTGAATTACCTATTATTTTGAGCAGGTAAATGAAAGATCTTTTGATGCATTGCTGTAGTAAATATTCAGGATTCTTTCCAGTACTCCAATTGCACAGGCTTGCTAAATGTCCTCTATTAACAGTCATGCAAAGCTGAATAAAAGAATTGCTCTGCCAAGCAATTTGCTTTAAGGTATCCCACCTTGTTCCTGTTCTTCCTGAGAAGAATTACTGTTCAGCTATCAGGAGGATGCACAGAGAATGTGCAGATGAGTACACAGACACTCTGGTTCTTAATTGTTGTAATTAGTTAGAGTTTCAATCACCAGACCATGATTTTTGCCTGCATTTCATTACGAATCGCATCCATTCCTCCTCGGATAATGAAAATCAGACACTGCAACACGGGGTTCTCTTCCCTTTCTGCTGCTTTGGGGAAACAATTTTCATTTCTAGTGAAGAAGGATTTTGCATGTTGCAAATGCACAGCATTTGAACATTCCAGCAGGTATAAACATCCCTCCCTGCCTGGTTTGCCAGCACTGCTGCTGTTGCCATTCCTGCCCACTCTGCAGGAGCACAAATTCCTGGCTGTTGCTCCCTTTGCAGGTGTACTTATGCAGGAACACCTTCATCTGGTGAGAGGAACACATGGTTTGGGCAATTTTAATGAGAGAAGAAGGACTGTGCTCCAGTAGGGAGCTCATCTTCCCTTTCCCTCTTATTTTTGCTTCGGAAAGCCAAACCCTGCTCTCAGCGTGGGATTGCCATGAAGCGCTGGGCTTGTGTCTCTAGCTGGAATTTCACCCTCAGCCTGCTGTGCAGAATGTGGGTCACCTACTTAGGTTTCAAAGAGCCTTGCTACAGCACCTTGAAGTCTTAAATGAGAACTGTGGTTTTCTATATTTGGTGCCTCTTTTTTTTCCCTACATTTTTAAGAAGCCTTAAAAATGAATGTTTCCCCAGATAATTCAGGCTGCTGCATCTTACTGCTGGTATGTAAGGACTAGGGTAGACATAATAAGACGTCTATTCCGTGTCAATCAAAGCAGTTAATTTCTTTAGCAGCAGCTTGAGATAAAGCATCCTTTCACCTCCACTATCCCCAGAAACTGGACAGGAGCTGTGGGGAGTAGGTACCACAGGTCTGAGCCCATGGGGGGAATAACTGCTGGCAGAAAAGGATTTGCCATTGAAAGTAACTTCTCACTGAGAAACATACTCATGGTTTTACTGCAAGTTCTCTGTCTTAATGCCAGTAAACACCTTGCTGCTGCTCAGGGGATTGGATGCCTGGAGCTGGCGATGGGGCTCCGTGGAGGATCGATAGCTGGAAGATCGTGGCAGGGATGAGTGGGATGAGTGGCTGGCATGGTGCAGGCAGCACACGTGCTCCCTGCACAGCTCTGCAGCAGCAAACACCAGCACTGCCACAGCCCTCAGCTCTCCTCAAGATTTACCTGGATACCAGTGTGTGATTACTGTCAAGTGATTAGCCCCAGTTACTTTCGTTGACAATACAGAGCAGGGTTTCATTGTTCCCGAAGTTAAATTCAGAAGCAAACTATTAAACAGAGTATTTATCTTCCCACTGAGCAAAATGCTGTGTTTAATACAACTTCTTTTTCTTGAAAGGTCAGATTTACATAGTGAGCAGCAGAGGCTGTAATGGCATGGGGGGCATTTGCTGGGCCTTTTGCTCTTTACAAAACTGTTTGGCAGGAGATAAACGAGCACTGGCTTCCTGCTGCCCAGTGCAAGCCACGTCATAGAAACCTTGGAAGATAAGTTATCTCAGGCAGTCAAGATAAATCCGAATGGTTCCCTCCCTCCATAGATGAGGGGGTGATGCTGAGACAGCTGAATTGAAGCGCAAGCCCCACTGCAGCTGCAAATCAGTGGAAACACAGTTTTTAAGAGAGGATATTCTGCTTGGTAAAACACCTAAATTGCAAACTTAGAAGTATAGATATGTCGAGTGATCCCTTCCTTCCTTTTTTAATTTCTGTTCTTCGTTTTCTCTTCCCTCAAGTGCTTTTCTTTTCCTTGAGTAATTGTCAACAAGCTTTTTGGCCACAGAGTAAATATTTCTGGCCTTGGCTGGGATATATTTAACTGCTGTGATCCAACCCTGTGAATATAAATAACACAGTTTGGGTCAGCTGGTCCTGAGCACGGATGGATGAGTGGCCCTTGTGAGTCAGGCACGGCAGAGTGATGCAAAAAGGCTGTCTTAGAGTAAAGTAATCACAACTTCATGGACAGATCAGGTGGCCATCAACAGGAAAAGCTGGGACATCAGTGGGAAGCTGGGACAGATTGTCAAGGAGCATCACATCAGCCTTATAGTGTGGTTATTTGGTGTAATTCCGTGGTTAACAGCCAGTCCCAGCTAATGTAGCTAATTACTCAAAAGCATCACAAGACCTTATTGCTACTCCATGTTCCCCTACTTCTCCTTCCTCAAACACAGCTGCTTGCTCTGTTCCTCCCTCTCTGCTGTCATCCCCAGAGTTGTCCCCTATCCTCCTGACTCACCATCTCCTGCTGGCAGTGCCCCATCTCCACTGGGCTGCCGGTTTGGACTGGGGGGTGTCACAGTGACGTGCAGGGCCGTGTGCTGCAGGGCATCACTGCCATGCAAACCCACCCCTTACCTTCCTGTGGCAGGCAGAAAATCACCTCCTGCTATTCCCAGCTCTTCCTGCCCCGTTTACACTGAGCCTGCCCAGAGGGAGAGGAGCTCAGAAACAATATTTGAATTTAGAGGCCTTGTGGGGAATTAGGAAGCAATGTGACTTCTCAGCTTCATGCCTTACCATGAGGAAAGGGCACAGTCTTCCTCTAATGACATTTTATGTACATAAAGCAGTGTCAAAAAGAGCTGTAGCACACTGACAGGAGCAGCAGTGTGCTCCTATTCCTGTTCCCAGTGCGGCGTTGGTGGGCTTTGGGATGAGCTGCTCTCTCTCACCCTCAGTGAATTCCCGTGGGCAGGGTGTTCCTGTAAAGAGGTGGGTGTTCCTGCTGGTACAGAAGTATGTGGTGGCAGTTTTAGGGAGGTTTTAAGGTAACACACGGTCCAAAACCTGCTGCAGATTCTTTTTCTGTGGTTGTTGGAGTAACGTGAGGTGTGGAGGAAGGAATTTGTGTTTGGGATGTGTGCTGACAGCGTTACGACCGTGCTATTTCCACCTTCCACGCACACCCCCACGGGACTCTTGATGGTAAATAATTCTCCTTGCAAAAACTGCCAGTTCTTCTCATACCAGCAAGGAAATGAATGAAATGTTCTCTGTACTTAAAGAAACGAGCCAAGATTTTGAGAAGTGACTTAATTTTGGGCACATGCCACTTGTTCAGCTGTGGGATTTGGGGTTCCAGCCTGGGGTAACAAATAGCTCCCAAGGAATGTATCAGTCTGGGAAAACAAAAGGAGAAGGACAGGATTTAAAAAAAATGGGCTTGGGGAATATAAATAGAGTGCAAATAGTCACAAAGAGCTTAGCACAGGGCGTGATCCCAGCCACTGAAATGAATGTCTTTCTAGTGGTTTCAGCAGAGGAAAACTATGTGTGGTAACAGGGGTTTGGATTTATTTCTGCTCCTACATACACCAGTGCTTTTATGAATTCTCAATACTGATTTAAGAATAGGCTTTAAAGCTCTTTTCCTTTCTTTGCCAGCCAACAACATCTGCTTCTATGGGGAATGCTCCTACTACTGCTCAACAGAGCATGCCCTGTGTGGAAAACCAGACCAGATTGAAGGGTCTCTGGCTGCTTTCCTGCCCGATTTGTCACTAGCAAAAAGGAAAACCTGGAGAAACCCTTGGAGACGCTCCTACCACAAGCGCAAGAAAGCAGAGTGAGTAGTGGTGAGCAAAGCTGCACAGGGTGACAGGGAAATAACCCAGCTCCTGGCCTCAGGAGAGCAGCTGGGTTTCCCCAGCCCTGGGAAGGGACAGGGCACTTCACGTGCCAGGAGCTCCAGCTTATGGTCCTGAACCCAAAAGGACCTTCAGTGGCATAATTCCCTCATGGGACAGACACCTCCAGTGGCATTGACAGGATGCAACAGGACCTGTCTAAGTCCTGTCAGAGGGGAAGATTCACTGCTCTCAGCAGCCCTAAACAAGTCTCAGATGTTGCCACCATATGACTGATGGTGCAGCTCATCTCCTAAATCCTGAAGCTACTGGCCAGATAGTTTTCAGTCTTGTGATTTTCTTCCTTTTCCATCAGTCACAGTCTTCCTTGCTTGCCTGCATTGCTGGAAGCAGCCTGAGGAATGTGCTGCCTCTACCTGACCCTGCCCTCAATCGAACATGATACAAGTAGATCTTTGCAAAATAACAACGTTTTTTTTGTAGTTTTCAGTAAGCTTTGTATGTCACATAAAATATCAAAATATTGCCTTTTCCAGATGGGAAGTTGATCCAGATTACTGTGAAGAGGTTAAACAAACACCTCCATATGACAGTGGGACCAGAATTCTGGATATAATGGATATGACAGTTTTTGATTTCCTAATGGGTATGTTTCATCTCTTTCAAAAATTAAATGCAACATTTAATTAGAATAAGAACCATTTCTTTCTGCACTGCTCTGCAGAGCTCAGCAGTTTGCTAAAGCATGGCTGAAGCTGCATTTACTGTATGTGCTGTTCTAGATGATTATGAGAAAATGCAGATTTACGTGGTTATGTATTCCCATCAGTGCAGATTAAAGGAACAAAGATGTTCAGAAATGTAGAGTGATGATGAACGCAGGTCAGGCCAGTCTCCTTCACAACAGTGAAGGGCTTCACACTTTGCTTTAGTGAGTGCTTTACCCCTGTAATACATGGCTCCTGGATGCACATGCAAGCACTGCTCATTATTGGTGCTTTGTTTTCATCCTGCAGGAGTCTTCTCTGCTGCTTCTCTACGAAATGTCAGGGTGGGGGGGGAAGAGGCATTGCTTTGTCACCAAGGCAGCTGTGGATTCTATCAGGATTTTTTCTCTTTATGTAACCTGATCTCAGTAAAATAATTATTTACAACCAGGTAATATTGACCCATTCCAAGCCTAATTCTCCTTCTCATATGAAACCTTTCGTGCTGAAGCGAATACACCTCTAAGGTGCCAACCTACATCCTTGATCTTTGGACACATGCCAGCATGGACACATCCTGTGCCATTGCCCCCACTGAGATTTCTGCAATAGGCTGCAGCAGGGGAGGCCAAGTGACAGCTCAGGAGCCATAGGTGGCATCTATAAGTAGCTCAAGACCCCTGCCATGGAGACAAAATTCATAGCTTGGCAGCAGTCCTCTACACATTGACCTTAAAAAACAGATCACACAGGGAGAGCTGTGCAGCTGTGCAGATCAGCACCATCCTCATCCATATCTACTGTTCTGGCTTCCCAGGCAGTCAGCAATTGGTGCAAAGTTCTCGTTAGAGGAAAACCAGGGGGTGTGTGGTTCAGAAAGTTGAATGTAGTATTAACAAAGTGATCAGGATTAACACCCCTGCTCGAAGCAGGCATTATCTCCTCCCTGAGCTAAGCCTTGCACATGCTGTGTGTACCATGTCTGCTTCAGACACCCTACTGACCCCAGGCTGCAGCAGCAGGGCTTACTGTCACCAGGGCAGGAAGCTCTGGTGGCTCAGGACGCAGGTACCCTACAGGTGACCAGGCTCCCCACACAGCTGATGCCCTTGTGCTGGAGAGGGATTTCCCTGGTGTACCCCAGGAGGGGTTGCTGGAGGCTGGGAAGGTTGGCTTTGTCTTCTGATGGGCCTGTTAGAGCTTAAGTATAAAAGCCGCAGAGAGCTTGAAAAGCTGTGAGAGGCTTAACAACCCTTCCAGCATCACACACTTTGGGGTATCCATGGTAGGAGCAAAGGAGCTCAGCAGATCTGTTGTTTGCTCTGCTCTACCCAGCCATGGTTTCTGGGCAGCGCTAGGCTTTTACATTGCCCTGACCTGCAGGCTCAAGGCAGAGTGAGAATGGCCTTTTTCTTCCTTTTTTCCATAGGTAACATGGATCGCCATCACTACGAAACCTTTGAGAAGTTTGGAAACGAAACTTTTATTATCCACTTAGATAATGGAAGAGGGTAAATACCTTTAATAATCTTTCTGGGGTTAAAGGAAAAAGAAAAAAGTCACTCTTTAAAACAGCCTTTGTTACATTCTTGCCCTTATCTTTAAATAGGTTTGGAAAATATTCCCACGATGAACTTTCCATATTGGTGCCTTTAAACCAGTGCTGCAGGTACGTTTTCCCTCTGGAGGTGTTTCCTGGTTTACAGTTGTTTCCACTAACAGGACTGAAAATGTTCAAGTGAATCTTGCATTGCACACCATGGAGAGGAGGAGATGGTGTGATCCTGCCCAGCTAGCCCTGAGCATTGGCACTGCCATATTAAATGCCCTGTTGAGTCCAGGACCTTGCAGGAACACAGCTGTGAGCTGTTGGGGGAGAGGCTTTAAGACAAAATACACATCCCATGGAAGTCAAGTGACAAAATCCCAGAAAGTGCTTCTCAACAGCTTTCCTTGGTGCCCGTGGCCAGGGTTTTCAGAGGGGTCAGGTGACATTTGGAGTTTCAGCTCTGCAGGGTGAGCTCTGTGTCTGCGGGGGCTCTGGGCAGCCCTGCAGGGTGAGCCTGAGGAGCCTCTGCTGCTGTCACACGTCCCTGCTCACGTGTGTCACACGTGTCATTGCCAAGATGGGCATGGCCCCGTGAATGCTGCAGCAGCTCCAGTTGGTGCCCTTCCCAGAGAGGGGCACGAGGGCTGCCTGCACTGCCCCATGGATCTGTGCTCCAGAACCTCTGCCCCTCTAAGGGCCCCCAGAGATCAGTGGCCAGGTAACAATGCCAGCCGCTCATTAGGACTGTGGCAGTGCCTGAGTCTCATCATTTCAGATCCCAGAATAAGGCTCTTAGACTATTATTGTAATGCTGGCTATAAGCCTTTTAGCTTTGTCAAAATCAACAGTGATGGAAATACCAAATTGCTTTTTTTTCTCCTTTTTTCTCTTAGAATCAGGAAGTCTACCTATCTGCGATTACAGTTGCTAGCCAAGGAGGAATACAAACTCAGTCTCCTGATGAAAGAATCTTTGCTAAAAGATAAAATAGCTCCAATCCTCTACCAGCCTCACTTGGAGGCGATGGACAGGCGGCTGCGGATTGTCCTCAAGGCCGTCAGTGACTGCATAGAGAAGGATGGGTATGACAATGTGGTTGAAAATGACTTTAACACGGATGTTAACACTGTTACGACCGAGAGGTAGTGAAATGGCAAGACTACGTTTTTACCAGCTGAGTCAAGAAGATTCAAAGAGGAAAAAGAAAAAAACGAAAAAAATAAAAATAAGTCTTGCAAAAGACTGTGTATGCCACTTTGTGAATTCAGTGAATTCAGAAATGAGATATAATTGTTCCCAAAGTAGGTAAAGTGTAGACTCTGCAAAGGATTAGTTGATTAAGAAAAATAAGTCTAATGTGATGCTTTTCATTAGTTCCTGAAGAGAGATTATGAAAAGATTCAGAAAATACTCAATCATTGACAGACAACAGTCTGATAGCAAAACACCTCCTGTCCTTTTTGTATAGAAAGGAGGCCTTTACTTAATATTTTGTATTTATATATGGTATATCTATGAAACCCCAGACCTACCTTCCAAATTTAACTGAGAGGGACAGCATAGTTTTGTGACTCACACTTTATTTGTGGTGACAGTCCACTTGGTATTTTGTGTTAACCCTTTAAGTGCTCTAATCCACTGTATCTTATTTAAATTGAATGCTTATTTTCCCCCCAGCTACTCAGCATTTAAAGGGTTAAGGCAGTATGAACTTTTAAAGGCAAAAAATAATAATAATAATTATAATAATAATGATAATAAATACAGGGGTTACCAGAAGGGAATTTCACTAATTGTGCTTTGACAGGAATACTTGAATGTTGGTTTTACAAAGTGATGTAAAATGACAAGTTGTACTATTTGTCCATAAGGAGGTGGCAGCTCTTATCTTTCTAGACTGTCATAGCTGAGCTGCTACTTTTCAATTTTGCTTTTGATAGTTTTGTGTAAATATATACATATATGGGTAAAAAGCTGCTTTCAGCAGCTCTAGGCTTACTTTTGCAGCATTTTTGTGGAATTGTTTGCAACGTGGTAAAAGTGCAATAAAGATATGCAAAATGTGTAGCCATCTTGTCTAAATGGATTCATTCATCTTGTTCAGAGCAAAGCTCTGTGCACCAGCCAAGTGTCCCAGAAGTGGTTGTTTAAATTGTCATCCCCTTTTGTAGCAGCAGCAAGTGGAGCTGGAGCAGGGAATTGGTGATTAATACTCAGCGAAACGCTGATAAGGGCCGGGGTGGTGGAGAAGGCTAATCTTTCCTATGGAAGCATTGTTTTGACTGTCATTTCAGCATCCCTTCCTCTTGCAATGATAGCTGTAGAGCCACACCTCTCAAAGATTATGGCTTGACTTGCTGCCCAAAGATTTTAGAAACACCAGTGCCTCTCACTTGGGCTGCAAAAGCCCTTACACAACCTAGGAAATCTCAGCCTAAATTAGCTGGAAACATGGTATTCTTATCCAAATAGTTTTGAATCATGCTCAGCTGCATTCATTGATGTGTGGAGACTTTCAGCCCAAAAGCAAGCTATAAATTGAACACATGGCTGTATTTGACTTGTGGAAACATGGTGTGGTACAGCAGGAATCCCTCATCGCTCCTCTGGGTGAGGGAAGAATTTATTATGACAATGTTCATCACAACTATAATTCAAAGCTGCCATTTGTTTCATTTGATGTCTTTTTTCACAGGGATTCATAACCATATACTTTAAAAGCCAGGTAGACTAAAATGTAGGCATTTCAGCATATTAAAATTCTGAATGAGAGAAAAAGCTGCTATATGGGCTCATTCACTTCTTAGGTTGGTATATTATCACTAAAAACCACGTCTTTTATATTTTATGGCCCATTTTGAATTCCCATAGCTCTCACAGACATGGCATATAAAGACAACAGAATATCTCAAATTGTTCAACTGTGCATGAACTTGGAAAATTTCTGTTTTATCCCATGGCTTTTTTTCACTTTTGAAGACCCACCTATCATAACAAGGATTCCTCTGCAACACAGCACTGGAACTGCAATGCTCTCTCCCCAGTAGCCAAAAAAACCCCCAAAACACGACATTATAAACAGGTGAAATGGGTGATATTATCCTTGGTCTATCTTCAATGCCTGGCTGTGGTTTTCCTGCAGGTGCAGGTTTTTCTCACTATGAAATTGTGCCAGGACGGCAGAGGAGCTCTAAAATCACCTTCCCAGGGCAGCTCTGCTTTCTGCTTCCAGGGCCAGCTCAGCAAACCTGGTTTGCTTCTGGGAAGTAGCACTTGGCAGCCTCTTAGCTCAGAGGGGATCAGATCAGTGAAGGCCTTGGCTCTTAAGAGGCTGGGTGTAGGTCAGGAGCTCCTGGCAGGGTGGTTCAAGCTGAAGGTGTCTGCAGAAGGCTGCCTGGTGCTGTCAGGGATATGAACTTACTGTTATGGATCTGATTCTGAATTCCTATAAGCAAAATTAGTTCTATAGAATAAGTGTTGTTTAGGATGGAATAAGTAGTGTTTGTATAAAGAGCTAAAGGTTGTTAATCCTTGCCACACTGTAAAGAGTTCTGAGGGTCTCCAGTTTCCTTCTCCTGGACTTTGATTCTTCCCCTCATAAACTCTGTGCTACAGCTTTCTAGACTTGTAAAAATTCTTCCCATTTCCAGTCTTAAATTAAGCATACAGAAAAGCTGAAGGGGAGGCTTTTCTTTGGCATGAGACCTGCACGTACCTTGGAAGAAGGGAAACACTGGCTCACATGCTGGAGAGGTTTCCCCTCCTCGGTACCTCTGATGAGAAACTGGGGTGAATTAGCCCCACGTGGGCAGTGCAAGTCTAAACCCACTGCGGGGTGCTCAGGAGATGGATGGCAAGAGCTGAGTCTAGACCCCACCTGTGGTCAAGGGTAGCTGAGGACACAGCTGATCTGGAGGGTATTGCAGGGGTGGAAGGGATGATTAATTAAACATGCTGTGGAGTTCTTCTTGGTATCTACCAGGAAGCTCTGGCGTGTTTGCATTCCCGCTGCCAGGCAGCTGGAGCTTTGACTCATGTTCATTTTCTGGGTTTTCAGGAAGGGAAAAGAATTATTGCCTTGTTCCACTATTTTTTTTTATGTGGGTGGGGGTGAGTGGGCACGAGAGACGAGAAATTGGAGCCAGGGAGTGAACTTGTGGCTCTGCCTCTCAGTTCTTGGGGTAACACAGCCCTGAGGATGGCTCTGTACAGCCCAGGTAGGGGCAAACCCCCACTTTTGGGGTGCATCTGCATTGCCCCAAGACATAGCTGGTCTGAATTCCTTCTGGAAACCTCGTGGGTTTGCCTTTAGGCAGAGGGTGTTGCCATGTGAGCCCGTGGCTCTGAAAAGGCTGTCACTGTGTGTTCGGTCAGCAATCCAGGAACTGATGAGGATGGTGTAACATCTCTTTAGGAGTCCCACATATTTACCAGACAAAAAGATTTGCTCTAGGAAGATAAATAAATGTTAGAATTCAATTGGTTTGTGTCTGAATCTCAAAAGTGGGTGTAGCAGCAGGGCCCAGACAATTAACACACCTAGAAATCTGCGGCAGCCTGTCAGGGGCATAATGTGTTCAGCACGATGAATACAGTATGCACAATAAATAACAGATAAAAATGGATAATATATTTCTAAAAGCACCTAATTACAACAGTATCTGACAGTGTAGAATAGCTTACCGTATTCTCCTGAGTAATTCAGAGGAGAGCCTCATTTGTTTTTGTGGTTTTCCTGTTATTTAGGCATCAAAGGGAAATTGAAGGCAAAAAGCTCTCATTGTTTGAAGTAGGTATCACTGTTGTGATCAGCAGAGCCCGTGATGTATATACAAGCTGGAAGCCTGAAGCAGATTGCAGTGTAAGCAGCAGCAAGATGTGTTGTGTAGGAGGAGGGAAACTGGGATTTCAGCCTGACGGTTGCCCTTGAGCACTGAACTGAAAATGAACTTGTCTATGTCGGCGTTACAGGGAGGAGCATCCAAAGGGTGTTCTGGTTCCATCTATGGACCTGTACGTGGTGATGATAAGGGGGATGTCCTGCTGTCTTCCACTGCAGCAATGGCATTGTGCCCTTCGTCCCCTTGGCACAGCCAGGCTCCACCTAATGACTGTCAGCAAGGCTCTTGTGACCCCTGCCTGAAAGTGCTCATTTCCAGCTTGGAGCTGGACACACACTAGAGCGTCAATAATTTGCATCCTGAGGGAGCAAACTTTTCTTCTAGTACTGAATGTAAAGGTTCATTTTCCAGAAATTATTCCAGCTGCCAGTTGTTTCTATGGAGTCTCTTGCCAATGGTTGTTTACTGAAGTATTCGGGGCTCAATACGCAGAAATAAGCGCGCACAAGGACAATTCTTTTGAAAGTAAATTGAGCGTTTGGAGGAAATTTTGAGTGTTGGGGGATGAGTTTTCACATGGAATTTCAAGTTATTACCAGTTGGAAGCTGCTGGATTTCTTGAGAATAATATTTTTATGCTCAAAGTCATTGATAGGTAGCCTCCAGCCATAACTCTGTCTGACCAGATCAAACTCAATTATCTGCTCCCTTCTACATTTGCATCAGTAAAGTACCACTTCAATGCTTTTGGGGGCTGGCTAGAAAAAAAAATGAAAAGCAATTCAATTTGGTGGGTCAAAAGACTTGAGAATTGAGGTCAGACCAGTTCTGGCCATGGTTAGAAATGAAGCATCAGCAAAAAGGAGGCTGTTGGTTTGGCAGTAGCTATTCCTCTTCCTCCAATGCAAGGGCAGAGCAAATACTTGTGACTAGGAAAGGGCTGCTGGAATACCTGCTGCTCCACCTTTTTAAACACTTTCCAAGGTTTTCCATTTATGCAACTCTGATGTAATTATGATGACCAGCTGAGGGGATTTTGAGCAAGATGGGGGGAATGCTCACATTTGTATCCAGTCTCCTCTGTGAGGATTTAGGTGCTGGGAGATCAGCTCCTCTCTTTCAAATGACCTTACTGCACAATCAGCCCTGTCCCCTGTCACAAGTAACTCGTGTTATGCCTTGAGCCTTGCTCAGGTATGGGCCCAAACCCAGCAGCTTGCAGATGGAATTGGCAGCTGGAACCAAAGGAGAACATCTCAAAATTGGAGATGTCAGATCAGAGCACTCTCCACTCCTATGAATGTGGGAATCTGGGTCACGTTGTGCCTTGGCCACAGGAATGAATAGCATTAGGGTCTCATCATAAATTCTTCTGTTGCTTCTTCTGGAAAGGTGCTGGCTGACAGACACATGCACAAAACCACCTGTGACATGTGCTAGTTGACATAACTTAAAAATACATCCCAGGGTGACTTATGACAGACAAAATCTCAGCCCCCCAGCTGCTGGGGCTGCACTAACACCAGCCATGTGTCACTGCAGAGGTGGTGCTGGATTCTGCTGGAACACAATGATCCCCGTATACCCGCTGTGCTCGCTGGAGCACCTGGGTGCCTGCAGAAGGTGCCGTAAATCAAGGCAGGACAACGATCTGCCTGCATCTCCTGAACCCCCATGCACACATAAATGAGAAATGAGAGCTAAAGCTGTCTGCAAAATGCAGGCAATACAGCTGAGGAAGACCAAGCTGGGGGAAAGGAACAACCCAAAATGATGGAGGCAAGTTGATGGTCAAATCTATTCTTGTGAACACCAACACCTAAGCCAGGAGCAGCACCTATTGCTCTGATCACAGGCTGAGCTTTAGAGATGGAGGACAAATCTGATTTGTAAACTAAGCAAACCAGGCTATCCAAAACTGCAAACAGCTTTCCTCATAGCTTTTCGTGATAGTCCTCCACCATAACAATTTATGCACCAGGAATCTCTGCCACAGGCAGCATTTATAAATAGCAGTGATAAAAGGCATTTCGAATGAAGTCTGCATTGTTTTCTAGACCAAATCAGAACCCTTTCTGCTGATTTTTGAGCACCTCCTTCCTAATCAGTGAAGTCAGTGAGAGTTTCACAGATGCAGAATTTAGGTGCATTATCTTCTTTCACTGCCCCATTCACAGATGAATGGTCTCTCTGACGTTCCCATGGCTTTCTTAATTATAAGCTTTAATAATTTATTATTATTGTTTATCTTTTCTCTCTATTTCTTTTCTAGATGTTTGCTTCACTGATTTGCAGTGGA
The DNA here is from genome assembly GCF_017639235.1 of Corvus kubaryi. Classification (NCBI taxonomy): domain Eukaryota; kingdom Metazoa; phylum Chordata; class Aves; order Passeriformes; family Corvidae; genus Corvus; species Corvus kubaryi. Next base: position 3,159,211 of record NW_024581129.1, read on the forward strand.
TTTCCATTTTTAATGGTTGTGGGTTTTGCCTGAATAAACACCAACATTCATTATTTATAACCTGAGGCATCTATAGCCAATTCTTTGCACAGTAATTAGAGATTTTTTAAAACACTGGTAGTGAACTTTAGTCTCTGCTGTTTGCAGCAAGTTTCCTTGCATTGGTTGTGCCTTCAGAGCCCTCACTTTGTGACATGCCTGATAGACTAAAATAGGAGCTTGTGTGGTAATCTCTGGCAATGTTCCAGGCCAGGTTGGATGGGACTTTAGGAACCTGGTCTAGGGGAAGGTGGTCTAGAGATGCTGGAATGAGATTATCTTGGACATTCTTTCCAACCCAAACGATTCTAGGATTCTGTACTTCCGGTGAAATCACTTATTCCATCTTAAATTTATCAGGAGGGACTGTAAACGTTGCTGGCACAAGAGACCCCCTTGTCTGGTGTAAGAAAAAACTCAATCTCATTGATTCAGTACCTACAGATCCTCCTGACTCCAGCTGTTTTCTTGGCACTTGGTGTTTTGAATTTCCAGCACTGCTCAAACACCAGAGTGTCTGTGTGGGGTGCTCCCCCTGATTCCTTGCTGTCCTGAAGGCTCTAACAGCTGTTCAGAGCAGGGTGAGCAAGAGGAGCCTGCTGGCAGTCTTCAGGTTGGATGCAGGAAGTGGAAGGAAGCTCTTCTTTCTGGAGAAGCTCAGATAAGGTTAGAAAATGTGTCATGACTCATGTTTCAGTGATAGCCAAGCGCTGGAACAGCCTGTCCAGGCCAGTGGCTGAGTCACCATCCCTGGAGGGATTTATGATGTGGCTCTGAGGGACATGATTTAGTGGTGGAGTGGAGTTGGCAGTGCTGGGTTAATGGTTGGGCTCAATGATCTAAGAGGTCTTTTCTAACCTAAAATTTCCTGTGATTCTATGGCTCTCGTGGAAAAATTGGTTTTGTAGTGTTCAGGATGTGTGGTGCCCACAGTGCACTTTTTCACCTCTTAAAGAGGCAGTGGCAGAGCCATCCCATGAAGCCTGAAACTAGGAATATTTTCCTGTTACAGGACCCAGTCTAGTGAAGTTAATGGAAACCTTCCCAGCTGTTTCAACTTCCTTTGGATCCAGCCTAGAGCAGCTGCAGAGATACAGTGCTGCTCACATGAACTTCTGAGAAACACCCTGGAAATAGGAATGTTAAAAATTAAGTGTTGTACAAGTGTTTTATTTGACCTGGTGGTGGTATAGCTGATTAAAGAGTAACGCCTTTGCTGTTTACCTGGGTCAGTTTTGCAACAGAAGAAAATGGATGAGAAGGAAGGGTAAGAAGTCAGAGCTATAATGTAAGGACTACACCATCCTGTGCAGCCTGCAAACCAGCTGGCAAGGCTGCTGCATATTTGTGAGAGCATCTCACACATCCTTACTCTTACTAGAGCATCCTACCTCAAGCCTGTGATGGCTGATTGGCATTTTGAGAGGTTCAGACACTTTTTTACCAGGTCTCCACAGTTTGCACCCCAGACTGAATGATTCCAACATGGAGTGCTGGCAATTTGCAAGGATGTTGCCTGACAGCAACCCAGAGCAGCCTGAGAGTGCTTTCCAGTCCCCTCTGTTGCTAGAAATGATGGTGAACTGACTGGTTAGACACTGCTTCAGCCAGACAATAAGCTTCTTATTTGTTCATCAGCCTTCAAGCCCCTTTGCAGCCATTCAACAAAACCAGCACACGGTTTAGGTTGTCTGTGCTACTTGGCCATCTGAGGCACCTTCAGTGCAAAGCTGTAGGGACACCAGGAACAGTGGTCTCCCGCTGCCACAAAGGCTATGGCACTTCCCAGGATCATTCAGAAGCCAAACAAGTTTCAAAAGTTTTGTAAAACAAGGAAACATGCTTCAATAAAACCACTGTTTAAGTAAAGTCAGCAATGCACCAATATTGGTGATTTTTAAGGAGCAGCTCCTACTTCCACAGCTTCTGTGCTGCATCAGCATGCCTGGCACACCCTGCTCCCCTATTCCCAGGCACACGTGGGTGTCCAGCTTTGGCTGGAAGTGAAGTCAGTAGAAGGACTACAGCAATTATTCTGGTTATGAATCACACCTTTTTACGAACGTCACTTGGAGGAAAATATCATCTCTGTCAACCTGTTAGCAAGACTGGTGGTGCAAGCACGTCAAACCCCAAGAGCTGGTGATATTTTTTCTGGAAACCTCTTAATGACAGCGTTTGGAGGTGTTGGTGCACACCCTGCAGCTGTGGAGCAGGTCTGTGGGAGTTACATGGGTCACTTACCATGGACCTAAGCCCTGCTGCAGGAATACCCTGTAGGTGCTCTCCTGCTGGGTTTCTAGCATCTGAATTACTCTGGGAAATAATATACTTTTAGATCTATCCTCTGAGTCATTAAAGGGAGAAATAAAAGCTCATTATTTGGTTCAGTTGAGCAATAAAAGTTGCTTTCCTTTGAGGGAAGGGTCATGCCTGAGCTCCAGATACATCCTGGAGTGGAGGCTGATGTAGGTTGTCCATGTCTTCCACTGTGCTTTGGACTTTGCCCTGTCTATGAAACCATGACATGGCAAAACATATTTGGAAGAACAGCTAATGGCCCCTTCCCTTGCTGCAGCATGGATCTGGGGGTGACTGGATAAGCTCCCTCCTCTGCATTTCTCAAGGCATCTGTCCAAAAGCATTTTTCTCTCTCTCTCTTTCTTTCAGGGAATGTACTGTGGGGAGTTGCATTTCCTTCTTTCTCTGCAACATGTTCTAATTTACGGGATGAGATTTGTGATAATTGAGTTTGGAGCTGAATGCTGAGCCTTCTCCATATCCCCTGGGGTTTTCCTGGGAACAAGATGGATTGCCCAGTACGCTTCACACAAAAAAAATAATGAATGAATAAATAAATACATGAATAACAGCATGCCTCGTTTTGCCTATATCTTAGCGAGAGGGAAAGCTAATTCTTTAAGTATCAGGAATGTGCTCATTATGCAAAAATGATAGAGCAGATGCATATATTCAAAATAAGTATATTAAAAATCCCATTTTAGCTCCTGGAGGACAAGTGCAAGTGCAAAATTGGGTGCAATTATATTTCTCTTCCCACCTATGGTGTGTTCTCATTTGAATATGTATTTGAGCTGGTTGCATCTAGAAGCGTGGAGTTTCCTGTGATTGAAAAAGCAAATTATTATCACTACCAGCTTGTGATACTTTACATCAGAGGCTGGCTCCAAGGTTGTCTGAAGTCACTACAAAGGCTCTTTTTGAGTCCAGCTGGCTTTGCATGCAGGCAAGGGCTGGTCTCTTGAGCAGCCAGTGCTAGGCATGTGTTAACAGCCACACAAAAGAGCAGAGGACACAATCCAAGTGGGGCTGTTCATCATAACTATCATTTAATCAAAATAAAATGATGAACTGATAATTGGATGTCCTTGCAATGACTGCCCACAGCCAGAGCCCGGGGTAGGGTCCCTTTCATACACACAAATAAATCAGACAAAGAGTCTGCTGTGGGCAAAGAGATTAATCTTTGGCATGAGCATGAACAATAGTGGAAATAAGTGTTGCTCATGAGACCATCGCTCTGTGTCTGACTGCAGAAATATGCTTGGTGCTTGCCAATGAAAGGAGCTGCTCTTTCCTACCCCTACAGTAGCATTAAAGATTGTTGAAGTTGTGCATGCCCAGATTTATGAAAAGGCTCTGATGGGGAAGACCTGACTGGGTCTAAGGCAGCTGCTTTAATAATGTACACGCTTCCACTTCAGCAACATAAAACAGAGGTGGAGATATAAGACCAAACCCAGAAGAGGACAGGGACATTGGGAAGAGCCCTGGAGAATGGACCCACTCAGGCAAGGAAGATGGACAAAGTTTTCCATGGAAATGTAGCCTCAGGAGTTATCCTATAGTTTGATTTTTTTCAATTAACAGTAACAGTAGGACTTTTCTCCCTAAATCCCAATCCCTACACTATCTGGAAAAGCCCAACCATTTTTTTTTAAACTTAACATAGTTACAAAAAACAGGGTTCCAAAGACCAAAACTCAAATGAACAGTAAGGAAAAGAACTTTTCTTTCACAGGAGAAAAATTAATAAGAACAAGAAGATGGTGCTGAAAATGCTCATTAACAGAACCGTTTCCTAACACGTGGCTTTACAATATTTTAACTGAAAATTCTCTTCATTGCTGCCCCGCCTGCTCAGCTGTGGTGCCCTGGTGGTGATGCTGCTGCCACTGCTGGGGTGTTTGGGCTCCCTCTGGTACCACCCTGTGTGACTGACATCTGATCTGGTACCCAGCCCTGCACTCTGCGCTGAGCGAAGTGGGGATTTTGTCTGTGGGTTATCTTTCCTCCCCTTTTAACTGATCCCATTACCCCGATCCCCCTGGAGCAGGCAGAGCCTCAGAAGCAGCCCTGCCCTGTCAGGATCAAAGCCACAAACAGCCTGGCTTCCCACAGCCCCTTCCTTCGGCGGGAGCCCACCGTGACCCCGGAGAGCCCTGTCTCCTGCACAGATCAATTCTGCTCTCACAGACAACTGTTTTGCCAGAGGAATGGAGCTGCTGCCTGCCTAGTCAAGGTGCTGTGTAATGCATATCAGCTGAAAATCTGCTTTTCAAGCTTTGGTGAGCCAGGATTAACTGCAGTTTGGTGTTGCAGGCTCCCGCTTGGCTCCATTTTTTCAGTCACATATTATGTGTAATCTGAAGCCAGCGATTTTTTCTCCAATTTCTTTTGCTGTACCAACAATAATTCTCTTACCTTTTCTCTCTCTCCCTCAAGCAAACAAGTTAATAACTACATTTGCTGTTAATTATCCCTAAAATAAGTGCAGCTCCATAATTTGAGAGTCAGGATGCCTTTAATTTAATAAGAAGTGCAAAGTGAAACGATAAAAGCAGACACAAAAAATGTAACATTTTGAATAGTACAATATCCATCATCTGTGTCTCTAATTTTATATCTAAATGAGTGTTGAAACCAGGGTGGTGGGTACCAGTGAGACACTACAGCAAGAATGCTGATTAGTTATATGAAGAGAAGAATCTCTGTTAGATTATTCTGGGGTTATTGTAAACATATCCAGAAATAACAGAAGACAAAATTAGCTGCAATTGTTAACTGAGAAACCTGTGTGGAATAGGAAAAAGAAAAAAAAAAAAAAAGCTGTGCTTCTGGGACTATTTTTATTTCTATAAAGAAGTCTTTTACAAAGATCTTTCATCCTCACCATCATACAAGAGGAAGGTTGTCTGCTTTCCAAGGTTTAACGAGCAACACTTCTGAATACTGCTGCAGACTTAGAGACCTTTTAATGAATATGGTGCCAGTGGAAAGCCGCCGTCGTCCAAACTGAAAGAAAATATGGCTTAAATAACAGAAAATCTAATGTTCAGGACTGTGCCTGGGAAATACAAAAGCCAAGGCCTGTCACAGGACCATGAGGCTGACACAGACTGCAGCTTCAAGGTGTTTAATTGGGGCTAGCTCTACCCCATAAGGTGCCTGATGATTTGGGCCAGATCCTGTATTTAGTTCCTGCTGGGGCTGCTGGGCCAAATCCTGCTCTGTCTTGATTTGCATCTGGGCATAAATCCAGAGGGGATTTGTCACAGGAGAGAGATCCGGGTGACAGAAATCTGAAACAGTCTGCTCTCCTTATGAAAGGGTGAAAGGAGGAGACAAAAGTGCAGCTGAAATCAGTTTTCTAAAAGAAACAAAAAAAAATTTGTTTCTTTGCAATCTAATCTTGATTTCCTTAATTAGCCGGGATCAACGGCAGCAACACAAATAGAGAGTGTGGCATTTATCTGGACAAAAAGCAAGATGGACTAAACTTCTAATTAGACCTCCTGTATGACGACAAAAGACATTTTCCAAAATAGCTAAATATTGTACTTTTATCCATAATTAGGGCATGATATTGCCCCAGAGGATCATGAAGGTAAGAAGACACAGACAGGGAGAGAGGTTTTTTATAGATAGGTTTTTTTAAGAGATCGTTAAAATTGTCACTAGAAATTTACTGAAAAAGACAAGTTTGTGGGCAGAAGAACCACAGAATGAGGAAAAAATGCCACAGGAAGGAAGAAGAGTAATTCTAGGAGTAAACAGCTACTTTTAGAAAATACCATCTGTCCTGAATATGAATTTGCCATATATTATGACTCAAAAGATTTTTCCATTGAATTCCCAGCTTGGCCTTTGTTCAAAGTCAGAACCCCTCATCCCGACTTAGATAAGGTCACATCCCATCATTAATGCATCCCTTCATCTGGAGCCAAGGGTTACTGGGGAGGGAAATCTCCATTTCCAGAATTCACCTCAATTGTTCCTGTGATCTCATGATGCCACTGGGTTTTTTCACCTCCATTTGTCCACCTGCATCCCCTGGCAGGACCTGTATCCCTTGGGAAGAGTGTGGGTTAGCCTGGTCCCACTTGCTAAAGCACAAGGAAGATACAGCAGCACGTAAACAGCAGCAGTCATCTCACAGCAGATGCTAAAAATATGATATTGCTAAAAGTCACAGCTGGCAGAACATGGACAACAGGCAGAGAGGGAGTGACCTTTGCCTTTTGCATGGAAAAGATCCTGGGATGTCCAAAATGCACAAAGAAATGGACTATTTTAGGTGATGGTAAGAAAAATACGTTAATAAGCAGCTTTGCAAGCCATTTATATTCAATCTTCTAATTATCCACAAACACTGGAGGTGGGAAGTTGTCTTCTGAAATATGTTATTCTCCATCAAAGATTGTTTTCTTCGGGGTTTTCTGTGATATCAGTAGGAAATCAGAAAATGAGAGGGAAAACAATTAATAGATATAAACATCAATCAAGTTGGAAAACGGGCCTAATGGATTTGATCCTTTGAGGGAATGAGGCAGGCTTTCATCCCTAAGTCCTAGGCAACTCTTAAAGGATGAAGAAGAGAGCAGTGAAGAAAAAAAAGCCAGAGCCAGTTGAGGGTTACAAGGGAACAAGCTTAGACAGAGACTGTCCCCAAATGGCCTTGTTAGGGACAGAGGCTTTTCCCCCACATTTTCCCTGGAAAGACTTCCCTTCAAATAATAAGGTTGAGGTAGGGACAAAACCAGGCAGGAACAAAGAATAGTCTTGGGTCCAGGCAGTGATAGTTCCCCACGCCCTTCCAGAGGCAACCAGGAGACTGCCACTGTCCCACCCACCACGTATGGAGGGGCCCAAACCACTGATGCCTCTCGTCCCCCACGTGAGCCAGCACCAAGGAGAAGGGCAAGAGTGCCTGAGAGGGGTGTGTCCCACCCAAAGTCCCTTGTAGTTAATCCTGACTTAATGTGGTTTTCAATAGCACCCTTTGCATGTGATCGTGATGGGGGACAGGATGAACATGATGGAATGGATCCATCGGCAGAAAATGAGAATGAGGGTGAAAATGCTGATTTTGGCCAGAAAATAAAGCAGCAGGTCCTGTTCCACAGCGTTTGAGGTAGAAGTGACCTTGTCTGGAGATTGCTGAGTGTGGTGTAGCACATCTGGGACATGGAGTCTGGCTGATTCCTTTTACTCTGGTTTCACTGTGCTGGAACTTCAGTGTTTTCCACGAATTTACCATCTAATTTACCCAGACAGACTTGTGATTACAGATTTTTCTTCATTTCTTTGTGTTGGCTCAGCAAGTCCTGCTCTGGTGCTCTGCTGCTGGGCAGCACTTTCCCCCACCAGTGGCTCTCTGGCTTTAAGAGGATTATTAGTGCAAAAAAATATCTTCCTTACATTGATGTAATGGGCATTCCAACACAGCCTTGCTGAGTTTTCCGACACCAGCTGCAAACCCTTTTTATGCTGGTGGCCACCCATTTGGACATTCAAAGTCAGATGTCCATGGAAATTCTCCAGTTGCTTCCTATCAGCCACCCAGTGTTCCCTCTTCCTGCAGAACTGGAATAGAAACGCCCAGGACTCACTCTGTGGTGTGGCTGTGGGCAGGGGCACTCAGCACACACACACACACACACACGGGCTGTATTTTGTATAAACACTGTCCCTCCTCCAAACCCCTGCTCAGCAGAAGAATCCAACCACAACTTGCTCAACACCAGCACAGAGAACAAACGGTGTCTTTCAGCACGGATAGAAAGAGGGAGGGAACTTCGGGGAGCCACGCTGCTCTCAATTAGCAGTTATCTCCAGCAGCTTGTCTGATTAATGGCTGCACCTCACACTGTGCCTGTATAAAAGGTGCAGGGAAGGTGCCTGAAAAGTGCTTTGCCCCCCATAATTACTGTGGAGACTGGAACAGTGGGGATCTCTTGTCAGAGTAAACACCTCAGTCCTTCCCCCAGCTCAGCTCTGTGCAAGCACCACGTATATCAACAGGTCTTGGGAGCTGGTTTGGGTATCGGGACATGCTGGTGCAACTTCCAGGCCAGACCAGTCTGCTGAACTGGTCTCAGCAATGTGGGGCTCTGGCACGTCAGGGAGACAGGAGCTGAAAATTGTGTCCACTCTGCCACGGATCTTCAGGCATAAAGGTGAAGGCAATAATAGTCACCAGCCATAAATTTGGAGATCTTGTCAGAAAAGGTGCTCCACCAGCCCCAAACATGGCATTACTATGAACAGGAATGCAGCAACATTTCCCAATCAAAGCTGAATTACAGGAAAATTACAATCATTTCATGGCTATCAGGGCAGCTCTATTCTAAACCTTGCTTCCCTCTCCTTTTCAGTAAGTTCACTTAATTGCACATTCACTGCAAAGTAAAGAAAGGTTTTAAAGTACATTTACCTTGTAAAAATATCAAATCTTCTTTAGAAATGAGCACTGGTGAATTATGAATGAAGGCATGCAGTGCTGAAAGTCCCTGCTTATACATTTTTAAATGTAGCCTTTCACTTCTGATAATACTTTTAAAAACGCACTGGACTGGAGCTTACATTCTATTGCAAAAAAGCAGCCGCATTCTTTGCCACCACATTCCCTGATCTGAAGGAGTCACAGCTGCTCCAGTCCTGCTGTCCCCCTCACAACCTGGAGGAAAGGCCAGCATGTCTGAGCCAAGGTCACTTCAAAGGGCAGGAGAGGGAGAACTCATTGGAAATAGCAATTGCACACTGAGAAGAAAATGTAAAGATTTCAAAATAAAAAAATTAAAAACCCACAAAAATTAATTCAGACAAATTTTCAGCTTTCCATTTTGTTTCATCGCTGGGCAGGATGGTTGCTGGTGAGGACATGCACAAACCCTACCGAGCTCAAGATAAGAAGCAAGTAAATTCAAGTTACATGAACAAGGGAAAGAAGAAAACTTCCAGCTTTTCCTTTCCTCTCATGCACTGTCTCCATCAATCTTTCTTCAGAGACGATTTTCATCACTCCAGAGTGAAAGGCCAGGAGGAAGCCCTAGACCAGATCTAAACCTGATCTTCCTTCTGTCAACATTTCACCCAGTATCCCCAGACTGACCCAGTAATTATATGACCAAAGCAGTTACACTTGGTTTGAAGCCACAAGGAAATGACTGTGATTTGCTCCCCTTGGCAGTTCTCCTAATGCTCTGCATTCAGCATCAGTGCCTCCTTTCCAGCCTGAGTGGGTCACTCTTTTGCTGTGCCCCTTTTCCCCACATTATATGTATATCCTGCACTCACGTCCCCTTGCAACTTTCCATCCAGCTCAGCTTTTTCGATTTGGCGGTGCCAGTCTCTCCTGAGCTCCTGCCAGCCCTCCCAAACTGAACAGTCCCATCACAGGTCCTTATCAAAAGCAAACCTTCTTCCTGTCTACCTCCTCTCCAGTCAGATCCCACCTAGGAAATTACCAGCTTCATAAATTTAGACCTTATCTAGAAAATTAGTTTTCTAATTGACTGCCATTAATTATCGTCCTGTCCATGCATTTTATCTTCACCTCTTGGATGACAAAAAGTCCCACAAGCAGGAATGGCTGGCCCCATTCCAATACTGATGTAGCAGTAGCATCCTTGTAGTCCTGTGTTCAAGCTACCCAAAAATTATTCCTCACGGGCCAGAGCTTTCCTTGGCCACTTCCTCTGAGATGCTTAGTGGTGAGAATAATTAAATCTCATTTTTCCTCTAGCAGATGATGCCTAATGTTTTCCTAGCTGGACAGACCAGGAGGTAGCAGCCAAGCTCATGTGAGAAGAGAGCAGCTTTCCAAATACAGAAAGTATCTTTTGGATACCTCTCCCTTTCTCATGGCTGCGTCAGCTTCAGTATCTCCACCTAATATTAGGCTAGTGATGTTGCTAGGATATGTTTTTGCTTGAAAACAAGTATCTTTCTTGTTTGCCTTAACCCTCCCTGCCCTGGGTTTTTGGAGATACATCTCCACCTCACATTCATTTTCTGTACCAAATGGCACCCAATTTGAGCTGGCTGCTGCCCATCCCTACACACACACTTTCCCATGTGGTGTATGTTGCTTTTTTCACTCCAGCTGGTGAATGTATTTCATCAGTGAATCGAAAGCAGGCTTTCACCTCAAATTGCTGTCTTCTCTCTTAGGTGCAGTTTTTGCATTTTAAGAATTGTCATATTCCTATTCCCATTTTCTTTCCTTTTTTTTTTTGGTCTTCCAATCAGTTCCACTTGACAGTGATCAGCTTAGTGAAATATCTCCTTTGCAGCACAACATATACACTACTGGGTTTGTTCACTAAAAATCTGCAGCCAGCAGCCTGTGCTTCTGAGCTACAAATACCCAAAACAATTGCTCCAGGTTTTGTACTCAGGTCTGTTATTATTTCACAGCCTGACCTCCAAAGCACGGTGCATTTCCTGACACAGACTCCTGGTTTAAAGGAAAAAAATATAATTACCAAAAAAAATCACAAAGAACGATATAGGTAGAAACTTAACGTGCAAAATATCTCAGAGTACAATACAGTACAGTGCACCAGGTTTCACAAAATATGCATAAACCAGGTGGATCAGGCTCCCATCCTTGCACTTAAGGGAATTATCAGCAGTGCAGTGTTCCAGTTCCCAGCCATTGGCAAAATGCCCTCCTGTAAATGCAATTAAAAAATCTCTGCCCAGAAAAAAAAAAAAAAAAAAAAAAGAAAGAAAAAAAAGAAGAAGAAAAAAGAAGAAAAAAAGTCAAAGCAAATTACCGTCTTTTCTCAAATTTTTTATCAGACTGCACCATCTAGAGGGCGGCGGCAGCAGCATCACCCAGCTCAGGAGGGTACCAGGGATGGAGGCATTGCTCTGTCCCACTGCACAGAAAATACTCCCATACCCCGGCTATAATCAGGGCGGCTCTGCAGAAACACGTGTTGCTGAAAAGATTTTCCTGTCTTTGTGGGAATTGCTGTCAAGGCGAGCAAACGACATGACCCTGACCTGCTGCCCACCACCTGGAGCCAGCAGCTGTGTGTGTGCTCTTACTAAATTCACATTAAGCTTGGTAGTGACCTCTTACTTTCTGAGGGAAGTATTTCCTGGTTTGCAGTGTGACAACTGATGTATCAAACCATTAATCAGGTGATTATTAGGTAATTAGCACATACGAGCATGGCTCAGTACCAGGTCCTGCATTTGGGCCACAACCACCTCCTGCAGTGCTACAGGACTGGAGCAGAGGGGTTGGGAAGCTGCCCCGTGGGAAAGGACCTGGGGGTGCTGGTCCACAGTGAACAAACATGATCCAGGTGTGCTCAGGTGGCCAAGAAGGCCCATGGCACCTGGCCTGGGCCAACAGTGTGGCCAGTAGGACCAGGGCAGTGACTGTGCCTCTGTGCTGGGCACTGGTGAGGCCACACCTCAAATCCTGGATTCAGTTTGGGGCCCCTCATGACAAGAAGGAGGCTGAAGTGCTGGAGTGTGTCCAGGGAGCAGTGAAGCTTGGCAAATCCACCAATCTCTGCCTCCAAAATGCAGTTCTGTGTGATGTCTCAGGCACCCAGGAAGTGATATGTCCAAATTCAGCCTTCCCATCAGCTAATAAAGAAATCATTAATAATATTAATTCAATAACAGTCTCAACTACTACAAGGACTGTTTGAAATAAGCCTAGAGACTGAGGCAAGAAGCTGACTGATGCACAGATAGACCATGTCTTCATTTAACTCTCATTTCTAATGCAACCAGGCCAACAGCGAAGGGTTGGGAGAGAAAAAACAAAATGCAAAAATAAATGGCTAGAACAGTGCTGGTTACCTTCATTTTGCAGTTCAATAATTTTTAGCATCATTCCCATCCTTGCAAGACCTTGATCCTTCTCTCCTCAGGGAGTACAGCACAGAGACTGAGTTAAATCTTTCAATGGGTTTTACACAAAAAGTTGTTGCTTCTTGGCTGTCCAAAGAGAGAAAAGTTGTGAATAAGCACTGTGAGGCTTTTTAGGCAGCTGTGCTTGGAAAAGGGCTCTCTAACGGTTTCAGATCTGCTCCTGTGTAATGAAACCAAGCAAGCAACATCTGGGGTCTTTCCCTCCAAGGGATTAAGAGGGATTTGATCCTGAGCAGTGAACAGCAGCTGATCTGAAGGAATATGCACTGCAGGACCCTCTGCTCTTGCTCAGCATGGTAAGCACAGGGTGGGACAAAGCTGGAAGGGAGCCCTGCCTGCACAGGGCAGGGAGGGGCAGTGGGCTCTGCACTCCCTCACCAACCCCCCACACCCTGCCAGATCCCAGTGCTCCACTGGGAGCATCCTGAGACCACAGCCTGGGACACAGCTGAACCCTTTCTGGGGATATTTTTGTGGGGACAACCTGTTCCAGTGTCACAGTGCTGCCAGTTCCTGAATGCTGTCTGATGTTACAATTTGAAAACAAATTGCCTCTGATGACCTCACGGAAAGCAGGTTTTTAGGATGATTTCATTAGCTCTACTGGATTAGCTTGCTCAGAATGGACAAGCTAGTTATTTCTTCTGAACAGTGAGCATTTACAGCCATTCGACCCCTTCGAATCATATTAAATAACCCCCAAATGGATAATAAGGAGTTATTAATTGGAGTTATTAATTGGAGCACCATTCCCTTTCCAACATGTCCCCATTTCCTCTTCCATCACTTCTCCCACCATAGCACAGCTTGTGCCATGTGAGCACCACGGCATGGGGGAGCTGATGCCAGAGTAGGGGAACAGGATGAGAAAAGGAGTACTCTTCCACAGCAGTGTTGACTTTTCCTTAGGAAAAAAAAAAAAAAAAAACTTCAGGAAATTCAGAGGTTTCCCAATCTACCTCTCATCTGGAAGCAAAATACCCTGACAAGCTGCAGCATAGATGTTTGTGAGCCTCAGATTGCTGTGGGATGGAGATGTTTGTAAGATTCAGATGGCTCAAACAGCTTTACACTCTCCTGAGGAAAACTGGGGGCATCCCTTCGAACTGGGGAATGACTGCCTTTCTTTGCTTCCAAATAAAGATTAAGTTCTAAACTGCCCAAATCAGATATGAATGCAGTGGGGTTGGAGCCAGGCAACGAGCTTGAGATCCAGACTGCAGCAACCAAAAATAACCTTGGGAAACAATCTTCTAAACTCCAAGATTTAATTAAGAACATGTCCATCCCCACCCGTGTTCCAGGGGAATGAATCTAAATACATCTCTGGCTCTGTGCTCAATGCTCTCCAGCCCTGTACCAAACAAACATAAAGAGTCTGCCCTTTTTTTTAGAAGAAGCTTTACCCACAAAAGATAGAGATATATAGGCCATTAACCACAAAAAGTGAGATGAATTCTGCATGCTCCCAGTTTAGAGGTTTTTGGGATCCAAGATTTCTGCTGAGTTCTATTTCAAAATGCAAATAAGAGGTCATGATTCAGATAGCCCTTCTACAATCTTCTCACCCTGGTGCCTGATTTTTACTTCTTGGATAAAATGAACAAAAAGATGTGTTCCCTCCCCAGCTCAGTTAGTGCAGAATAGTTCAATGTTCATTGTCTGACCCATAAAACTCCCGTGCTCCTGTTTTCCCAACTACCAGGGCACAGTGATGCACCAGCAGATCTCTCTGCAGCACATGCCAGAATAGGATTGTCTGCTTATTTTAAGTTAAAATTTGGCTTCTTTGCATCCTGCTTCCTAGAAACCCTTTTCCCACCCCAGTGTCCTTTGTCAGCACTAATGGATCTGAGCAATTTTCAATATAGTTTCTGTTTGTAGGCTGCTGCCACAGGATAATTGTCCTTCAGCAGCCCTGAGTCCCATCTCAGGTAGCAAAGAGGCTGCTTCGAGTCTTTCCCAAACTTGCTGAGTAATTCACCCGGGAGCCACCGAGCCCAGGTAAGTCAGCCAAGGGCTCTGCTGTTGGATACTGTTGGAAAAGGCAGCTTGCAGAGCAGGGTCACTTGTCCTGCAGATCACTGCTTATCATTTTAGCATGGGCAGTGCTGTTTGGGTGGGATAAAACCAGAGACATGAAGCAAAATAACCAGGTCTGTCTTGCACCATTGCTTCCTCTCCTGGGTGTTGGGCAGTGGCAATACATGATTTGGAGGGTCATGACATTCCTCATTAGTGTCTGAGCATTTAAAATCCCTTTTTGTGATTTTGACTATCTTTTTTCTTTCCAAATTTACTGGCACTGAAGAACAAACAAACAAACTAACTAACTAAAAAAAGGTCAATCTGTCAAGACTCCCAAGCAGCTTTAAAGAAACAATGTTTGAAATAGTCCCTGTGTCTCACCTCCACCCGCTGATCACCCTGCTAAGGACCAACCTACAAAGGGTAACCCTGATGTTCGTCCTTCAGGCCATCGTTAACAACGGCATCTGCAATTAAAGATAGATACATTCCTTGCTGTTTCCTGGGTTGTGTCCCTACCTTTGTCACCACCACACAACTCCTCCTGCTCCCAGCAGCTGCCATGGTGCCAATTCATCCAAGGCCTTTGTGGCTCTATTTTCCAAGTGCAGCTTTGGGCTGTTTGGGTGCCCTTGGAGTGATGGCTGCAGACTGTGCTGTGGGCAGCAGAAGGGGCACGAAATAGCTCTGTTGCTGGTGGAGCTTCATGCTGCAAAATACCTCATCAAATACCAATGTCACCACGCAGCTGGGTTGCAGCTGTAAGAAGAGATGTTGGGCTTTCTTCACTTTGGGGGCTACTCACCTCTGTTGGGGCAGGTGAGCACAGAAGCTGTTGGATTTAGGAATATCTTTCCCATGGTAAAAGTGCTGACCTGGATACCCTGTGATTCCCCAGATCCTATTTTTTAACTTTTAATTGTACTCAGAGTCCCTGAATCCTTGAAATTTCATAAATTGCTGTTTGCCTGGAAATTCACGCCAGCGGTAAAATACTTTTAAATCATCTTCTATTATTTCCCTAAAAGTCTTCTATCCAGAGCTCAAGAATTAGGACCATAATTTCTAAATTCAGAAGTCCTAAGAATTATTCACAGGAATCGAGGAACAACTTGAGAAATAAGGAAGCTACTAAAGAAAAATAAACTACTCTCACAAATACTCATTAACAGGGAGATGGGCTTGTGAATAACCTCCTTTGCTTGCATACAGCCAAAGGAGCTGCTGCAGAAACAGGTTAGCCAGAAAATACACAGGATTTGACTCTCAAGTAAGGAAATCTACTCTTAATCAAGACATGTGGTTTACTGAGAACTTCCCTGTATGTTCCTAAAAGCGCCGTACACCAGATTAATGGGAAGGAGCTGAGCTTCCATTAAAATACTCAGCTTATTGAAGGTCCCATTTTGTTATTCAGCTGCCTAAAAGACACTGAAAATAAGAAACTTTTATTGCCACAAGTTGGTTTCAGCCACTTTTAAATCCCAAAGACATTTAAAACTGAAAAGGTGATGAAGAAAAATAATCTAAAGTCAAAACTTAATGAGAAGAAGCAGAAACAAAGCTGGTTTATATTTACATGGAGAGTCTTTTTATTACACTTACCCAGCTCAAACACAAACCATGACTTCACAAATAGACACACAGCAAAGCTCCCAGCCTTGCCAGAGACAGCAGCACTGAGGACCAGCATTACCCTGCAAACATTTTCACCTGAAACTACCAATGGTGAGGATGCACTTGAGGTGGCAGAGATCAAAGCTTATTTCTCTTTAGACTCTGCTGTGTGCATCAGAAAGCCTCTCACAAGATGAAAAGGATGGGAAAAGCAAGAAGGGAGCTTACACCTCTTTAAGGAGCTATCAGCAGTAACCTCAGAATACAATGTTAGCTCTGGCTCTCTGCTACAAGTGCCTTTCATGTGATGGAAAGCCAAATACTTGAAGGATGATAAATGATGAACTGTGAATGATTATTCTAATTCAGAGGAAGAGAAGGCAGTTTATGTCTGGCATTGAGGAAAATGTAATCACATGTCCCTGACACATTAACCACCAAGTGTTTATCCTGAAAGGAAGTCAAGTAGTTTAACTGGTATTATCAAAACAAACTATTTTTTTTTTCAGCATGAAGAAAACCTTTGATAATTGAATTTACTTCCAGGGAGAAATACATCAAATCAGAATTATGAGTGAGGAGGGGTGAGTTATGCAAGAAAAGAAATCATATTGGTAATGGTGAAATATTATCATCACTTTGTAATTAAGACTTGGGAGACAGATTACAAAGTGTGATCCTGTTATAAAGATGGGTATTGTGAAAAACTGGACTGTCCTAGGAGGTTTGTGCAGCCACAGGTTGCAATTTATTGAGAAATTTGAAGGGATTATGCATGAAGAGAAACCAGTAGATTGAGAACCTGGGGAGATGTAAACCTGCAGCTCAGTTCTGAGGGAAGGTGGTGTTCCTGCCTGCCATCCCCTTCCTCTAAACAAATAACACCCCTTGCTTAGGGGCCAATTTCCAGTTGCTTTTACCCTGCCAGTTTGATGTGCATTGTTTTGGGATTGTTCATGCAGCTCCCAGAAAACTTCTGCGTGGGAGAGCGCTGTGAGTAAGTGAACTGGAATGAATTACTACTTTCAAACGAAAATAAAATCAGCAAAACATAAGAACGCTGCCTCTCCCTATCCCTCCTGTTCCCTGAGGTGCAGGGTTTGTGAATAGTGAAGGTGGCAGCAGGGCACAGGAAGAGGCAGTGAGTTACCACCCCCTGCCCAGGCTGCCCTGCTGCAGCCGGGGGTGCTGGGCCAACACACACCACTGAACATCCCAGGCTTGGCCAAGGGGATCCTTGATTCAAACAGTCCCTGCAGGGTCACAGCTGTTCCCAGGGACCATCTCTGGAGGCTGGAGACACAGACAAGCTGTGCATGTGCTCCAGCTGCTCAGAGCCCCCTCCCCATCCATCCAGAAGCTGATAAACTGTGTCACCATGGGGCAGCTACCTTTGTGCTTGCAGGACCATGTGTGTCCAGTCAGCTTGGGCAAAGCTTGTGCTCCTTGCATTTGTCCATTTTTTCCATCTCAGGTAATAAAAGCTCCCAGATTCTCTGAAATGTGTGCAAGGCAGATGCGAGGGACAGTTTTGAGTTGGTTCAAATTTGCTGTTTTGTGGATCTGTCAAGTGCTTGTGTGAGCCCCAGAAAAATCTCTAAAACCAACAAACGTGTGGTAGAGAGCTGACAAAGCACCACAGACACTGGTCTGGCCCTCCAGCCCCCAAGTAGCTACCTAAATATTGCAATTTGTGTCTGGGCAGCACAAGGCTGCTCATCACTGGGCTTAATGGCCCTAGGAGAGACACACTGCCTGTGGGATGGCCGACAGGAATCTCTAAGGGATGGTGCTACCAAAACAGTTGATCTTTGCTCAGCTGGGAATCCGTTCCTTTGCTCCAGTGTTGCTCCTCCACGCCTGGCTGACTCTTGCCCTTTCTCCTCTGGAATAATTATGATGGCTGAAAATAAATGTGTGGGACAACTCGTGCCAGTTTCCACAATTTAACAGCACATGGACTTTTGTGTGAAAGTGTGAGCCAGGATGTTTCTAATTCTCCTAATTCTCTTGACAAAATGGTTTTACAAATAATCAGGCCTTAATTGTGTGATTCCAGTTAATGCAGAGGGAGTTAATTAACATCTGGAACAAGTTTCCTGGCCCGAGTTATTAGCTGTGTCTGGTGCAGAATTCAAACAATGTATGAAGGGAGGCCTATCGCCAAATGGTTCTGGACAGCTGGAATGAGAAATGACCAAAGAAGGACGAGGTGAGGCAGCTGTGCCAGGGTCGTGTCCATTTCTGGCAAACAAGCGTGCCCTGAGTCGGGGTGTGGTGTTGTGCCAGCCCAAGAGGTGCTCTATGTGGCAAAGAATGGGCATCATCTCTCAACTTACCCTCATTTCAAACCCTCCAGCTCTTCCTTCTTGACTCCAAAAAGCCTCATGGATCAGGATTTTGGAGGCTTTCACAGCTGAGGCGGGAAAAGTCCCACTAACATGAAGGATAGACTACATATAAAGAAGAAATTCTCCCCTGTGAGGGTGGGGAGGCCCTGGCACAGGGTGCCCAGAGAAGCTGTGGCTGCCCCACCCCTGGAAGTGTCCAAGGGCAGGGTGGACGGGGCTTGGAGCAACCTGGGATAGTGGAAGGTGTCCCTGCCCAGGGCAGGAGGGTGGAATGAGATGAGCTTTAAGGTCCTTTTCAACCTGAACCATTCTGTGGTTCCATGGCAGGTCTCTGGTGCAAGCTTGCACATCCCTCCTGTGTCTCTGTCTGCAAACTCAGAGAGAGGGATTTAATTTTGTGCTGAAGGAGAAGAATGCCAAATCACAATGACACAAACTCTGAACTTCTGCCTCATGTATCCATGTCAAAGAGAGAAATGAGGACGTGTGCTTTTAACCACCAACATCCCTCCAGCAGAAAGGTGCTGGGCAAACCAAGGACAGGATATAAAATTTTTGTTGTCCTTTTGGGTCAGCCCAAACAATTTTGTCCAACCAAAAGTGATTATTTATTTATTTTCCAATTGTTTATAAAGCTTTTAAAATATCTTTTTGTTACATTTGGGTTTAAGTAGAAAATGTGTTTAAAAGAATTCAGAATTTCAGTTAATAAGTGTCTAAAAGCTAGACGCTCGTCCACATTCTCCCTCCAGTCTTTGGAGCCATGAATTCGTGAGAGCAAATGAGTCACAACACAAGAGTAGGTAGGAGAACTGACTTTTCACCCTGGAAATCCTCCTTTTCCTATTTTTCACTGCCAAAACACAACTGAGAATCTCCAGAAATGGATTTTCACATATGCCTTGTGAATCTCCTTATCCAGCTAGGGCAGGGATGATAGGTCTGAGCTACTTTCTATAGTTGCTCGCTTGTTTACCACCTCTGATGTGATGAATTGTCATTGAAGGTTTCTTGTCCACATTCCTGTTTTGGTAGAAACCCGTGCTCTGTTTCATGCATGAGTTTTACACTGCTGCAGCTAGAAGGCATGCAGATGAGGAATGCTTCTCCAAATAACCCCCTAGCTAGGAAATATCAACAATTCTCACTGAACTCCAGCAGAAAACCACAAATTGTGGCGCAAATTTTATTTCCATGAAGTTCTACATGTGAACACAAAAGAGATGCAGAAGGGAAAGCAATTCAGCTGATGGATGTGGGTGAAGCAGAGAGAAATTTAGGGTGAAATTCAGTGTGGCAAGCCTCATCCCTTTCCTAGGAATAAGGGTCACTGAGCTGAACACCATGAGATGTCTCACAGGGAGAGCCAAATACCCATCCAAGTGTGGGGAAGTCTCCTTCTCTTCATCCCATATCAAAATAACTAAGAGTGCATAAGAACCTGCATTTCCCCATTCTCTTCTTTGTCAGTGACAGATCTTGTACTAAAAAGTGCTAAAAAGAAAGCAGTTTACTGGTGGTGTAGGTTGTTGTTGAGGGATTCAAAGCCTGCTGAAGGACACCACTGGTTTCCACTGATTTAAACTGAATGAGAGTAGATTTGGGTTGAATGTAAGAAAGAAATTCTTCCCTGTGAAGGTGGTGAGGCCCTGGCACAGGGTGCCCAGAGAAGCTGTGGCTGCCCCATCCCTGGAAGTGTCCTTGGGCAGGTTGGATGGGGCTTGGAGCAGCCTGGGATAAGGGAAGGTGTCCCTGCCCACGTTAGAGGGGTTGGAACAAGATGAACTTAAAAAGTCTCCTCCATTCCAAATAATTCTATGGTTACATGATAAATTTAAAAGGTTTGGAATAAAGTCCTAAAATGCAACCAAGTCTGAGAGACAGCAGGAGGAGTTGTGCTGCTGGGAGACACCAGTCTACACCAGTAGAAGACTGGAATGCCAGCATTCAGTCCTAAACACTGAGGCGCTCACTGTTATTCTGTTATCCCATAATGAGCAGTATTTCAGCCCAGTTTGAATTTATGGCTTGTCTGGATTTCATGTACAACTTTCATAATCTCTGTCATAATTACAAAAATTGCAAATAACTTTTTAATATCAGTGTTTAAAAAATTAGTCAAATCTTTCACGGCGTTTTTATTGCCTATTTACAATCCCAAATCAAATGGTTTACAACTTCGTGTTCTGAAAATATACAACGTAAGAAAACACTAGCCTGGCAAAATTATGCTTTTATGATAATGACAGGGGTGAGTTACAGTTGCTCTAGTTAAACTGTAATGGCTGCACAGATGCTGGGAAAAAACTATTGTACAACATGTTCTGCCACCATAAGCATGGCACCTGCTCGCTCCACCATGGCACATACAAGAGCATGCTAACAGTTCTTCATGAATATTATTTTCAGGGATTATAATTGGACCATAAACGTTCACTTGGGGATAAAATATCAGCATGCAGGCTTTAAAAATTACCTTGAGAAATATTCTGCCAGTTTTACGTATATGGGTTTCAGAAGCAAGTTTATGAGAGACTGTATATAACTTGTTTCTGATCTTGTAGCACTCAGAAATGGTTTGTGTTCTTCTTAGGGTCTGTATGAATTTGCAGCAGGTGAGTGCAGTGGTATTTACAGAGCCAGAAACCAAATCCTCCAGCTCTCAGAAGAGATTGTGTCTATCCACAGATGATGTGTGACACAAATGGCAATGGCAGGAGTTTCCTGTCTCCTGCCAAGCTGCCCCTGCACCACTCACCATGGCCCCACTCGCTCCTGAGGTGCTGCCCAAGGACACCAACACAGGTTGTTATGATCTGACTCTTTTTGCTCAATTTAGCCTCACAAACCAACTGCCAAGGTGGAAATTTAATCCAAGTGTATTTCCCACTGGAATGGGTGAGGAGTACAGTGGCCATGAGCTGTAATGCACATTGCAGAAGTGCTTGACCTGGACAAGTGGGTTACACTCACCCCTGCAAAAAAATATAGGAATAGAGATAATTAACATTACTACACACATGACACTACAGTCATTTGCTCTAATTCCCACTACAGAAAACTTCACCAATTGAATACTGTCAGTAAATACGTGAGGATTTTGGTCAAAGTGTGTTGTCTGACTTTCTTAGCAAGCCAATTTTCATAAATGGAACATGATGAACTAAAAAAGGGTGCTTACAGATTGGGTAAAATCAGTCAACCAATCCAGTTGGTTGCTTTTTGAAATTGGTATAAATCAGAAGCAAGACCTTTTTTAGCCTTTAGTTTGAGTTACTGGAATTTCAGTGAGGTAAAACACCTCCAAAGAAACGAACCACTGCTAAAAATCAATGTGGACATCTACTTGTGTCTCAAATATCATGGGTTTTAGTGGGGGAGAATCTTCCCAAATATGTGACACATCTTCTTTACTTTAAACCTTCTAGTCCAGCTGGACAGAGTATGAGTGGAGATCAGACATTATATATTTAATTTTCCTCCACTGAATCTGCTCTATCTTCCTCAATATTAAAGCCCTGCTAATGCCTTAGGCAGCAGTAGCTGACCCTTTGAATTAACACCTCCTCTGCAGTGGATGCCTCATGCATATGCCTATTGATGTATTTTAGAGTGGAAATAATTTTTATTTTGCCTGTCTGCTCTGGCTTCGTATTCCCAAGAAAACACCTCATGTATATGGTTTTTCTCATGCCATGTATTTCCCCCTGTGCCCTGCTATCATGTCGTGTTATAGTCCACAGCAAAAGCCTTCTCATGTCCATCTTTGTCAGAACTCTAGGAGCCACTAAAGCGTCATTTTAAAGGGCTCTTTATCACTCAGATGAATTTTCCCCTAATTGTATCCTTTAACTCCAAAAGGGGTTTGGGGACATACTTTGCATGAAAGATGCTGCAGAAAACAAAAGTTGCATTGCTAGTGGTTCTGCTTTTGTGTTTCCATCCAGGGAAACTCTCAGCACAACAATTTGCTTTCTCTTTTCCAAAACCCATTTCCTCCTGGGGCTATTTCCTGGGACAGAGCTGTCTTCAAATAATTTAATTATCATGTGGCACACACCTTTTAAGTCCCCCCTGAAATGGTGCGTGATGCCTTTGGTTTACATCACTTGTTGGAAAACACTCCAAAGCATTGAAAAACTATTAAATTGTTACAGTATTGGATGCCAACACACAGGGCTATTAGTCTAATTCATCCTTCAGATCAAAGCCCACACAGGCAGCTCTCCTGCCTACAGCTATTTTCCTTTTACTTTCCTGCTTGACAGTAGTCCCTCATATCCCTCTGTTCTACTTTCTTTGAACATACAGATTTTCCTTTAGTCATGGAAATATAATTTATGTCTATTATACTGTATTATAGATTGCAGATCAGGATGAGCATGCATTACTGCCCGGGACGTCTGTTTATTGTACGTCGGTTTTCTAAAAATAAATAAATAAGAAAGCCACCCTGCTCCGCTGGGGAGAGAAAAATACGGAGGGGGAGCACTCGGGGGCTGTGGGGAGCTGCACTCCGTTCTCAAAGTTTAATTTCCAAGTGGAGACCTTGAAGCATGATTTATTAACATCATGCTGTTTGCTTTTGTCACGTTGTGGATGCGGCGGGGGGAGCGCTGGCCCCTCTCCAGCCTGGACCACCCAGCGAGCCGAGCGCAGCTACCGGCACCGCTCACCCCGGTTCAAAGGTTCACCCCCAATTCACCAGCTCCACCAGCCCCCAGCAGCCTGCCTGTGCCACCCCACTGGGGGCAACAGCAAGAACAGCAATAACAACACCCCACCCCACCCCCACCCCCCCAAAAAAAAAAAATCCGAACAGACAGGCTGTCTGGGATGCGAGAATTGCAAAAACAATCCCCACCCCATCACGGAGAGTGTGTGTGCACGGAGGAGAGGGAGTGTGAGGAGGGGGGAGAGAGGGAATGAGACAGACAGAGGGGAGGGAAGAAGGGAGGAGGGAGTCCAAGCTCTGAGAAACATCACTCCATCTCTCTCACTCCACAGGAGCTGAGCAAGGAGCAGGACGATGTTTGACAACACGCAGTACCCCTATAACTGCTTCAATTATGATGGGGATGATTATCCTACCTGTAGTTCTGACGAAGAGAAAAAATTCACCAGACCAGCGTACAGGTAAGATGAAGTTTTTCCAAGTCCCCCTATCTCTGGTGAGGTTTCTGAGCTCTGGGCTGGTGGGATCACAGCTCTCAGGGGAGCGTGGGGCCAGCTGTGTGCGATGGGTGCAGGCACTGCAGTGGGCAGATTTCCCCCCTTTCTGTGTGTGAAGCGTTCATGATTTGTTTCCTCCCATGACGGGTCACAGCAACTCTGGCATGCCCTTAAGCCTCCAGATCTCAGTCAGTCTCCAACCTCCAGGACCCTTGGGAGAAGGGAATGAAATGTTCAATGTGCCAACGGGTGAATGGGATGCAGAAAATCCCGGTGTGGTGGGAAGAGGCACGGTGTAGATGTTCACAGGGACATCCAAGGTCCTTTCCATGAGCAGGGTTGGTCCCCAGTGACAGTGACTCTGAGCCTGATCTGTCTCACTGCAACCGTCCTGCTCAGGGAAACTTTTCAGACGGAGTTGGAGAGGTGTGTGATCCTTCTGCAACCCTCCTGTGCTCTGCCCTGAGTGCCAGGGCAGGCAGCCCTGGGGACTCAATGCCTGGCAGTGCCCCCTCCGTGTCACCTGGGGCTCGTGGAGGACAGGCAGCGACCACACTCAGGACTTCTCCCCGGGCCACCTCGGATCAGGGAGCAGATCCACTGGGGGAGTTTTGGAAGCAGGATATAGGAACACATGTACCCATGTGGTCCTGAAAACTGAGTCTGTGAGTAGGGCGATGGTGTAACAGCAAGTTTTCCTTTTTCCAGCTACATTGCCTTAATTGCAATGGCCATCCAGCAAAGCCCTTCAAATAAAGTCACCCTCTCTGGCATTTATGACTTTATAATGAAGAAATTTCCTTACTACAGATCAAATCAAAGAGCCTGGCAGAACTCCATCCGACATAACTTATCGCTTAACAGTTGTTTTGTGAAGGTAAGATCAGTTACTGTGTATTTACATACACACTGTGCATGGCTAAAAAAATATATGCAGCAATAATCTCATCACTGGGAAAGAAGGGAAACAAACAGCTGAGCTGCAAATCACTTAAAATCTCTCTGAGTTGTCAATTCCAGAGATAAGGAGTATATCCTTGTCTGATGTGTGCTAATAGATAACAAATTGAAGAGGATGGGGCTTACATCTTACTCATATAATGACAGAGAATAGGCTTAAACGTCCTGTCATATGTGTTTACACCATTCTTGAATGTAAACGAATGCAGATGCTGAACAGCAGCATCTGTAACACATACAAATACTGAACTGCCTTTAAATAAATACAGGTTCCCAGAACAGAAGGGAATGAGAAGGGGAAAGGAAACTATTGGAGCTTTGCAACAGGATGCGAATCCATGCTGGATCTCTTTGAAAATGGGAATTACAGGAGAAGACGGAGGAGGAGGAATGTGAAAAGGGAACACAAGGAGCAGAGACCAAGCAGAGCGAAAAGTCCTTCATCCCCCAATATCTCTTCTGTGGACTCTGCTTTGAACAACATTTCCTCTTCTGAAAGTAAACATGAAAGAATTGAACCGGGCCCAAAACTTCTGGAGCCTTGTGGGTTTGCTCCAAACAGCGTGACCAACAGGCAGAGCCTAAGCAATTCCTCCTTAGCAAAATCGGATTCTGAAATCAAATTTAGCATCGACTACATCCTTTCAGCCCCTGACCCTTTGCCTGTCCTGAGATCTCAGTATAACATGCAAGAAAATAAATATCACCTACTGGAGGCCCCGCATATTAATCTCCAGTTCTGGACAATGTGATGTTATTTATTCGTCTAACAAAGTCTGAGTCACAGTGTGTTCAGCAGCCTCGTGTCACTGAAAATCAGCCTCCTGCCTCCTTGTTTTCCTCCCAAGCAGTGCTCAGAAAGGGTTACGGACTCACCAGCTGATGCTCTGTCTGTGCCCAAAGTACTTTGCTAAGATTAAAGCATAAATAACAGTTACCAATATCGGTTTTCACCACGCTGAAATTTATGAAATTCGAGCTTTATTTTCTAAACTGCCTCAGACGTCATTTAGCACCACAAAGAGTTTCCTTTCTCAAGCAGAATCCGACAGAGAAGAGACTTGCTTATCATCCACTGCTTTATTAAAGACAAAGTGAATTTGATCCCACTTTCAGTGGTGGAAATTAGGATTAACTCCACTGGAGTATATAGGTCAGAACTTAAGCTGATCTAAAACAGTGTAATTCTGTCGACTTACACTGGCTGGGAATGTGGGGGGGTGGAGGGTGGAAATTTGTTTCTTAAAAGGAATTACAGAAAATCACCCTGTCTTCCTTATTTTTCCTTTTAACATCATATTTCAAACTATTTTGCAGCTTTAATTAATTGTTCATTAGAAAACATAGCTATTGATAAGTATTTCAAGTATATTTGTGTTTATATTCGGGGCAGAATTGTTTAAATTGTTGAAGTGAAGTTGTGTTCAAAATAATTCCAAGAGACCTAATTGCAAGGATGCTGAACTCTGGTAGACTTTGATAGGTAATGTGACAGTCAAAGAGTCTCTTAATGCCTTGTATAAAAAAAACCCCAACACTTCTTCCCTTGTACTACCAGAAATCTTCCTGAGATGCTGCAGGAAAGTCCTTGGCCATATTTAATTTAGCAAGTGTGAAAGGAAACCTGGCACTGCAAAAAGCCCTGTTGAGTGTTGAGCAAAGCTAAAATTCCACCTACCTGCTCTGAGACAAGTTGTATATTCCCATTAAATAGATTTTTATTGATCCTTCTTGCAAGCAATTACCAAAGTGGTGCTTGATATGATTTCAGCTAAACTGGTGAGATTTATAATTTTCAGATATCAATGTTAGCTCATGAGCTCCATTTCTGAGAAAGCCACTCCATTACCATTTACATGCAGTGGGAGACTTTGGAACAGAACCTGATGGACAGTGATGAACTCTAATGAGCTTTTAAGAAGTTGCTTTTATACAACTTGCTCACAATGAATTGCTTCCCAGAAGATAAACAACATTAGTAAAGGCTCCACAAAATCCTGGCTTTGACTTGGCTACTACAGTCTTCACCTACTGCAGATAAAAGGAAAAAAGACAAGAATTCTGATAGTTTTAAGCAATTAAATACAGAGATAAAATTACCTTTGCAACAGGAACTAAAGATAAATGAAGGTGTATGGGATAAGATTCAGCATAGAGGTATGCTGAGGCATGACTTGAATTTTTATGCAGAAGCTTTGACATTTCACTAAGTTATTTTACATTGTGTCTAATATATACTGTACATTTATACTATATATTCTTATATATTGTTATTGAGAAAGGGAGCAATATCACTGCACTTATATGTTGTAAAAATGCATGATGTATGTTGTCATGATGCTGAAACTCCTGCCATATACTTAAAATTTACCATCAGTGGTATTTCACACTGATTGGTAACAAATGCTCATTTTTTGGAAAACTATAAAACTTGTTATCTTCAGGCATTTCTACAGCATGCAAAAGTCTTTGCTTCTTCTTCAGAAAAGAGAAAATGGAAAATCATGTCAATTACATCACTGCATGTCTTCCAAACTTTGAAAGGATGATTTCTTGAGACCAAATTCTGCCTTCAAATGGGAGCTTTCAATTCTCTGTGACTCAATGGTTATTCTGGACGATTATTAGACCTGACTGATCTGCTGTTATTAGACCTGATTGATCTGCTGTTTACACTGATAGTAGAGAAAGAAGAAAACCTCTGGGGGGGACTGGACAGATGGATTCTCATTTGAGGAGGGACGAGAATTTGCTCCTTTAGTGTTCATGCTCAGTAGTGAATAGGTGTGGGAAGAGCATGTCCTCATTTAGTGCTTCAGTGTTTGCATGCACTCGCTGTGGGTCGGTACTTGTGCACCTCTGGGATCCTGCCTACAGATAAATAGTCGTGTTTTATACACAGATCTTCTTCCTGATTGTTTTAAACATGGCACTGCTGCTGTTGAGCTGGTAGTTATAGTACACACCTGCAGTATATTTGAAATACATATTTTCTGCTGTGAAACATGCAAATATGATTGTTGAGATGTGTTCTTGGTTGCTGCTGTTAGCAAAAGACAACTCAGCGACAGCAAAAGTTCCTCCTGGGTAAGGTGAACACTGTGGGCTGCTGAGACCAGTGGAAATACAGTTTATGGCTACTAATCAATGTAGAATTAATGCATTAGGAAAGGCAGAAATACACCCAAGTGGATTTACAGCAGAGATCCAAAGCCATTTTCTGTAAGATGAATTAATATTCACAAATAGCCGTGTCCTTTGCTCACACTAAAGTGCCTGCTAGGAGAGACTGTCATACTTTAGTTTCCCTAACATATAATCAAAGAAATTTGTGTACAAATAGGTGTTAACATTTGTTTTGCAAAGGGTATCAATCATATTTTGAAAAATGAAGGGACATATTTCAATTTACCCAGTATATTATATTCTGACGACTCCAGAAGGTTTCCAGCAGTTAAAGTGAATGGCATTTAATATAGAACAACATAACAGGGGTGAGGGCTAGACGTGACCTTATTCAAATGTCGTAGCCATTACAAAGCCATTCCCAATGTAATTATAATTAAATACTTTATGCCTTTCTTGCAAATCCTCTGATCGATCATTGATATTAACATTAATATTGTATTACCCCTGAGCAAATGTCTCCCACACAAGTGTTATGGATCACCAGGTTTCCATTAACAAAGTTGTGAGCTATTGCCGTGTGCTGGTCGTGGATAAATTTACGTAAATTACTTTTTCTCAGACAAGGGGGGAAAAAGTCCGGGTTTCTTTCTTCTCTGAATCCAGAGCTATTTCTTCATCTCCATCACAGCCTGCCAGCCACTTGCATAAAGCTGTAATGAAAGGAAAAAAGAAAATCTCACAGGAAAGTCCCTCCTTGCCCTGTGTTGAAGCAGGTGAATATCCTCCCGTTTGGCACTGGGGTTCAAAGCTGAGCTGAAGCCAGGGCTGAGCAGTGCAGGGCAAGGCTCTGCACCCTCCAAGACAATCAGTGGGCTGGCCAGGCTGGGAAAAGGTGTTTGGCTCAGTTCCTCATCTCGTGGCACCTTCCTGACTGCAGAGAGAGACCCAGAGTGAGCCATGGATTTCCTTAGCCCAGCAGAGGTGCCTCACTTGGAGGCTGACACTGTCCCAAGGCTGGGGTGGGGCAGGAGGAGGGTGTGGGACAGCAGCTCCTGCCTGCTGGGCTGGGGGCACAGAGAGGAGGAACAAGCCTTTAGACCTCTCCCTTTAGGATCATAAATACCTTTGCAAAGCAAAGATGAAAGGTTTCTTTCTGGGGAGAGGCAAGGCTTGGCCTCAGTGAGGGACCCTGCAGGGGGGTTGTTTATTTATCCTTCTAAAGGAAGGCTTCCCATGATGAAACGGAGATTTCAATGGAGCCACTCCAGGTTATTATGTAGCGATTTCACTTCTACTGATTTAATTTCTTAGGCTTTTGCCACTGGTGTCACAGAAGTGGTTTTTGAACAGCAAAATGATGATCAGCCTCAGAATGAAGTTCAAAGTACTTGGGCAAGGATGCAGCACTCTCTTCTCCCCCAGTGAAAAGAGGCCAGATAGCACCCAAGGCAGGCCAGTAGCTGACCTCACTTACAGGGACCTCTCCCTCAGCAGAACCTCCTGCACATTATGGGAGCATTAATGCAGACTAGGACAGCTGAAAACAAACCTTTTCTTTGCCAGTAAAGCCAAGTTCCCCTATTTTTCTGCCAGTCAGGAAGATCTTATTAGCTGAGACCCATTAACTGCTCATATAAAGAGAAGCTGTGCTCAAGGAGCATCTGAAGGTCAACCCGCACTGGAGAGCTGCTTCTCCCCATGCCTTTGCTTTGCTGTGCTCCATCCTATGGCCTGAGTTGCCACAACGTTCCTCAGCCACTCAGCAGGTTGGTTTCTCCCTCAAAACCAAATCAAGATTTCTGCACTGTTTTCTGGTCACAGAGGGTTTCTCTTTTGGCTACCACTTGCCTGTTCAGGTCCAAATCTTGTGAGTCCTTCCTACTCTCTACCAACAGAGAGGACACACTGAGAGGGGAAGGGGTTTGGAGGGATGAGCCTCGGGGAAAAAAAGCTCTGCTACAGATCTTCCAGTAGTACAGAGCTGATGGTGCATCTCAAGGGCTCTTGGGGTTGTGCGTCAAGTCTCTGCTGTAAATGGAGGGCTGCAATACCCCAAGTCCAACTGCACTCAAGCTCAGGGAAAAGAGGGAACCTCCACCACATGTCCCTGAGCACATGGGGACCTGAACCTTCAGCTCTGGCAGCGTAACACAAATCCCTGTCTGTGATCTGCACTTCAGATCCCAGAGTCAAGACATGGAAATCCTGTGCTGCTCATTCCAGCCCCTCTCTGTCTCTTCTGGGCCATGTTCTCCTCCCTGCTGTGAGGGTGTAAATCCTTGCAAGTCCATTAACTTTGGTATAATTACCTTTGGAATTGAAATAGCACATGTGAAACCGACCTTTGCACATTATACCCAACACCTCTCCTCACACAGTCTGCAAAACTGTGCCAGCAGCTCCTCTCCTAGATAGAATTCTCAGAGCAACAAATGGTCCTACCTCTTTATTTCACCTCAGCATCGGCTTCTAATTGCTTTGTCCAGAACATGGGTACCATCTGCACTGCTCTGCACAAAGAACCTAGTCTCTGTCTCTGTTTTACTGGGAATGTCTTTTTTCTTGCACTTGGGGTCATTAAATTAAAGAGCAGGGTAGGTCCAAGTCCTATGGAACTTGCACTGGAATCTTTTTTACCCGGAGAGCTAACAGAAAATAACAAAGTAAGTTGTGCTCCCTCCCACCCTTGCTACAGTGGTTGGAGGCAAATCCAACTGTGAGAATTTTGCCTGAGAAAGAACTGCCGGATTTCTCCCACTGTGAAATCCAGCTGTTAATTCAAACAGAAGGGATGGACCTGACCAGATAGGCCAGCTGGCTTGCTTCCATCCTAAAGTCCATTGTGTTCCGCAAGTTCCCAAATTTATGGTCATGAAGGTCTTCCAAGCCCTGTAATGAAGTATGGCATGCAATGTTTTTGTTATGGAATGTGGGCTGCAAAGGAAAAAAGAAGGTTTGAATTTATCTTTCAAATGAAGATCCTGGAATCTCTCAGGATAAACAAGCTAAATTAGGAATCAAAATACACCATGTTTCTCACCATAACTATGGAACTGAAAATAGCCCTTGCAGGGCACTGACAGAAGAAGAAAACTAGAAGTTGCAGAAAGCCCAAACCAAACTTTTTTTTGTCGTGTTTCTCTGTGTGTTCTTTGCCTTTTGTAGCAGGGAATGAACCCTGCTATGCCAGCAACAGGAGCCCCCTTTCATCTTTTGGGAGTGGTTCTTCTGACAGAATTTTTCAGGAAAAAAATTTTGCACTGCAAAATTGAGCTGCTGGTCCTCATCATCAGCATTTACACTGGGCACACACCACCTTGTCTTGCTCTGAGCGGGCTGAAGATAAGGTTCAGAAATGCTCTTTGGCTTGTCAGCCTGCGTGGTGCAGCTCGGTGCAGCTCTCTCAGTGCTACAGCTCCACAGACTAAATGTTCTGCACAAAAGCTGCTCCCTCTTAGGTCTCTATTGAAGACATGATAAAGCATTAATGGGCCTGGAAGTTTGTTCAGTTTCCGTGCTGATACCAGTGGTTCTAATTAAAACAACAACCGAAACCAAACTGGGCTTCCTGAAATTTGCACAGTGAAGAACACTGCTCTGTCCTGCAGTCATTAAACCCTTTTGTCAGCCCTAGCACTGGCCCCAGCAGCCCCATCTCTGGATCCAAGTGCCCCCCAAAGCTGTGCTTTCCACAGCTGCTGGTGGGGAAATGCTGTCATGTTCTCCTTGTGCGGGGAAACAAGCTAGGATAGAACCAGCTTCCCTCTTGGGCCCAAAGGCTCTGCTGACCATTAGCCATCTGTCTCAAGCAACATCTGCTCTAGCTGAAAATGCTTTTGGACGATTCACGCCACAGATATTTAACCCCACGACAAAACTGCTCCCCATCTTCCCCTCTTTGCTTGAGGCATTACACTGTGCTGGTATTGACTGCATCCAGCATCCTCTGCTGCCATCCCCTCCTTCCAGCATGGCCTCTCTGAGACCAGGGAAAAGAAGCAGCACTTCCCATAAAAGTGAATGTGGAAAATAACAGGTGCAATGAGCTGTGTTTCATGATTAATCTGTCTCAGGCTTTTCCGAGGCTGAGAGCTATATGAGCAATTATCAAACCCTGGGAGGCACTTCAGCACTAATCAGCCCATAACATTTTTCTGCATTGGAGATCTGGGACTGGCTACATGGCTTGAATCCTGACTCTCATGAAATGAATGAGAGTTTTGCCATTGGGTTCAAGGGATCAAAACTTCATCTTCTATTGCCGGGCCAGAGATTAATCAGATTAAAGGCCATGTGGACTGCAGAGAAAATTAAATACCTTCTAGCCGTTACTTGGTGTCTTCTCAAGACAAAATAGCAGCTTGCTTCCACAGGTTCCTTTGGCTCTGTGTTTCAGCCAGACAAAATACTTCCTGAATTCAGTGGGAAATGTGTCCAAATCAGGAATAAGTTCCCCAAAGCCCAAGGGCTGAACACAGCAGAACCAGATGCTGGCATCTGGGGTGAGATCCCTGGTGCAAAGATGTTTGTATGTTCTTTGAGAGCACCTCTGTTCTGGGGCTGGTGTAAATAAATAAATAAATAGACTCAACTAAACAAGTCACTCCAAGCCAATATCCAGACTCGGGATCTCAAATTTTCTTTCAACAGGAAACTGTCCCAAAATCTGCTGCAGTTTGGCAAAGGGATGACATTGTATTACTTTCCATTTTGTTTTGCTGCTGTTGAAATTACAGGAAAATAAATATTTTCAAGATGATACATTGTGTATCCCTAATAAATACCAAGGGCATTTAATATAAACCATGGACACATGGTTTGCTTTGTTGTTCTAAGTAACCATTTCCTTTTAGCCAAATGAAAAGCCAGTTGTGCTGTGATGCTGCAGATTATAAATTAGCAGCTCTCATATGGTTTTGTGCAATTGTTTCTTGAAGAGCTTTAGGCTACTTCAGACAAAAATTTCAAATAAAATGTGAATTCATTGAACTGTAACTTGTGGTATTAGTTTTATAATAAACAAAGGTAGGTCACATAATCATGTCATGAAAAACAACGTTTTAAAATTCAAGCAGCAACATTTTAATCTGTTTTAGGTTCTGATCCTGAAATCAAGAGGAAGCTTGGCTCTTTCTGCTTCCCAGTGCATGAAACCAAGTCAAGCCTGTCCTGGCAGGAAAGCACACAGCCAGGCGTGCACTGCCAGACAGGTTAGCTGGGGTGGGAGAAGAGGAGACAGATTTCTTGTCGGCAAGAGAAGAAACGGCCCAAAGGCAGCAGCAGCAGCAGCCTGTTCCCACGCCAGACCAGGATGGTGGGTCAGGCCAAGAGAGGAGGGGGGCCCTGGTTAGGTCCTGCTCCCACTGCTTCCCACCCCTGCTGGGGGCAGCAGCTGGGGAACAGCTGGAATCCAGGCTGGCTGCTGCAGGAAGGCAAGGAGACCTCAGGGGCAGCATGGGGGGGACCTGCCTGACTTCCAGCCTCAGCCACACCAAGGACTGGTGTCAAAGAGTCTGTCCTCTGCCAATGCACACTTACCTTGGCATGGCAGAGCTGAAGCTGTTCTCTAGAAAAGCTCCCACTTGCCTTTAAGGGAACCTCACTTTGGCGTGGGAAACACATATTTTCCACAGGCATGGTCTCCTGTGTTGTTTTATAAAGACCCTTGGGACAATCTCTGCCACGTGGGACGTGCACCTCAAGGACCATCCCTGGTCTCACCTGAATTATCTCCCAGCGGTGGATGGCTGGGACAAGCCACATCAATTGCTCCTCTGAAATCTCAGCTCCCAGCACCTTGTTCTCTCCCCTGTCCCTTCCCATCAGGTGACAGCTAAAGGAACACAGGGCTGCTGGGGGTGATGTGAAGGAGCAGACCACCCCGAGCGCTGGGGACAGACACCAGGGTACCACCAGCAGGTCCACCAGCACTCACTGGCTGAGGAGGTTCTGTAACAAAGCACTCTCACCTGAAACATTCCTTGTTTGACAGATGTTTATTTGAGAGGAGGCTCAGTTTTTATTTAGTGGGTGTTTTCCAAAATAAAAATGAAGAATCATGTCAAGTCTGTGCTACAGCATCATAAAGCTGTAGCCTGTTGCTTAACAACAGACAGGGAGAAAAAATAATATACCTGAATGTATATGAATTTTTTCTTTGTTTCCAAGCCTGCCTGAATTTGAACCATTCATACCATGACAACAGCATAAGCTGAACTTGGAGAGGGAAGACAATACTTGAGCTTAAAATACACTGAATTTTTTTCCCTGTAAGGAATATTCCTACCAGCACAAGTGAGTTTTCTGTGTCCTGGCTCTATGGCCACATGGGCATGTGCACAGCACATATGAAATTGATATCTCTGTCTTAATTCAGGGTTGCAAT
This sequence comes from Corvus kubaryi, assembly GCF_017639235.1. Taxonomy (NCBI): domain Eukaryota; kingdom Metazoa; phylum Chordata; class Aves; order Passeriformes; family Corvidae; genus Corvus; species Corvus kubaryi. Next base: position 3,193,096 of record NW_024581129.1, read on the forward strand.
TACTGGAGCTGAGGTCTAAATTTTTCCAACCACCAAACTCCCGAGCTAAATGACTGTACAGCTACTGAAATTGATTATCAGGCTTCCTGTTTCCTCGCTTGTGACCCAGCAATATTGACATAAGGTACAAGGAAATTGCAATCAGAACTACTAGTAGCAATAGCTGGAGGCAATTGCAAAAGAAGTATTGCTGGTGGTGGCACATTGACTCCTGTATTAGATTTAGCCATACTCTGATTATAATGGACTTACTCAAGACTGCAGGAAATTCTACTTTTCTTTTTTCAAATTACAGCCAAGAAAACATTTCTGTTTGCTTCTGTATTTCATCCTTTTCTCTGGAATAGCCTGAAACCTTCTGGCCTCAGAGATCCAGTCTGTTTTGTCTCCAACATGGGCAGTGCCTTGGGGCAAGTCATTTTATGTCTCTGTGTCTCCTCCAGGCAGCAGAGAGAGTTAACCTTTGCAGAGAATTGTGTTAGAAACCTGCTGTATCAGCAGGCTGATGTTATGGACCTTCCACATTCTCTCCACTTGCTGTCACCTTTCCTGTCTCTGCTTTAATCTTCCCTAATGCTTGAACATCTTGTCCGCCCTGCCACTGACCAGTTGCCCCAGATCAGTTTTGTAAAGGGCTGAGTGGTGCCTAAATGTGTAAGAGCAGCGCTCTGATTCCATGTGACTCAGGGAGAAGGACATTTAAGAAATACACAAAAGTATAAAGAGAGATGGGATTGAGTTGCAAGGTTTGGAAATGTTTTTACTTCTAGAAAATAATCTTCTTTTTCTTGGTTTTGAAGCTGAGGTAAAGCAAACCCATGTCCCCAGCTAAATGCAAGAGACTTTTTATCACGTATTAACTCACACTGCCACCTGCTCCAGCAAACACTGTGCTGTTGGAGCAAGTGGAAGCATTTTACAGCTGTTTCTTTCAAGAAAATGCCCACAAAAACCCCTTCCACTGGCAGTAAAAATGAGCAGACAGCACCTGTAATTTCAAGAGGAGTCCCTGGCACTGGCAATAATGGTATTGCAGAGAGTTATTGAACCACTCTCTTCACAGGATCTCTGTAATGGCAGGATTTTTGTTCAAATCCAAGGAATCCATGCAGAAACTTAGAATAATTTTGCCATAGTGAATGCTTCCCGGATGCAAAATCTCCTGGAGAATCCAGCTTGGCTCTTGTGATATTCCCCACGCTGTTCCAAGCAGGAGTAGGATACAATATCACAAATACACAGACTCTACAAGCAGACAGCTTTGACTTTGCCTTCAGAGGAGTTTCCCAGGCCAAAGGGGGCTCATTCCATTTGCTGCAGACGTGGCCTTGGTGCCATCCTGGAGTAATGATCCGTGGCCATCCGCTGTGCAGAGGCTGAGGAGAAGTGAATTGTCATGGATCGTGGCTCCCCAACAGGCCAACCTTTTCAGAGGAAAAGTTCACCAGAAGTGGGAAAGTTGTCTGGGTTGCTGGGGTTTTATTTTTCCTACTTTCATGTGTGACCTGTGAGAAAAAAACCCTTTTATTAATGAGCTCTGCCCTCCTCTGTCCTTCAGAAGTCGCTGGGGCTTTGCGTGTAGGACTAAGCCACAGCAGAATTTAGCTGTGAGTGGGGATAAAACAGATAAATCCACCTTGTAATTACAGAGATTTTCCACCTGCAGCCACTGCTGAAGGTGCAAGGCAGCATCTGCTGGGGCCACTGTGAGCTGTAACAAGGATGCAGCGTAGCATTTTCTATCTCTTTGCACTGCCAGATGTTTGCAATTCAAACAAAAGCTTAGCTCTAATGAACCCTGACTTTTAAGGCTTGGAAACCTTCTGTGAACCTTAAGGAAAAGGAATATTTAAGAGCATGAGGAAGCAGATGTGCCAAAATGCTGTGAAAGTGACTTTTATTACTGAACTTTTTCTTCCTCCAAATGGGACAGAGTGGAAATTTCACTGCTACTCTGAGGTATCCAGGAAAAATAAGTTCAGAGGAGTTGTACAGATGTAACCAAACCTGTCGATTTTCTCCAAGCTCTTAGTCTTGGTCTATCTTTGATCACGATAGAGTGGAGGATGAGCATATCTGGAGATTGGACAAGCCTGTTCTGTCTTCTCCATGGTTGTGTGAAGCCAGGCTGTGTTACCCTTAACCAGGTGCTAATCTCCTTTTGCTTGCAAAGCAAAAGTTGGTGGCAATTTCACGTTGATTAAAAGTGTGCAAAATGATGCTTGAAATGAAAAGTCCCCAGTTAACTGACTTGTCATCACTAACATCAGTTCAAGTTGCATAATGCTTTTCTTGCTAGGATAATTAGTCCTCAATCAGAGTAATTTGGAGGGATATCTGGGTTCTTTTAAGGCAGTGTTATTCTTTATTCAAGAAAACTCTTTTGTATGTGAATTATTTCCACAAAATGATGCAGATAATTGCTTAATGCTTTGTCATTCTAGTACATAATCCCTCAGCATCTGAACAGCATTAATGGGAGCAGAACTTGGCAAAGCTACCTGTACATTTTTCCCCCCAATATTTTCCATGCCAAAGAGAGAATATCTCAGACAATGAGGAATGCAAACTTTCTGGTTTTTGCCTGCAACTTGATCCCGAAATAAAATGTATTCCCCTGGCTGCCACATTGGGACTGCTTTCATGTCACTTTGGGTTTAATATATTACATTTTAACCAGGCTCAACCCCAGTCAGTAGGTGCACCTTGGTTTCCTGAGATAAATAACTTGACTGGCAGAATCAGGACCCAAGACTCATTTATCCTTCATTTATGAAGGTTTGTTTTGTTTGCTTAAATATTAGCATCCACCAGCTGTGCAAAATAGACCTTTTTCATTAGCTGGTTGATCATGGTGGGAAAAGCTATTAATTTAGTCAATTCCCAGCAATGCACTGTGGGGTTGCTACCAAACCACAAACTGATGAAAACAATAAATGCTAGACTGTATTAACTGTAAAGGTTAATCCATAAATCAAAGGGAAATGTCAGATGCCTTTTAACATTGATTGAGATGTAATTTGGTGTTGGTAGTGATATGTTTGTTACATAAATTCACAAATGCACTCAATTCCTGTTAGGAGTCCAGGTCTTTCTAACTTATAACAAGTTAAGTAGTTTGCTTTATTTATGTAACCATGTAAAGATTGATTACCTCTTCAAGTTACAATATAGCACCAGTTTTAAAATAAGTGAACATTAACACCCAGATCTTCTTCCAGGGTACATTTAACTTGGTATAAAAATGAATACATTCTTGTTTTTCCTGAAAGTATGCCATTACCTTAAGTACGTTTATGGCAGTTTTTCCTTTTAATTTTTGGGTTTGATTAATGTTTTTCAAATTACAGCATAAGAATTAGCCTTTGTGTAAATGTGCTCAGAAATATAGAACATATTTTCTATATTATGGATACATCATATTTCAATATATAGTATAAAACAACAAATATGAGGAGGAAATGCCACAAATTAGATCAGAATGGAATACAGTTACTGATGCCAAAACAACAAGAAAAGGATCATTCCAGTCACTCATGGAAACGTTTCTTTCCACTTCTCTTCAAATGTGAGGCCAGAGAATTCTTCACTTGGTGAAACTGAGAATCAGGTCACCAGACCTCAGAGTATAAAAAAATAAACCCAACCTTTGAGCTTTATCTATCCAAGGAAATTGTCAAAGAAGGTCCTGAAGAACAGGAGCATCACTCCCAGGTCACTATTAGCCAAAAAAATGGGGGCTACTGAGCTTTATTTCCAGCTGCCACTTGGGTGGGCAGGGTGCTGAGCCTGCCAAAGCTGGGAGCACTCTGCTCTTCCAAACGCTGCAAACTCCTTGGCTCAATCTTCATGTCCTGTTTCTTTCTTGGAGAGAACCACAAACAATGCAGTGTAGCAGGTAATCGCTGCAAGAAGTCCATGGGAATTTTATTTTAAAGGCAGTCAGGTAGATCACTGCTTAATTTAGCAGAGCAACAGTGGGAAAGTTTTCCCTCAAATTCCCCAAGGGCATTGATCCAAGCAGGTATCCAGAATGCTTCTAGCGAGATTAAGATGTGTAAGGACACAAGACCCAGCCCTTTTAAAAGTGTCCCAAAGGTTTTTCATTCTGCAGTAACGGGACTTTTTGAAGCTCGGCAGTGGCAGAGTGTGTCAGCAATGGAGATGGGCCAGGCAGCACCTTGGCATGTGGATAAACCAGTTAAATCTTTATGGCTTTAACCTCTGAGCCACTGCCTGGGCAACATTTAAAAGGACCTTTTATTGTCTGTCTGTCTCTGCACATATATTATGGTGAGAGAAAGTGCAGTCCCTACCTACCTAGTTTTAATATTTGATTGCAAACACCTCATGAGTGTGATGGGGCATTTCAGAAATGTTTCAGATCTGACAGATCTTGGCCTATATATGAAATTTTAGGAGGGGCCTTCCAGGACACATGTGAATCACAAAATCATGGACTCATCGAATTACTTGGACTGGATGGGACCTTAAAGATCATCTTGTTCCCACCCCCCTGCCACAGGCAGGGAACATTCCACTAGGCAAGGCTGCCCAATGCCCCATCCAGGCTGGCCTTGAACACTTCCAGGGATGGTCCATCCACAACTTCTCAGGGCCACCCATGCCAGGGCCTCAGCACCCTCACAGTTAGGCATTTCTTCCTGGTATCCAGTCTGAATCTACCATCTTTCTGTTGAAAGTCGTTCTCTCTTGCACTCTCCCTCTGTGCCCTTGTAGAATGTCCCTCTCCAGCTCTCCTGTGCCCCTTTAGGCACTGGAAAGCTGAATCCCCCTCCACAGCCCCCTGCTGCACAGTTCAGACACCCACATCAGGGGGAAGCAAGGAAAGGCAGCATCCTCAGGCTCAGCTGGCTGCATCTTCTGCTCCTGCCCTCCCATTCCAGCTCCTTCCATGGAGCTCGTGGAGGCTGGCAGGGCAGGGGCAGGGAGCAGGGCACAGAGAGTGCTGTGCTCTGGTGTGAGCCCTGGGGACAGGCTGCTGTGCCTGCCTAAATTAGGTCTCCAGAGCAAGGCAGGGAAGGAAAGATGCAGAAGGAGATTAAGACCACCCTGACCTCCAGCCAAGTCCCACGGCCCTGCATTTTGTCCTTGGAAGGAAGCAGAAAAATGTCTTTGTAATCCGAAGCAATGCAGTCAAACATGAGGCCCAGGTCCTCTGCAGGAGGGCATCTGATACACACTGCAATGTGTTTGGCTGAGAAGAGCCAACCTCTGGGCTAATATAAGTCTGCCTCTCTGTCCGTGCACTCTCTGGGGCTTTTTTCATTATTGGCTTTTTCCCTTAATGTGATTTACCGATTCACAGATTCTTCAGATACATTTGCTTTTATTTATAACAGCACTCCAATCAAATGTTCAGTGCTCCTCACCTTCAAGGATGGAATCATAACGAGTGTATAATGACCTGCTCCACAGCCACGAGTTCCCATGCCTTTTAAACCAGCTTCAACCACTCTGAAATCTTCAGCGTAGATCAGTGGAGCCCTGCTGATTCACATGGATATTGTCTCTGGAAATAAATGAAATTCATATTAATATTCACAATGTCATTCACTTGTGTGCTAATTGGAAGGGTTGCAAAATGAACTACAAAGACAAGCACAAAAAGACGTGTGGCTAGAGTAAATCTCAAGGACATGAATAATAATAAAGTGTGGGATGGAGGGGGACCTCTGAAACCACCAGCTTTTGGGAATTCTTCCTACAGTCCTACAGTTCAAACAGAGAGGGCAGCTATCTTACCAGTGATCAAGGTCATGCACTTGTCCCGTGGGCCAGAACAAATGGCAAGGATGACACAAACAGAGCTAGAAAATCTGCAGAGGTCGAGGTCCCCTTGTAGGTGGGGAGAGGAGTGCCCTGCTGGGCATCTGCCCCATGGTGATGGGTTTGACTGGCCACAGGCAGGTGTTATCAGACTTCCATAGCAGTCAGCTCAAGGTGAGAATTCCTCCCTGCTCCACCTTCGCCCCTGCACCACCTCAGATAAAACATTCTGATCACTGCAGTGATGTTTTTCAAGTTAAATGTCACTGGATTTTCTATTTTCTTTATTTAATTTGTTTGTTTGTTTGTTTGTTTTTGTTTAATTTTGGAGAATTGTTTCCTTGGTTTTCCTGGCATGGATTCAAACCCTGGGCTTTGCAGCTCAGGACTAGAAAGCAAAGATTCTTTCTGTGAGGATCCTGTTCATTGCTTACATCTGGCCTCTTGTAGAGAAAAGGGACAATACAATAAACTGTACAAGCAGATACAGTCATCCATGAGCTGGTGCTCCTCTCAGTCTCACACTAGACACCAGGAGTGACATCTCCTGCTTCACTGGGCCTGCTCTGCTGTGATCCCATTTAATCACGTGCAGACCTCCCCATCTGAAGTTGTCTATGGTTTGGCAATACCAGCATGGGCAATGTGGGAAGATAAGAGTAACACTGGGCTTTGCCCTCCTGCTGCCATCCTAGGGTGCTTGAACACAAATATCCAGAATATTTTCCCTTTAGAATAAACCATGAATTCCTCTGTCCAGCTAAATTAATTTCATATATTAAATAAATCAATTAGCAATGAAATGGAAACCACCAAAAAAAATGAAAGAAAGAGAACAGAGCACACAGACAGAGAAGCCGTAGTGGGAGGACCACTAATTCCCAGTTTCTCTCTTATACCCTGATCACAGAAGAGTGCAACTGGATCTAAATTATTAATTAGGAATTAAAAGTTACTTGGATTTTTTTTCTTTCTGTTTTCTAATTCTTTTCTCTGAGCTGTTGTTTCCCTTCCATTGCTGATGGCATCTACAGCACCAAAACCAGACTGACACTGGGGTCCAGTCCCTTTCTCCATGGCTGGATTTAGTGTAGGGAGCAAGGTCCATAACTAGTTTTAAATGCCAGAGCTACCACATGAAAACCAAGGAATACACAATAAATAAAAGCAGGGGGCAGGGTGGCTATGCGTTTATGTATTTATTTATTTATTTAGCGCTATAAATTCCTTAGTTTCCATTTTAATCTAATTCCCACATACTGGTAGGGTCACACCCTGGCAGAGGAGATTGTTCTTGCTGTGAGCAGAGTTTGCTGGAGCCTTCCAGTTCCTGAGGCTCTTTCTTTCCCCACATGCAAGCCTGAAGTGCTGGAGACCTTCCTTTCCTTGGCAGCTGAGAAGCCTCCCAGCAGCTCCTGGGGTGAAATGCAGTTTCCCAGCTAAGGGAAGCTTATATGAATTGAGATAATTAAGATACAATTCAGTCAGATGGGTTCTAAAAGCTCTTGAGTTCATCTGTATCCTAACCAGTCCAGGGTCAATATCCCTTAAACCCTGTCTAACCTCTCAGAGGATTTCCAAAATCTGCTAGGCTGTGGGGAAAGAATTTCGACTCAGTCTGGTTTGGGCCCTCTCCTTGTCGGTATACACATCCAGTCTCACCTGCTGTGATGTGCTCAGCACTTGCCAGGCGCTGCAACCTGGCCAAGGCAGCAGACCTGAAGTCCCCGAGCTGTGCTGAGGGGTGGAAATAAAAGACAGTGTCACATTTGCTTACAGGAGGGCAGCCCAGAGGAAGGCTGCCTGCAGGAAGAGCAGCCAGGCTCAGACAAACTCTCCCGTTGTTTGGGGTCATCTGGTCTACAAACTGTTTCACATGAGAGAATTAGATTATGCCAAACCAACTTCTTTGGAGGGTTGGTTTTTGTTTTTTTTTAATTCAGCATTAAAAAGGATGGAAATAATCGTAAATCTGGAAGCAATCACACACACATCACTTAGAAATGCTCTGCCTCAGTGCAAGGGAAACAGAATACATCAGTGCTGATTGGCCTGGGGTATCTCCCCCCCACCAAGCCCATGTCCCAGACAAGTTAAATGTCTCATTAATTAGGCACTAACTATGGTTAAAATTAGGAGAGCTGCAAGGATGTCTCCTCCTCCTTCAGACTAACCCTCTAATTAAAAGCAGGGCCCCCAGTTTGGGCTCTGCTTGTTGGCTTGCAGTTACTGAGTTTGGGGGCTGAGCCAGCCTGGTGGGGTCTGAGGGGCAGGAAGGGATTTGGGGATTTGGGTGTGGTGCCAGAGCAGGGGACACACGGTGGGAGCAGGCTGGGGACACCTCTCATCCCACTGTGCGTGATGGATGCGCACACTCCCAGCTGCTCTCACGAGCCTGTGGGAAATCCCAGCTGAGGGTGAACAGAAATGGGGCAAACCATGGTCCTCGAAGGAAAGTATCTGCAGAGAGGGACACTTAGGAAATCCACGTCCTTTACTCACACACGGGAGTGGCAGAAGCCACAGCCCCCACCTCAAGTCCCCACAGAGTGAGGGACACCTCACAGGCACTCATCTGGGACATCTCCAGCTCCTCCACAGCTCTGCATGCAAAATGCAAAGAAAGACAGCGCTCCAGCTGGGAAAAACTTAGATTTGAGGATACATCTTTTTTCTCTTGGAGAGTCTGAAAGCTCCTTATTCCTCCCAGGCTCTCGGTTTTAAATTTGTCTCTGTGCAAAGGTGGCTGTTTTGCAGCACCATTCTCGTAAAAGACATCAGCATGAGGAGAAATCCCATTCCCTTTTCAAGAAGCAGGAGAAGATCTCCTCCATCTATGCATCCCAAGTGCTGTCAGACTGTGATTTGAATCAGAAAACAGTGGTTTTGGCGAGGCATTCTGAGAAGAAACGAAAGCAAACCTGGCCATTGAAGGCAAGCAGCGAGGGAAGAGCACCAGAAAAGAAAACAATGGGGACATTCTGTAGTAACCACAAAACCCTAAGTTTTCTGCCATATTCTGTTTTCCATAAATATTGGCCTTGCTTTATTGTAGAGCAGCCAAGAGCTGCTTGTATGAATGCAGCCTCCCCAACCAAGAGCTTTAATCAACTATAAATAAAGTTGCCATGACAGACAATAACAAATATAAATTAGCAGTGCTAAGGTACATCCTAGCACCTTCCAGCCAACTGGAAAACCAGGAAAGGCTGCTAAAAGGCAGATGCTCCCAGATAAGAAACCAGCATCTCTTTAGGGGTAGTCTGCAACATTTGGGGCACAGCCAGGGGAAGGATGGGGAGTTGCTTGCCTTAGTGCACCAGCGCTTCAAGAAAAAAACACCTAAACTGGTTAAAATACCTGCAGCTTTGCTCAAACCCTTCCTCCCAGGTCAACACCTTCTCTGCATTTTGGGTTTTCTCCATTTGCAGTTTATCTTTGAGAATGAGGAGTGACTTGGGACACATTAAGCAAGTTTCATTCCCCATAAATCCAGAGTGTTGAAGTTCTCCTCATGAAAAGCTGAAATTGTCACATGAGGAATCAGCTCCAGGAGATGAGGCATTTTATGCATCAAGTACAGTGAGATTTGCATGGAAACCCAAAGATCTGGAAGGTCTGAGGATGTCACAGGCAACACTGGTCCTTGGTTAGCAAATGTGCTCTCTCAAGAAGGACCAGGGGGTGAAGATCTCCAAGCAAAGAGCACCTCACTGTTAGCTTTGAACAGCAATTATCAGGGAGTTCCACCTGATTTTTTTTAAACATACACAATCTGAGACTGGAAAAAAACACCTTAAATTTCACTCAAACAAAACATCCAAGCAAAAAAATCAACCATTAAATATTTAATTTCTATTAGTCCTCTCTCCTTGAAGCGCAAACGCGTTTAGTTCCATCTCTAAACAAAAGTTCCAACAAAAATGTTGGAATCAAAGGAAAGCAAAGCAAAGCTTCATCTTGAGAACATTGCAAGATTAGAGCATTATGAATTATTATTCTGAATTACTCTTAGTTATCATCTTCTCTTGGCTCAAGCACCTGAGAAACATGATTTAATTTGCAAGCCTGTCAGGAGGACTCGCATCCACATTTTTTCCTTTTCTTCTAATGAAATATTTGGCCACAAACATTCACCCAGTTCCCATCCCAACACCCCACCAGCTCTGACCCTGTTTACTTCGTGAGAGCTGATTCCTTCCTAGTCTGAAGTGGGGAATGACTGGAGGCAGGAAAGATACCAAATAAACAATGTTTGTAAGATTTCCCCACAGCAAAAGGAACTACAATACAGTATTTTAACTCTCCCACTGTGCCAGGGAATTTCATCAAAGTGTGTGACCTTGGCGATCATGTGCCTTGGAACCCTGCCAGAGCCAAACATGGAATTTTAAGTCAAGTAATCATTTCAATGCTTTTTTTCTTTCATTTGCTGGCATTGAACTCTTAATGGGAGTTTATCATACCTTCTGTCTCTAACGTTAACGTGTGCAGATATTTACAGAAAAAACAGGCTGAATTACACTGGGAGAGAAAGATGCTGGAGTCACACTGCAGAAGTTCAGCTCCTAAAGAGGAAGAAAGAGAGCCCTGATGTTATTTCAGCTGGAATAGCTGCTAAATTCACTACTAGCAGCTTTCCTTGCTGAGAACAGTATCTTTAGCCTGGTCAATGCTTCTGAGATTTTGGGATAAATTTGACGTTAATTGCAATGAACTTTTTTCTAGCTGAGAACCTGGACCTGAGTTTCCATCGCAAACCTCAATGACTGTCATTACAACCTACCTAAAAAGACTAACCCTGGAGAAAGCCACAGTTCTTTCACAGCCATTTATAGAAAGGGAAATAAATATGTATTTTCACTGTCAGTTCAAGGAGATCATACACAGTTTGGTATCTGGCAACTAGAGATCCTCTCTCTCCCAACAACAGAGCAACCCAAAAAAAAAGTAGTAAAAATCCCATCTGACTGACAGAGCAAGAGCTCAGGCTCCCTCTCAGGAGGCCAAGCCGAGGAGCACTGTGAAGTTTTTCCATGTTGATGTGCCAAAGGCTGTGTTTGCCTCATGTACTTTTTTGCTCAAGAGCACAGTTCAAAAGGGTGAGTCTTGCTGTGATTAAAGCCCCATTATCTTCTGACGAGGCTCGGGACAGGCTCTCGCAGAAAGTGGATGGGGCTGTGTGGTTGTTAGGAGCACTCAGAGGGTTCCATGGATACGTTTGATAATATAAAAGGAAAAACACTCAACCCCCAGCCCAAGCTTTGGGCTTGAGGGTCAGGTTTGGGCAGAAGCACAACCGCTGCTTGGCAGTAGCAGCAGCGTAAGACGAGCCGTGGAAAGAGGCACTGCTGGTGCCACAGGACACAGGGAAGGTGAGGGCAGCAAAGCAACTTTTTGGCCAAATGGCTGCTTGTTAGAATGTGGGTTTATCATACCCACATTCAGCCATCTGCTGTGGCTGAGAAATGAGCAGCAGCTCCAGAATATGAGTCAGCCAGAAACAGAAAAAGGGTGTTCTGTAGCAATGCTGCAGAGATGATGGCACACATCAACAGACAGGTAAATACAGGATAGAGGGAGGCTTTATTTCCCCTGAGCCCATCCTTTTGCTCCATTTGCACCTATAGCCAGCTATAACACACATGTCTGCCTTTTAAATGGGATGGGAGTGTTTAGACAAAGCCAATCTGGGCATTTTTTAAACACTATTTTTTGAATGAGTGAAAAACAAAATACAGCAGAAAACTTGTTCTGAAATCTTTCCAGTCATAAAACCCTCCCCAAAACTAAGAATAAAGGCAAAGGAATAATTTTCATGAATTTCAAAAGAGGTTGTTTCAGTGATCCTTACAGGAAATATCTTAGTCTGAAAAAACTTCACAGTTCATATTCTGATGCTTCCCAAAGTTCAACTCTTTGAATTGTTTTGAAAACACCGGTTTTCTTTTCATAAAAAATCACTTCACAAGCTTCAAGAAGGATAATTAGCCTGAAAATTAAAGACAACACTGAGTTTTCAGGCAAACAAAACCATGCCTGGAACCACAATGAAAAAGTGGGGGGCAAGAGGGTGTGTATCTTACTTCACTTCATTCAAAAACTTCCACAAGCCTCTTTCACTTCAACCAACTTTTCTCCCAGATTGGCACGGGGTTTTTTTCCAGTCTGGCTTTAGAACCACCTCAGGTCTTCCATGCCCACGTCAATCAATCAGGGGGTCCTTTCCCACACTCCTGACGAGCATGGAGGGCAGCCAGAGGAGCTGTGAGGGGACAGACTGTTCCCACGGTGGGCAGGAACGGGGCAGCCCAGGAGCCACCCCGGCTGATGCCCGGAGGAGCTCTTTGTTCAGGAGGGCCAGAGGCAGCTTCAGCCTGGTTTGGTCTGGTCTGAGTTAAGCCAAAGTTGAAGCAGCCAAGATTTCCAGTGACATCCCTCGCCAAGGAGGGGAGGAGAAGGCTGCCTGGAGATTCACTGCAGCGAATTTCATGTAAACATATAGATGCATATGGTGATACAGGTGATACATGCACCTCTCTGGTGTCTGCATATGGATTGCCCATTGTGTCCCTCACTGCCATCCCAGACCCTGTCAAGACACTCCTAAGCATGACTTGTGTCTGTTGCTGCAGCTTTCTCAGTCAGGCCAGCTGAATTCAGTGCCATAAGTACTCATTTCTGTAAGTGCACTGGGACAGGGGATTTAGGGTGGCTGCTGCAGTCACTAAACTGGGTGAACTCGGCTCACACACAACAAAAAAGGAACCATTAAACAGCCTGAATTGGAAACAGGCTTCAATAAATCTGCCTTGTGAATGAAGCAAGCAGTAGAGGCCTTAGACCACCTGTTGGGATGGGGCGTTGGACGTGTTGGATGATTGTTGTGCTCTCAGACCTAACCCATAGCACAGAAAAATCCTGGCACAGCCACAGTCCCTGCTCGTATCCTTGCCATCAGCACAGACCCTCAGCCACACAAAGGGACAAAGGCAAAACTGGTGCTATGGTTTAAATGTTTGAAACCAAGCTGGCTCCAATGACTAAGAAAAAAAAAAGGGCAGGGCAGAGGACAGGATTAAATGGAAAGAAAAATGGCATTGGGATAGGTATGGATCAAATGCTTGGTAAATGTTTTATCTGCTAAAATGTGATTATTAGCAGTGGAGGAATCAGATCTGAGGGTTGACAGACATGATAGTCCAACTGGAACATACATTGTAGGAGGATTCCTTAATTCACTGGTCAAAATACTGGGTGAACTGCTGAAATTACCAAAATACAGGTTTTGTGACTTTAAAAAAAAAAAAAAAGGTTTGCATCAGTAAAAGGCATCTTGCCAGTCTTCTTTCTAAAAAATCTCTAGTAGACATATTTCAGGGGAAACAAATTAGAGCTGCAAAGGCAGCTGCCAGAACTGCCCCACATTTTGGTCCTGTCGGGTCACCTCTCATCCAACCACTTTTCATCTAAGCAGCACAAAAGGTGTTGCTTATGAGGAGGGGTCTCCCAGCAGCTGAAAATCTCCAGCCTGGTTGCAAGTGCCGGTGCCAGGTGCCAGGGGTGGGCAGAGGAAGGGCTGCTCGCTGGGTCTGTCTGCATCTGCACGGAAAGTGGGTTACGGGAGTTCTCCTGTGTGGAAATGCATTTTATTGTAGCAGTGCCCGTGCCATGGGTGGTTAGAGGGGGATTATCGACAGCCTGAGACAAATGGGAGGAGTCTGTGAAAGCTGCAGGAGAGCTGGAGGGTCCCTCGTGCCCTGAGCTTGAGTCCAGCTGGAAATGCCAGCTCATTTTGGGAACTCCACTACAGAAGCTGTGACTTGAAACATGGCAGAACTTTCTGCATCATTTCTCTGAGAAGGCAGGATAAAGACTTTAACTCCTGTCATTATTAAAAATGTAGTGGCCTCTAAATCTCTCCAAATACATTGATATGAAATAAATCATAATGAACAAATAAATTTTGTGGCAGCTAATGGTGCCACAAAATACTACTATTTTCACCACATGGTGGCAATAGTAGTAAAGGTTTGATGCAAAAGATTTTTCTGGAAGCTCCCAAGCCATTTAAACTATGAACTGGGCTGCTGTTCGGTCTACCTTGTGGTATAATATAGCTCTATTTTTTTGTGTGTGGAGAAATCAACTGTCACAGCTCCCTTATTCAAAACTATGTGCACCTCTCACTCACACGTCTGGTGAGGACTACAGACAATTTATGGGATTTTTTTGAATGTCTTCTTTCCTTCTTTCTTTCCCTCCTATCTTTTCCTCCTCCAAAACACATAAGTGCAGCTTCTGTGAAATGTTAATTCACAGAAGGATGTATTCTCAGAATCAGGAAAATTGCAACATTCATTTCTTTAGCAAGTGAAGGAGACTTCATAACACATAAGTTGCCCAAATGTTCCAGTAAGGTCAGATATTTGTATACCAGATTAGTTGCCAGCAGAAGAAAAAAAAATAGAAAAAAACCCCTCACAAACCAAAACAAATAATAATAAAAAACCCCAAGCACCAAACAGAATTAAAAAGCAGCACTTTGGGGCTGAATGACTTCATTACAACTTCAGTTGCTAGTGGTGACTGACCAATATTGCAACATCATTTCTAGAGGTAATAATAAACCCCTATCATCCCTCATTCTGCAGAAATACAAATTCAGGGCTGATGTTCACTCACCTCCAGGGTGGAGCAGGGTTGTCTGGTTTGTACCAGGCACAGTGTGCACCTTTTAGTAGGAGAGGAGACAAGCCACAAGCAACAACAGGATGCAGGTTGTATTTTAGGTAGCCAAATAAATATGCATATTGTGGTTTGTCTGATTGACCTGTGCCCCTTAAAAGCACCCTACAGTGATGGTGAAGGCCTTTAGGGTGTTCATCACAGTCACAGTGATGTGTTGCTTGGTGCATGAGAAGAAGCACAGAGCAGGAGCTCTCTCCCATGCAGAATTTCAACACGACAGCACACACACAAGAGTTACCACCCCATTCCCCTGAGAAGTCCCAGGGATTTATGGCTCTCCCAGGGGGCTGCTGCTGTTTCAGCCATGCTCCAGAAGCCCCATGCAGCATTGTCTGCAGTGCTGGATCAGCAGCGGCATTTCCTGGAGCACCTGTGTTTTTCTTGGAGGTCTCTCATCTCCATGCTGACCAGACCTGAGGTTGCTTATCATCAGTGATTAGGTCAGCTCATATCTCCAGGACTGGAAGGAATGATATAAAAACACACCATCCTACACCATCTCGGGTGACCTGCCAGGAAGCAGTTTATTTATATGTCCCAGGCACTCGGGTAGATATGTGCAGGCAGACAGGTGCAGAGTGAGCAGGAAAGCTGCCACAAAAGTGCTTTAACCCTGTTGTCACCCATTCACATTGCCAGGGAGGGTCCAGTGCACACACTCCACTGCATCACTTGGGACAACCAGGCAGCTGCCTAGACTTTTGGCACTGCTTCAGTGGTGGCCACATCCACCCTGGAATGCAGAATATGGTTTTCACACCTTCGGGAGGTGACCAAGCTGCTTGGGTGAAATCAGATGTCACCTGAGCCAGGCTTTTAAAAATGGCCCTTGAATAAAACCCAGGACCACTTACCAGATGGTGCAGGATGATTCATCAGTGCTAACACCAAATCCTACCTTTGCTTGGAACCACCAGCCCAAACTGCATCATCTGGGACAGCCCCCCACACACCACTCCCCTGTGACCATCCACCACTTCTCTCCCACATCTCATGCTCTGCCCTTTCTCCCCAGGGCAGTGCTGAAGAAGTCAAACAGCCACTGGAAATTGCAACAGCATCACTGGAACAAGTGGGTTCTTTGCCAGTTTGCCTCAGCAGTGCACTTATTCCAAGCATCCAGGGCTGACAGGAAGCTTTCCCTGTGGTAGCTGTGCCACTGGTGTGAGGCCATCCCACAGTTCTGCTTCAGGAACAAAGCTGTTTGCAGTTCAGATGTTCGATGGAACAGGATTCCAAGAAGGGAGCCATCAGTAAAATTGATCTCTATGTCTGAGGAGAAATCTTGGATGAAATCTTTCCCTGCGAGTCCAACAAAAACAGCACATCAGTTACTCCAGTGGATTTAATTTCACATGTAATTCCTGGACAGATGCCCTAAACAGAAAGAGTAAAATACTCTGCTCCTGGACACTTGGATTGCATAAGAGTGCATGCCCAGTGCTAAACCGTACACAACTCACAATTTGTACTCTGCCTCAGACTGCCACAAAGCCCAGGCTCTCAAGGGACCGGTATTTTCATGCTGGTTTTCCGAAACAATTAACATAAACCGCTCAGAAAGGACCAGAAAGAAACAGTGCTGGGATCTCGTCCTGAAACTGCCTCATGTAACAGGTTAACAATTATCACACATGAAAATAATGTGTAGTAGCTGAAAGTCTGGGGTATGCCCCCAGGATTTCAGGGTGGTTTTTTGGATTAGGAGAGGCAAGGTACTAGTGGACTTGGACATCCCTGGAGACATCCTTTGCTTTGCAGGCTTTTGTCCTTGCTCAGGACAGAACACATCCCTCAGACACATTTTTTCTTGGTCTAGTTTTGGTGCTTTTAAATAAATTCTTTATTTCTCAAGGGCTGTGAATATCCTGGAGAGCCTAAATGGGAGGTGTTCAAACAGCAGAAGAAATCAGTAAGGCAGTTTAGTGGGCTATTGACTTATATCACAATTTAACAGGTGTCTGAAGGTCTGTTTGTCATTTAGCTAACTGAACAACACATTCAAGGAAGATACAGACCTTATCCTAATTTTCTCCTTAGGCACACTAATCATTACTGTAGGAGCCCATATAAATCAATCAGAGAGAGAACCAGTCAGCAGCTGCAATGCTGTTCATAGACAGAGTGGCTCAGCAGGCACACATAGCAGGACCTGCCTCGCCCTTTCTCAGGGAGGGCTGGGTAAAATTCAAACCCCAAAATTTGATAGCAAGAAGGAAATTACAGTTAAGTTTCTGTACCTACTTTTTTTTTTTTTTTTTTTTGGTGCATTGAGGTGTACTATGCCTTGAACTGATGCTTGTAGGAACAGCCTGGATTATTTGCTGTACAGTCAGTCCAGCACCCACCAGGGCACCAAGTTTCTGCATCCTGAGGGAAGGATGATGAGGATCACACAGTCTCACACTACCCACATCTGGGCTGTCCTCAGCAGCACCATTTAATTGAGTGCCATTTAAAATCAGGCCCATGTTATGATTTACTGGTGAATATACATCATTAGCTGTGCTGTCAGTTCACTTTACAAATGTAATTGCTGTTCTTTCAGTAGACAGAAGTGACCCTTTGCAAAAGATTTCCCTTTTCACACATCAAACAGCGTTAAGCAATATCCAGTAGTCAGTGTTACATCCCTTCCCAGTATGGAAGACCCTACTGAGCACCTTATCTGACTGGCTATCATTCAGGCCATTAGAAATTCCTGATTTCTTCGGGCATTTCATTTTAGTTTTACACTTGCCCCAGCTGTATTTGACAGAAAGTATTTCAGGCAGCAGGAAGTGTTTAGATGTATTAGAACTTCCTTACAGTAAATATGTTTAGTTAACACAGCGATAAAGAGCAAAGGAGGGTCAGGCTGACACCTGGAGCACACAGTGCCCCGTTATTCCCTTTGTTAGCAGGTGGTGCCTCAGCCAGTTCCTGCAGGGACAAGGGACACGGCTGTGAAACCCAGCCAGGGACAGTGTGCAGATAAACCTGAGTCCCATGTTTGCCCTGAACAACATCCCCTTGCTAACACAGTTGTAGCTGAGTGCACGCCAGTGCATGCCAGCACACGCTATCCTCTGCCATGCAGTGATTTCTTCTACCCCTTGCCCTGCTCAGCTGCAGAACCCAGATTCTCCAGCCATTCCTCCTTCCTTCAAAGAAGGGAGGTGGAAGCTGCTGAACAAAGCCAAGCACAGCCTATAGTTCTGGTTTTTATCTTGCTTTTGAAGATGCTGCTTAATCTCTCTCTGAACGAGAGCCAGTTCCAAGAGAGCAAGAGAGAGCAAGGTCCTTAGGACGAGATGATGGATGGAGCCATGGAGTTCAGAGCACTTTGTTCAGCCACTCAAGTTCTTTCTTTAGATAATGATAAAGTTAACTGGATCAGTTTTAGAGGTTTATAACAGCAGAATGATTATGGATTGATGAGTCACGAAATGCATAACCCACTTAGAAGTCATCAGGCTGACACAGCGCAGACTGTACCTGGAATATCCAGTCCTCTTATATTTTTAATAGACTAATTGTCTTATAGATGGCATGTCTTAAATAACGCTAAAATCATGGGTTCCCTGTTCAATGTTACCCTGGTTTTATTTTTAATATCACCACCTACTAACCAGGACAATACCCAGGCTTTCCTAAATCCATGCCAAAGCACCCATTAACTACTGTGAGCTGATACTTCTGAGAACAGGAGCAAATCCCCATGGACATAAATTAGTGTAACTCCATTAACTTAAATGGAGCTTTATTTTCTCACAGCAAACAAGGAGCTCCCTGCCTTGGATTCTGAATTATCCCGCACTTCAAGCAGCACCTCTTCAATGAGTTAAATCAACTCATTTCCTTCTGATGCAAAATTGACCATAGAGAAATGGTAGAGTTATGTCAGCTTACGTTGGACCATGGACTCCAGAGACATTTTCTCTTTGCCATGCTTGTCTCTTGCTCTTCCAGTGAATGAGAAATTAGGAAATAATGAAGGAAGCTGCCATGGGAGTGTATTGTCCTTGCAACTTGACCAACATTTTACCTGCCCAACTGGAAACGCAGGTGGTATTCTAAAAGCAGACAGTAAGCCAACATTTTACAGACTAATGGTATTTTCAGCCCTGACCAAAACAGACAGGCTTAGATTGCCCTTTCCTTTGCACTATTTTTTGTAATGGTTTGATTTCAATGAATAGAGGGTCATGCTCTCAGCAATGTAAACCAGACCAGATTTGTGTCCACATCACTTGTGCAGCTCAAGGTACCCTTGTTAACTTAAGCTGCAAAGGGGCTGTGGTATTCTTTGAAGAGGGCAGTGCTGTATGAAGGGCAGGGAGTGAGCCAAAGCTCTTCTTCAGATGTGCACTGTGGTTCTATCCAGACTCATCCACTTTTACCCTTTTCCTTGGGTTTGAAATCTCTTGAAAGCATCCACCAAAGATGACCATGAAACACAAATGCGCATTTCAACAGAGCAGTTTGGGAATATGAGATGTCAAGAAATATGCAGAAATAATTTTAAAAAAGCAATCTTGTGAGCCACCAATTGAACCTGTTGAAAATTCCTCACCATTGTTGTGAGGAATTCCTTGAAATTGCCAAGGATATGGTGCAGGGGAGGGACACAGAAGAAGCCCTGGTGGAAGTCAGAGGGGAAATCCATTGTTTGAACAAAAGCTTTGCAAATTGTGCTGCAAATTGTGTGTAGGTACAAGTTTGTACAACTTCTCCTCTTTGAGTAGTCGGTTCATTGCTTCCGGAAGGAGAAGCAATGGAGTGAAACTTTGATATTGTTTAACAAAGCAACCTGTGGGGAGAGTCAGGGTGGGGTCTTGGCTTTCACCTTGGCTCCTGGCATGCAGGGAAACCCAAGAAAAAGCCACCTTTCCCAAACCAAGAGACTGCTGCTGAATTTCCAGCCCAGATTTCGGAAGAGAGATGACTGCCCCAGGGTTATTTTAGGTAGCTACCCCGATTACAGCAGTTGT
This sequence comes from Corvus kubaryi, assembly GCF_017639235.1. Classification (NCBI taxonomy): domain Eukaryota; kingdom Metazoa; phylum Chordata; class Aves; order Passeriformes; family Corvidae; genus Corvus; species Corvus kubaryi. Next base: position 3,212,610 of record NW_024581129.1, read on the forward strand.
GTTGCAGTACTGACACAATCCCGCTCGCTGCTGAAATGAAGCGACACAGCAGATTCGGAGCAACTTCCACAAGCTGAAAATCAATACATTGAAATAACACGGGCGAATTCTGATCCCAGTCACATCTGGGGCATTCTGGAAGCTGCAGCAGCGTTGTTAAGCCAGCCTATTGCTGAAGCTCTTCAGACCAGCTGCTCCCATGTTCCCACCATCCCACTTGCACACAGGGTTTGGAGTGGTGTAAGTCAACACCTCCACTCAGTTCACTCATTCGTGCTCTTTCCAGCTTTCCATGCAGGGCCAGATGAGATCACTGTTTGTTTGTTTGTTATTTCTTGGTCAGTGCCTCTGACAAGTTCATAAAACAATATTAATGGATCAACGCAGAAAACAAAAGATTTACATATTTTAGCAAGCTGAAAAGCAAATAGATTTACAGTTAGCACTGAGACCAACAGAATAGCTTGTTTGGGACAAAATTTTATGTTTGCATTCAAGTTTGAGAAATTTCATTAAATTTAATTTTTTTTAACTGGCATTAAGGATGGTGGCAAGTGTTAAGATATTTGTTCTCATTGGAAAATCAAAACATTCTGTTTTGAAGGGTGCTTTTTCTGAATGTTTGTTTGTTTGCCTCAGCGGGAACAATTCTGCAGAAATGAGGCAAATTCTCAAAGAGCTTTCATGTTGCTGAATCCCTGTTTAAAAAAAAAAGGGAAAAAAAAAAAAAAGCAGCTAGAGTTGTTCCCAGCATTTCTTCCAAACTTTTACAGAAATTAGAGTGAAATGGTACTGATTAACATGGGGGGGGGGGGGCATCACCCTTGCAGTAACTCTATCCAAGGCACTGGATTTACTCAAGATGACTTTTGGGTTGTGGTATTTCTAAAGCCTGTAGTCTTCAGCAGTTCATTTACAGAACATTCTTCTTCAATGACATGAGGGCAAAATATTGCAGATAATGGCCCCAATGTTTACACAAGACAAAAGAAGCAGGATTTACTCAGACAACAGGCAGGTGCTGAGGTGTGGATGCAGATAGGCAGTAGGTTCACTGCATGGTGCAGCCAACTCATCAGGACAGCAATGGCAGCACATCTGAAAGGGACCTGCCTTTGACCTCCTCTTCCTCCTCACTTCTTGGTTTTATTTGGTTGTTTTCATTTGCTATGTCAGGTCCTTCAACCATTAATCTTCAATGTGTCATTAACCCACATTTTAGAGGCTCCACCCTCCCATTTTGCCAGCCTGTGGCAGCTCCACTTGTGCAGCCCATTTAGGTTACCCAGGAGCCAGACTTCATCCATGGGTATGAGAGAGAGGACACCCACATGAAAAGCCCATGAGTCTTTCAGACAGGGACAAGTGTCCTTCCAAAGAGTGCACATGGTTCCAAAGGGAAGGCAGAGGAATTTGCATTAAAATAAAGTGTTGGTTATGGGAGTTAAAAAAATACACATAACTGGGAAACACTCTCCCCCATAAACTGGAAAAATACCAGCTATTGTGGGCTATTTGCCAAGGATTCAAATTCTCATGAGCAAGCTTCTCTGAGCTCATTTGAAAATCCTCATGAACTCTGTTGCCATTCACTCATTAGGTTCAGGATGAAGACAAACCCTGGAAGCTGCTGAGAATCCAGAGGGCTGCCAGTCCTCCCAAATCCGAGCGTGGGACTCAGCCGAGCTTTCCCCACCCCACAGAAAGCAGATGAAATAATGTTTGGGCTCGTTCTGTCCATCCCCCATGTGGTGGAAGCAGAGGCAGGGAGCAGCTCGCTTTTGTTTGCAAGCTTTCACAATAGCAAAGGGGTTGGCAGAAAATCAGGTATCTGCATGTGTATTTGCAAGGAAACCCACGGCTGCTGTCCAGCTCCAACTTGACAGCTGCCCACTCTGTGGCACACAAACACAGAGCCCCTCTGGATGCCCTGCTCATATGATGGGCTCAGTCCACCTTCAGGTCACTGGGCCCTGGTGTCCGGCCGTGGGCATCCCTAGGGACATTAAGAACATGCCTTGGGGTTTACCTGTTTTACACTTTGCCTGGCTATTTGTCCACGAGTCTGCCAGCAGCCACATCTGTCCTTGTCCGTACCCAGGGGCTGGGGAGCCTGCTCAGGGGTAAAGCTTTAAGCATGAATAATGCATGCTAGCAGCCACATGGGCACGTGGCATTACCTGTAGGTAGATGTGTGTGTGTGTCAGCTCTGGGGAGCTGATCCGAGCATGCAGCAGGGAGGCAAATGCTGCACATTGCACAAGCTCCCCGAAGTGAGGAGGGAGTGTAGGACCCCCTGCCACAAAGTGCTTATTTGATTTCATTTTAGATAAGGACATTCCAAAGTTAAAATCCAAGCCTTGATAATGGTGATGAAAAATGAAACTAGTGTTGAATGCTCACTGCCATTCCCTATTTTTTTTCTTTTCACAAAGACATGAGCAAGTTCTTTCTAAATTATAAATAAAATATGATACCTGGAAAAGAAGGAAAATTCAGAGGTAAGGCTCGGCTCAGTCTCTTGACCTCTTTGCTGTGCAGCTGAGCAGTCAACACTGGGACACGATTCCAAGACAGACTGTGGGCATGTCCATAGCTGTGCACAGCTGAGAAAATAAAAGACCCTCAGCTAGGGCAATAACCCAGATAAAGCATCACCTTTCCCCGTCACCCCAGCAGCTGGGGGTGTCACTGATTTCCCCAAAGCCACAGACTAGAGTCCAGTGTCACCCCCCCAGCCATGGAAGTGGGACACGTGGGTGGCAGTAGCATGTGCCTCTGAGATGAGCTCATAAAGTCAGTCACCTCCTGATTTTCTTCTTGAGTAGATTTTCACAACTCCAGCTGCACAAGTTGAACGTACTGTGTGTTTTCCCCTGGTGCAGGGTGATCCTGGAGACCTGGAGGCACAGCTGAGGATGTGTGGGCAACCTGGGCTGGGCTGTTGCTGTTTCCAGGGGAAAGCTGCTGAGGGAGGATTTGGAACATCCAGCATTGATTTTTGGATGTCAGTGTCCAGGAAGATAGAGATTGTTTGGGGAATTTGGGGTGTTCTTTTTTTGTTTAACAGAAACATTCTTCTAAGACATTTTTGGAAGCACTGCTGATAAACCTCAACACTGAAATCCAGGTTAATGGAGCAGGGGAGGTTTGCATGGCACAGCCTCAGATTTGGAAGAAAACCAACAAAGATCAACCTGGTTTAGCCCCAAATCTCACAAGGGCTCACAGAGAGCCATTTCAGGCTGCTGTCTGCACAGAGGAGGCTTGGTCTTTCAAAACTTTTTGTATCTAAATCTCTTTTGCAGTTTGCAAGGGACGAGCAGTGATTAGCTTTGATGCAGATGGCTGGGGAGGCCACAAACATCTGCCACTGCTTTCCTCCCACCATCCCAATGCACAGGGGGAGGTAACTCAGGGAGAGGGTTATGCATGTTTTCTTTGCTGCTATTTCAGAATACGGTTTGTAAATTTTAATTCTAGTGATGGCCTGATGATGTTATCTGATGAAATGCAACCAGAATTGTGACCTGCAGCAGGCAGAGAAGAGCCACTTGTGGGGTAGCTCTCGAGATGTCCCACATTAGGTCCACAAAGTCATGGTGCCTTTCTGAAGATGAAAAACTTTAAAAGAGTGATTTAAAGGTAAGAGCACACACTGGCTCGTTCAGGCAGAACCACTCTTCCCCCTCCCTGAGCCTACCTTTAATTTCTAATTATCAGGACTAATGACTGATTATGTGTCTCCAGTGTTCTCGACTTTTAATAATTCCTGTCCCAATATGCTTTACCGCTTTCCGGGGGAAATGTTATCTGAAGTGTGAAATTAACCATTCTTTTGTTATGAACTCACCACTTGGCCATAGCTGCTACATAGTTTCAAACCTGAAACATATTTGAACTGTTTCCAAGTTCATCTAGAGCGTGACCTTGTGTGTTTTAATAATTAAAATTTCCTCAGTAAAGTACAGCTCTAGAACCAGAGAAAAAATGTACAGACAGCTGCAGGGGTGGGGATGGCTGACCTTAACGATGAGCTTTACAAATATAGCAAGAGGAAAGCGATAAATCTCTGAAACCAAAGTGCTTTCTCATTTTAACCCCTAGCATGCAGCAACGCTCTGATGGTAGAGGGGAGCAGACCTTCCTGCAGGCTGCCGCAGTGGCAGTGGAGATGGGAATGTGGAAGGACAATACAGAGGAGGTATCAGGTTGATCTTTCTTTTCCCATTGAGCTGCTCACATGTCAGATTTTTCATCTCCAGAGTGGTGGTGTAAATCAGCTGAAGGCAGCAGGATTTGCCCCTGCTCTGCAGAGCCCTGGCTATGTGTGCACATGTGAGTAATCCCGTTGGAATCAAGGACTTGAAAGAGGAGCGCGCACGAGAGTCGTGTTTTGTAGATATAAGGGCTGGAATCTGGGCCACATGGCTCAGGACAAAGAGACGTGTCAGTTCTGCACAAATAACATAGGCATTCGCCTTCCAAACTCCAACCTACTTAGCAAGTGCCAGAGTCACTCTTTCCATCCCACGTCTTGGGGAACGGGGACCAGGACAGCGGGGTGACCTTCGCAGGAGCTCGGATGAGCCCAGGGACTGGGTGCTCCTGGCAGCCAGGGAGAGGTGGGTGCACTGCAGCCTGCATGCTCTGATGGGGCAGCGAATGGGATCTCGCTGTGCAAGCAGGGAAGAGCTGTGCTTTGAGCCGTGATCTTGCTGGGAACAAAAGTCTACTGCAGCCTGCTGTAGGTACCATCTCTGCTGCAGGGCAGTTCTGACCATAGCAGGAGGAAATAGCCTCTGTTTCTCCTCCAAACACTTTGCCTCTGTACAGCAATCAACTCCTAAAGCCTCAATGAAAGAGGGTTACAAAACAATCAAAGGAGAGAGGGAGTGTGAGAGACCACCCAGGTCAGGGTGCGTCTGCAGGCATGCATCACTCCATGCAGTGTAAGACTTCTCTGAGCCACTTCTGGGAGATTTTACCGTAGGAATATGACTAACACAACACTTGGCAAAGCAAAGACTAATAGTGTGATTGTTCTGTCGGCTTCTTCCCTTCTTGAGTAATATCGTGCTGAGCAGTGTTTGAGTGAGCGATCTGAAAGGCCTTTTCATTATTGTATCGAAAACTCCTCTGACTGCAGATCTCTTAATCAAAGGACTTTTATGTAAAGTCACATTTTTTCCAAAACCAGAAAAGTTCAGGCTCAGAGCATAAACATTAGACTCATTATTTAGAAATAGCAAGTAAGTCCTTTGGGTTCTGGTATCAGATCAAAGCTAAAAAATTAAATTGCTTCAGAAAAAAAATTAGTTCATTTTGGGAATCAGCATATTTCTTGTTTGCTTTTTCATTATGGAGCTAAAAAAAGGAATAGTGAGATTCTGCCGGTGGTTTTCAAGTGTTTTCCAAAACTGGATGGATGCTGCATGCTAAGAACTGCCACAGTCTGTGGAGGCAGAAAATATTTTGTTGACATGACAATAAAAACATTCTGCAGATTTATTGAATTATTTTCTCCATCACCATCCACAGCCACAAGAAAGCAGCATGATCCCCACCCTGCCGTGGAACAGAAACCTGCTCTCAGCTGGCACTGCCTTTGAACTGAAGTGCTGGAATCTGCCCCAACACGTGGAGGAAGAGATTTCCTCCATGTTGTGGGTGAGACTCGGGAAGAGGCCTCAGGTCAGCAGTGTCCCCCACCAACACATGGCCTGACCATGTTGTCCCAAAGAAATCACTCCTTTTGGGATTGCCCAGTGGTAGCCACTTTACCAATGGTGGTTTGGGCAGAGATAATTAGTTTATTATTGCTAATGGGTGTAGCACCACTATTCTGGTCACCAGTGCTGTCCATCTTCCTCCAGCCCTACCTGTCACACTTCTGTCTCCTCCTTGTTTGTGGCCCTTGCCTGATTTTTAGGTTGTGGATGCACAGGTGATGGAATTGGCTCTTGGCACAGGTGGAGGATGGAGATGTGGGGGTGGTGGAGGGCCATGTCCTGCAGATCAGACACTGCCAAGACAGACACTTTCTCCATCCAAGACAAATCCCACCCTGGAAACAGCTGCTGCTGACAGCAGCTCCCACCCTTCTGATGGTGCTGGATGCTGAGTCCACGGTGCTGACTGCCATGTTGGGGTATCTCAGGAGAGAGGGAGCGAGGGGAGAGGCCAGACTAATATTTGGGATTGCTTTTTTTTTACCATTGCCTTCCTGATATTTTTCCCCAGCATCCATTATCTGTTGTGCTCACAAGGCAAACATGACCAACCTTAATTCCTGCTGATTTTTGTGAACTCTGCAAGTGCCTCAGAGAGAGGTGGGACTCTCGAGAAGTACCAGGGAGAGCAGGCTGCTGAGGGCTGAGGAATGGCAGAAATGCCGCATGTTTTCTGTTTGTGACACTGTGGCTGATGGGCATCAGTTAATCACACAGCAAGACCGGTTCACTCTACCTTTACACCAGTCCTTAAGATGTTTCCCTTATCTCTGGCTTTCTGTGGAGGGCTGGGGTTTTCCCTGTCTGGTTCCTCTGTCACCTACAGGTGGCTTTCAGTGCTTAATCCCTGGGAAATGTGAGTTGTCTCCATGACTCAGCCGCAGTTTCCCTGCTCGGCTGTCACACAGTGTTTCATCTTTTCACTTCTCAGTCCCCATCTGTACAAAGAGGTCAGTAATGAGAGGAAAACAAGCATAGCAGGGCCAGCTACACACAGATCCCCAAGTGTTGAGGGGCCATACAATTTCTTAAATGAATTGGTCACATGATACTCATGATACTCTTTTTTTTTCTTTTTCTCCTTTACTGGGTAATTGGAACTTCATAGACATTAAGAATCTGAAACATGCGTAACAGTTCTTTATGTACAAACAGCTTTTTCTCTGCAAACTGAGGGGCTTGTGGGGAAGAGAGTCTTTCTGTGAACGCTGGAGAGAGCAAGCACCTGTTTCCCACAAGTGTTACAATTCCCACAACTGGCATGAACAGTTGATATTCAGGGTATAAATGCAAAATTTCCATCTCTGCATCTCAGGATTAGCTGCGTTGTCCCCAGTTAAACCTCCTCACTGAATATATATAACTAAATCTTTCCAAATGACCATGCCCTGCTCCCTCTCATAAGTTCTGCCTTCATCTGGCCTAACTTCTGCCCAAGTCTTTGCATTTCCTATAGGCTCAGCACTTGAAGACCTCAATTAATTTCTTAGATTTGGAGGCCTCCAGCTAGAAGAGACAGGAAGCCCAAGAACTTGGGTGGATGAGTTGCTCCTCTGGGTCTCATAGAATGGGAGACACGTAGCCATCAGATTGGCACTGTGCCGATGGAAAGGCCCCTGCTGAAGCCAGAGTGTGTAATTTGAACTTGTAAATTCAGTAACATGGGAACCAATTACACAGAAACCCAAGCTTCAGCAGGCAAGGCTGCACTCTGCTGCTGCTCCTCGGCGAACGACACGCAGTGAAGGTCGGGATTGAGCTGATGCTGGGCTGGCAGCAATACTGAATCCTCTGGAATTTGTGTGCTGTCTTCAGAAAGGAGGAATAATGTAGAAAAAACACTTCTGGCCACCCACTTCCATGCTGCCACTCAGCCCTGACCCATTATTTGGGAAATTTCTACTTGAGGAAGGAAAGGATAAATCAGAGTACATTTTAAAAAAAGCTTGAAATTCTGGCTCAAGGCAGGGAATCAGAGGAGAGCAGAGTCCAAACTTTTCTGCTAGTTTAGTAAAATGGTGTGATATAATCTATTAAGCAGGGGAAAGGAAAAAAGACAAGCTCTTCTGCAGGCATTGCTGGGCAATGTGAAGAGACACCTGGGAAGAGACTTTCTAGCAGAAAGAAGTGGGCTCAAGGAGGTAGAAGTGGCTCTTTCTTAGATGTTATTTTTCTTAACTACCTTCAGCACCATCTGATGGAGCTCACTGATCACACCATCACGCTTCCCGGTGCGGGGAGATCGTGTGTTACACACGCTTGAACACGGAGAGCTGGTGCTGGACGCCAAGAAAGCAGCTGGGAAAACACACCACAGCCAAGGGACCTCTGCACAGGCACCACCAGATGGGGTCTGGACATGGAGGCCCAGCTCCAACAACCCTGCACCCCACTCCAGTGTCAGCACAGCATCACACCATGGCAGGAAAGCTGCTTTTTGGGAAATGGGAATAACACCAGCACAAATCGCTCCCAACTGAATTGTTCATGGACCTTCAGACACCATCAAAGTCAGGAGCACAGCATGTTCGTGGCCAAAATCAATCACTCCATTCTCACACTGGGAGGGGGAAGGGGCAGCAGTAAAGGGATGTTATTCTGTGTTTGAAGGAAACATTCGACCAGAGACCTATTTTTCTTTCTGTAAGAGAGTAAATTGGCCATAACTGCAAATGAACTGCAGGGATCCACTACAGACCAGGATAAAAAATTCATTTTATTTCATTGCAATTTCAGAATTTAAGGAGTAGAAAGTATTGATTTAAATAATTAAACCATTTTGTAATCTTATACTTAAAAGTGTCTGTCTGTAAACATGGACAAAAAGGACATTATAAGCTTTTGAGGAGAACATAAGAGTCTAAGACTCAGGGAGACTTCTGGTTCTCTGAAACTCTTAAGTGGTCATCTAAACATGTTTTAAACTCTGGCCTGCCTGCATTTTTGCAAGTGACAGAGATGTTCCACTTGTTTCTCATGCCCAGACTTCACCCTTCAGTGCTCCACTTGTTCTCTGCACGCCTTGAGTCCTGGCTGTCACTCTTTGCCTCTGTGTCCTGAGCCCCTCTGAGCAGTTTTCATGTCTCTGGGCTGCAGTCTCTCTCTTTGTTTCATATCTGAACCTATCCCTACACTTCCATATCTGCACTTATAAAGTATCTCTTTTCTGGTATTACTTACTCGTAATCACTCTATAATTACATTGTGGAGCCCTGTCAAGCTCCCAGGAACAAATCTCATATGAAGGATGCAAAAATGGACCTCTATCTCAGGGAAAATTGTGACATGTCAGAGATGAGGAAGTTGTTTGATCATTAGTCTTATCTAGAACAAATTGCGCATAATAACCTTTAATATTTTCTATCAGATTTGGTTCCTCAGAGAGACACAGGTTTTTTTTTAATTAATCTGTATTTAATGGAATCATTTAAGTATATCTGAGCCCCCAAAATAAGATACTTAAATGTGCATTAAAAAATAAACAAATCACTAGTTCACTGAATGTGGCCCTTGTCTCACTGCCCTTGACATAGGCTTTAGAACTCAAAACTTTTGTATTGACTTAAGATAAATGCTGCAAGACCATAAGCAATCCATTGTTCTTATGGTACCCAATAATCTAGTCCTTTTATTTAAATATGATATAAGTAATCCCAGAGCCAATGAAAGCACGGAGTGACTAGGTGCTACGTTCCACAAATACTGTATTGCATAGAAGAGTTTAACTCCTTATCAGAAGAACAGTTGGCTGTGACCGTATTAACAATTATATTATCAGTTTTCCTTGGCAACATTTATGTGTCAAAATGTATCATGGGTTTCACAGCTTAGCTCCAGAAATAGGCTGTGACCCGGGTGACATCATACCTCTCTCCGTAAACCCCTTCTTTTTTTGGTTTTCATCCTTCCATAAACACTTGTACTCCCAGACCTACACTGGACCCACTCAGGCCACTGAGGCATAACGAGCTCTTCCCACCTTTCAGCATCACAGCCTGGAAGGAGGGTTGAAAATTTTACCAAAAAAGCTTTTTTTGTGCTGGAGAACAGGAGACTTTGCGGCTCTGCTGTGGCAGCGCGGGAGAAGTGCAGAGGCCGTGTTAAAACCGTGACCACTGTGGGGTGGACAGGCACCAGAGGCTGTGGGTGACTGAACAGGGCTGTGGGCTCGCTGTGGGATGTCAAAGGATAAGAACGTGTCAGGGCTGGGAGGTGCAACTCCCCCTCTCCATCCGTGTCCCGGGATGAGCCGCGCCATCGCTCCGCCCGCGGCACGGAGCAGGGGAAGGCTGTGAAAAGCCAGGAAGAGCTGAAAGCCTCCTCTCCAAAGCCTAACTGGGGTTTTTAAACACTAGGGAACACGATTCTTACAAAGGAAGCCTTAGAAAGTGGCATTGTGAAACTGCATTGCAAAACTCAATTAAGTGAAGTTGCAAGCAGCTACGCAACAGTGCTGTGTTGGAGGCTGGGTGCCACTGGGGTGATTCACGAGCAAACGTTGCACTGGCTTTTCAATTTTATTATTTTGTTGGTGTCTTTTCAATTTTTTCACAGGTGTATATTAAGGAAAAATTCTAGAATATGTTTATAGCATTCAAAGGCATTCTGTCAAGCCTTTCCTTTTAAAAGTCATGAAGGATGAGGTAGTAACTAAAAACATGTAATACGTCATCACGATCAGTTCCATGTCTTCATGAATGAAGCCACAGTCCAAAACATTTTCCTTTATTTTGGAGGACCAGTTTCCCGGATCTCAACTTCAAAATCTAGGAAGTTATAAGATGGGGTAAAAAAAGAAACCAACCAACCAAAAAAAATCCACCACTGAATTGAAAAGTTGTCTTAGGAATCACTCAGGAAAACTAAAACTAAGCTAAACTTTGAAATTGAGTGTTTGGATCACATTAAACTCTGGGACAGGGTTACTCAAGTTTTAGCCATTCCAGTTTTGATTTCATTTACTTTGGAAAAGAGTTCAGCAGCAGTGAACTTAAGGCACTACTGTCAGTAACTGAAGAGAAGCTTTATAATGGACTTTAAGATCTTTTGGGTTTTTTTGGAAGCTTCTGTGTAATTCTTCATGCAAACAGCTCTTCACTGGACAGATAGCATTTGAATATTGGGATGTTCCTATCAATCCCTGCAGAAGTTTGGAAGTGACACACAGCCCAAAATAAAGATATACTTAAAAATTTCTTGGTTGTTTTTTTTTTTCTTTTCCATTTCCTTTTATTTTTCCCTCCAAAAGCCAGAGGCATAATTAAAAAAAAAAAAAAAAAGAGAGAGAGAGAAGAGAGAGAGGGGAAAAATACAGTGGAATTGCAGAACAAACAAGATGGCAAAATAACAGAACTATTTTTTAATAAGCTGGGAATTTGCCTCAGTATGCAGTTCTTGGAGGAGAGGAAGTTTCTGTGAGCTGGCCAGACTGCCTGTTGCAGACATATGGACACCTGGAAGAAAAGATAAAAGAAAGTTTTATTCTTGTATAATCCTAAGGTTTTGTGACAAGGATAAGTAGTCCTTGTTAAGGAAATCTTGAAAGATTGTAGAACCTGTAAATTGCAGCTTTCACTGGTTAAATGATAAAGAAGCATAAACCTGGGATCTTTACTCTTCCTGTGAATGCAGGATAACTCCTTTAACATTGATGGAGGAAAGTTGTTTTTGAAAGGATAGTCCAGCTGGTGAAAATAAAATACACTGAGAAAAGTGGAGATGGGGAGGGAGAGGAAGGGGAAATTCTATAAATAAAACCTATATTTGAGTTAAGCCCTTCTTGAGCTTTAATGACTTATGTTTCCTAAGGGAAGAGAGGAATAAGAACTGTGATGAGGGAGACAAATACTTGTTGAAAATTCAGAAGATATTTTCCAGGGTCCCAGCCTTGAGGCTGAATGGGAACAGAGCTGGACTCGCACGAGGAAAAATACAAGATTAATGAGGAGAACTGTAAAATCCAGAAGAGAAGAGAGATGCAGAGATGTGTTCCTCTCACTGAGACTGAGCACGGGATAGAGGAGGATTAGAACCTAAACATTGCTCATGTGTCAACTTTTCTTCAAACCTAAGCTATGGAAAGCTTCTTAGCTCTGGGATGATTTTGCTGGTCTTTCTAAATCTTAATTAGCTAGCTATTAATTCCCTATCATCATTATTTATTCTAATCTATTACATGGAGGCTGGGACCAGCTGTGAAGCTGAAGGGAGGGATCTCTGGAGCACCACAGTCTCTGTTCCAGTGACACTTTGCTGTGGGTGTCCAGGACAGGAAAAGGTTGCAGTTTATGCGGTTTATTCTGAGCTCTTTTGTAGTATGAGATGACCTGAATTATGCCTAAACATTGGCATTGGCTTCAGCTGCTTTACAGGGTTCTCTGGTAGCTCTGGGCACTCTTGCTGGGGACATCTTTGGTGAAAAAGCAACAGCAAAAGAGCCGTCCTGCTTCATCAAATGTTCCCTGAGCTATGTGTGTTATTAAACACACTTAATGTGTCGGTCATCTTTTGTTCTTGGGATGCAACGGGTTGTGATACAGAACCCTCCCTTGACACAAGAGTTCTGGAAATGGGCATTCAATGCTACCTCTGACCTTAAAGGGAGATGAATTTCAAGAAACAATTAGGAGTGGAGAAATCAAACCTTCTTAATGCACCAAAAAGGAAGGAGGGTATCCCCTTCCCTTCCCTTGCAGAGATCTTCCTTAAAATGAAGTCCTTCTATTTGCGGCAAAGCATGTGCTAATGTGTGTGGAAGTGTGTCACTCAGTTAGATGTCATCCAACAGTTGTGACACTCCATTTTTAAAGGAAATGTGTTTTGCCATCAGGACTTACAGCACTAATATTACCAGTACTCATTTTCATACTTCATGATCTGCAAGTACATCAACCCAAACAGCAAGGTTGCTGTTACAAGGGAGCATGAGATTATCTGAAGGCAATACAGAAGTCACACAGGCTGCAAGTGTTTTACTGGAGTGCTTCAGAGGCACTTTCTCCTTAGGGGTTGACACAGATGTGTCTCTATATTTCAGAATTCATATTGGGTTACCAGAGCTCTTAACATGTGCTTACTGGAGGCGTTAAAAATATTCCCATCCCCTTGTGAAGTGCTTGGATAGGCTGTGTGTATGTCTCAGTGCAAGCACAGCTCCTCAGGTGCTGTTTGTGTGTCCTTGTGACCAGATTTAGACTGTTTGTAGATAGCCCATCCTCTGGCACGGATAAGGATGAGGAATGCAACCACCTAAATGACATCTTTTGGCATTGGAATTTGTTTCTCTCACAGGGCCTGAGAAACAGAGAATCTACCAGTGAAAGGCATCTCCCTTTGCAGTTAGAAATAAATATTTTCATGATATCTCCCAAATATTTGATGAAGGCAGAAATACTGAAAAATCTACAACACTGAAGGTACCTTTTTCCCTCTGGCACACTGGAAACAGATGTTGTGGGAACCAGTGGGAGTTTAGGTCCGCAGCACTTGTATTCACTTGTCCACAAGATAAGGTGGAGGTGAATCTCTTCATATTCTGAGTATCGAGAAAAAGGAGGAGGTGGAGCAAAGTGTCCCCTCTCAGCTGAACTTGAGACAAGACACAGCCTCACTAAATCATTGTTTGAACAGAAACATCAGATGTCCACCACCCTGGAATGGTGGACGTTGGTGCAGAGGAGCAGAAAATGAGGTTTCTGCTCATTTAGCCCCCAAGGTTTTCTTCTCTCTGTGCCAGTAGTGTTCTAGGGCACTTCTGCCCACAGATCATTCCCATGCTTGATGGCTTTTTTTCACACCAGAAGTGGGGCTGTTGGGAACAGGTAACAGCACTCCTGCTCTGTCTGGAACATGGGATATTTGCGGTCACGCACATCCTATCCTTGGGTGTCTCAAGTCAACTTGTGTCAAGAAAATGCATTTGTCAAACACATCTGTTGACTTTTCTGAGCAAGTTGCACAAGATGCTCACCTCTCCTTTCTAAAAAACGGGTTGTGTTGCAGCCAACATTGCTATCAGAGCTCAGGAACAAATAAATGTGTGGCTCATCTCCAAGGGGCTTTCCCCCTCGTTTCCTCACAACTGACAAAGAAGCCAATGTTGTTTAAGAGTAAGACAGGATGACAAATCCATGCATGTGCTCTACTTTGTAGCTGTCTGAGCCTGCTGCAGAGTTGTCTTAAGAATGACGGCATTATTATATATTTCCTGGCACAGACGACCTAAACTGATGCCCATTTTCTTCCATCTGCCCTGGGAACTGCAAGGAAAAGAACACACAATTGTACCCCGGATGGATTAAAGCAGGAAATATCATCTAAAATGATGGAAAAGCTTGTTGTCAAGCAAAAAAAAAAAAAAAAAAAGGTTAAAATAATAATTGAAAATATGAAGAGTGGACAGATTTCTGTTGCGGTTCATAAGTGGATGTAAAAGTGGAACAATCTCAGTAGAGCAATTGTGCTGTGTTATGTCACATTGTGGCCCCAATTACTGCAGTGACATTCACTGGGATGCCTACAAGCATGAAATACTTGGGTAGGGGATTGATTTATTGTAGCTGTTTGAAACACATATCCAGCAGAGGAAATTTGGCCAATTAGAAAACAAACGCACCCATCAGAGAACCACAGCAGAGTCTTAATGTTTGTCAGGATTCACCCAATAAGAAATAACAAATTAACCTAATCCATCTCGGGGAGCCTGTCAGGCTTGTAGGCAAAGGAAACCAAGCTGTGCCATGGAAGGATCCCACACAGTTTGCTGCAGCCAGAAAGATCTGCTCCTCTTCCTCGTTAGCTGCTCTCCTGTGTCTGAAATTTCCTGTCTCTAGGGAGTCAGGCTGGAAAGGAGTTTGCTGTGGAAGTTGCTACTGCGAAGTTAAGATCTGATAAGAGGGGGAGACAAACCAGAGCCAGCTAACAGCTCTCTTCCTCCTCCTGATTCTGCCATTTGCCTCTGGCTGCTCTTCTCCCACGTTGTGCATGAGGACGGAGAAATATGGATTTGCAATTGTTTGGAAACTCCTTGTAACCTCTGACATTACTGCCAGCTCCTCATCTCTTAGAAGCCTACTTAAATTACAATAAAACAGCCCAAAAGTCCTCCCCTCTTCCTCCTGTTTCCTGTAACTAGAATTAAGCTCTACCCTGACTCTCATAGCAACTGTGGGTTTATGAGCTACCTACACGTCAAGAAATTCCTCCTGGGAGATCCATTAATGAATGAGAAAGAGCAGCACTGAGTGAGCTGGGGAAGAGTTTGCACCTGGCAGAAAGGTCTGATGGAATCATCACTGAATTGTGATGGTGAAGACTGGAGAGTGTCCTTGGATGTCCCTGTGAAGTGGAACCATCTGGACACAGCCCTGGGCAGCCTACTTTAGCTTGAGATTGGGTTGGACATGGTGACCTCTAGAGCTCCCTTCCAACCTCAGCCTTTCTGTGATTTTGTGAGCCCACTGATGAACTTCGTTTTGCCCAATCTGTGCAATTTCTCACTGCCTTTGTAGCTCATGGATGTAGCACCCATTTCCTACACTTAGTTTTCCATTTTATGTATTAGAAAAAAAAAGACCTCCCTGCCTCACGCATGTCTTCTGCTGAGACTTGCCCCGAACACCTCTTACCTTGACAGACCTGTAAATCTGATGGCACTCTCCATTTGGCTCATAGCTTTGGCTTGGGGGGGGTGGGGTTTGTGGGGAGATGAGGGACTAGGGACTGGAATATCTTTTCTATTTTGCTTTCTGGGGTTAAATATATTGCTTTCTCTTGGTTTAGACTGGCAATTTTCCCACTGACACCCTGGGTGGTAACATGGCCATGCTAAATTCAAACTCCCTCTCAGGCTCACTGGAGACAGAATTTCAGCCAGTGTCTTCTGTCACATTGCCCTAGGTCAGCTCTAACATTTAGGACTTTTGAAAATGACATGTAGGTCCCCTGAAGCTCCCTCTTCCCACTGAGAGAGGGACATGAAGGTCCCTCTTCCCACTGAAATAACTGATTTAAAAAGATCTGGTCTTTGACTCCTGGAAAATTATAATCTGTATTCAGAGAGATGCATATTCTAACAACTGAAGATTTCGTTAGATGATCTGATCTCCTCTATGACTCACTCAATGTCATTTAACTGCAGAGTTCTCTAACTCCTTGATTAAGAAATGTCTTATCTGTAGGCATCTAGTCACCATCTGAAGACTTCAGGAGACAGGCAGATAAAAAGCACTCCTTCATCTCTTTGCTGTATTTCCTTCTTAGACTTCAGTCTGTTACATCCTCTTTACATCCTGTCAATGAATACAGTAACGGGAGAATATGAAATACAGGGAGAGCTTAGTGATTTACAATCAGAATGAATGGTATCCCTCAAAGTTAGGGGCATGTGAAACTTGTCAATATGTATTGGAGTGTTTTTAATTTGGGGAGAGTTTCCATGGGGTCAGTTGGGAATATAAACAAACTTGCTTTCACATTGCTGAGATTTTGACTTTGTTTTTCAGTTATCAAAACACTCCAGCCAGCTCAGAGACTAATGAGAATTCCACCCACCAGAACCAAATTATGTTTATGATGGGTAGAAATGGCTGAAAATTCTGACTTTTGAGTGCTTGATGAAAGTGTGTCGATCATTTTTCAAACAGGAAAGAATACATTCTGATGTAAATATGGTCAAAGACTCTTTTCCATACCAATTTTCTGTGTAATTAATAACATGTTGGGTTGGGTTTGTTCGTTTTTTAAGTACAGAGATCTTCACAAAAGCTGTGGTTGATTCTGAAGTAGGATATGGTTCGTATAAAAGTAACCCAGAGAAAGAAAGCCATAAATCAGACAGTCAAGTTTATGATCATAAAAAACTTATTACCTTTGCAATAATGCTTTTTCTTCACTAGAAGGGGGGGAAAAAAAGGAGCTAATTTATAAAATACAACCAAAAAATTAATTTCAAAATAAGTTGATTGCAACCCATGCACCTATCCAAACTGCACTGGCTATGTTGGTGTAAAAATACATAATTTTTTTCCTCCTGTCAAGTCATATGCTAAGATCAGGAGGAAGATATGGAAAAGGTCAATAAGGATCAGCCATTGAGAGGGACAGATTGCTCATTAATGAGTGCAATAGACTGATCACCACAGAAAGAATAAAATTTAGTGATTGTATCTAAGAAGTATGAATGTTTTTCTTGTCAAATGTCATTCTCTTTAGAACTTGGCAATAGTAACTTACTGCAATTTTCTTTCAAGTGAATTTCAGCTGGGCTGTGACTCTGTGTGTAATCTTTTTCTCATGATGGTAGTAAAATTTGACATATCAACTGTATATTTACAATGGAAATAAACTTCATTATGAGTCCCCAAAGGGATCTGATCTAAATCTTACTGAATGAAAAATGGAAACACTCCCATTGACTTCTCTGATCTTTGGTCAAACTATTGTAGCTGTAGAATTCTCTCACTTTCCCCCTTTATGCTTTGCTTTTGGAAACCACACGTATTTTAAATCTCTGTATCCGAGTCATCTCTTCTTTTGTTCCCATTGTCTCACAGAGCATTGGAGGCACACTTGCAATGTAAAACTGAAAAATTATCATCTTGTTTCAGTGCTGTTTTCTTGGCAGCAGAGTGTACGAGTACAACAGGGCTAAAATCCCAAGTTTACATTAGGCTGCACAGAGCAGATTTCACAGGAAGGTAACTGCTGACTTCTGTAGCATCATGACTGGTTTCAGGGGAGTAGAATTTGGCCCCATTTCTGCAAAATAACTGTGGCTTTCCTTAACAGTCTGATCACGTCATAATTCACTTTAATACTCATGTATACTGGCCCAAGGGCTTATATAATTATTGTGCCTGTCTCATCATGAAAGATGTATAACTCACACCTGAATACAAGAGTAGGAACTTGTTGTTTTGTTTAGATTTTAAACATTTTAAAATCATTATTAAATGAGCAAATTACATATGCCCTGCAGAAGAGGGTACAAGTCAAAGCTCTCTGGGTACTTCTTACAACTCCTGCCACAGATTTTGAAGAGTAATATTTCATTAGAAGGAAACATTGATTAATAGGACTGTGATGAATTTATCTGAATATAATGCAAGGAGTAAAAAACAAAGAGAAACTCATTGGACATAAACTGCATTCCAGTGGGATTTCAGAATATTTCGTAGATCAATTAATACTTTACCCTAAGCCACAGGATGTCATATTCACGAGGGACTCTAATTACGCAGTTATGTGTCAGGAGTGTTATTTACGTAAAGGTTTCTGAACAACCCAGATGATCTTTTCTAGTTAGGATAAAGTCCAGAAGGTGGGACTGGGGAAGCAGAGATTCCCACATTAGCCACACGCGAAAGCAACAAAAAAATCAAATACTCCATGAAAACAAGTGTCAGGGAGAAGATGATATGTAAACTCTAGGGAAGTGGGTAAAAAGGATCTTTTTCACTTCCACAGCCTTATACCAAGGTCTTTGGAGGTTTGCAAGTGGAAGTATTAAAACCCTGGACTGTGGTAAAGTGAAGAAGATGCTGCAGACATGGGATAATCCAAGATTCTTCATGAAGGAAATGTGCCATGCTGATGGTAAAGCACTCAAGGGCACAGAGCACAGAGAAAGCTGTTTCCAGTCACTCCACATAAATTGCAATTCCCTTCCTACCTCACGGGGTACATTAAGACCTTCACTGTTAACAGGTATGTATTTAACTTTGTGGGGGTTTTTTCTGATTAATTTAATACTTGAGCAGATAACTATTATAAACACCATGAGTATTGGTTGTTGTAGGAATTGAAAGGAGTATGGGGCTGTAAAAGGCAGTTTCTTCCTTTTATTTTCCCTATAATTTACGTTAATGCTCTTAATTTTCTTTCTTCTCCAGCCAAATCAGCAGAATTTGTGTTAAGATAGGTACTAAATGACTGCATTATTCAAGGCCAGCTCCACTCCTGGGGTCACTGTTACAGCTGACTGTCTGTAGAGTTATAACATCCTCCCTCCTCACAATGAGCAGGTAACAATTAGATCAGCTTTACCTCCTGTGAGGAAGAGGATGGGACAAGGGCTGAGCATTCACATCCTGCCTTCTCTGACTCAGGAAAAACCAAGTTTTGAGCTGCCACTCAGGCAGCTTCTGCTCCTCTGCTGCTTTGGCACGGTCAGTTAACACTGAAGTCTACAGCTTTTCTTTCTCTGTCACCCTGATGGGAGATGTCATGTCCAAAAGACTTTGGGGGAATTACAGATATTATAAAATCCAAAGTCTTCCTTTGTGGCAAAGAAAAACAGATAAAAGCTAAGGAGGCCAGAAGGGCTCCACTACTGACTGTGCTGGTTCAGTTATTCCTGTCAGCCACAGTCTTGTACTTGTCTTTTCCCATGCAAAGGAAGGTTTTAGCTGGAGGATACTTGGGTTGGTGCTAATTGACCCATCCTGGCTGCAAGAGCTTTTATCTTGGTGGCAAAGCTAATCCTAAATCAGTATCATCCATTTGACATTTACTTTCAACCCAGCCCAAAGTGAAACCTCAGATTTAGGTGAAGTTGTGCTCTGCTTTACACTCTAATGGTGCTCAGAGAGGCTACAGTCCTGAAACCAGCCCTCCATAAACCCTTGTGACCTGCTGAAATCCAAGTCAAAGTGACACCTCTAGCATCTTCTACAGTATTTGATAAGTAAAACTCAATAAACTGAGTTTATATCTGTTACTCCCTACAACTTTCCTCATAACAGTGGTCTTGCATTTTGTCTGAATGATACCCCAACCTCCATCATACTCCAAAGGGAACAAAACCCAGCTCAGTCCTGTCATCTGCTTAATCTTTTTCTACTGTTACAGTCACCTGCCATGGCTGACCGACCTGAATCCTTACCTTCTGTCAGATGTTTGTTCTCTTGGTGAAATATCTCAGTGCATCTTATGAAACAAGTCCAAGGATTTGCAGGAAAGCAAAGGGAAATTTCAGACTGAAAGCAGTGGAGGCTCTGGCTGTAAACTCATGAGGATGGCAGGGAGCAAACAGGGTGATTTCTCCCACTGAAATGCTTCAACCCAGTCTGCAAAATCATGGTTGGCAACTGTGGAGCACGCAAGTATCAAAAGGAAGCACGGGTTAAAGGGAGAAACGCAGTAAAAGAATGTATCCTTTGTGCAGGGAGGTTATGCATCTAACAGATCTCTGCTGAGTTACTTCATAACACACCAGATGCCAGCGACCTTATGGAAAAATGGAATTACTTAGGACTTCCATGTCAGAACGCTCGCAGGCATTCCTCCTGGCTGACCGTGCTTCTGCCACAGCAGCTCAAGTTTTGGGTTCTCTCCGCGTTTCTGTTGTGGATGTGTGTGACTGTAGTGGCTCTGTTTGCCATGGAGCAAAGGGACATTCACATGCCATGAGATCTCGAGCTGGGGACAGAGCCCTGCCTTTTCATCACTGCTGTAAAAGGGGGAGCTTTTAGTGCACCCTCTCCTCTCGACCATCAGGTCTTGCCCTTTACCAGGCGCTGTGAGTAAAGCTGAGCAGGATGAAAATCGTTTCCCCGGCACTAATCACATTAAGAATTTCAAGCCTGGCTGCCAGGAGGGTGATAAATAAGAGCTAAACCACCTTGATGGATCTTGAAGTTTCACCGGAATTTCCCTTGCCTTGAAAATGGAGTCCAGCCAGGATAAGAATTGCCACGGCTTTCTTCACTGATGGACCTTCAAAGAGATTCCTCCTTCAAGGTGTATCGGACAGGAGATTCCGAGGCGAAGGGGGGTATTGGGGCTTTACTGAGGTAGAAGTTAGAATTTTAATTTTATCTCCCATCATGAAGACAGCAGAGCTGCCCCTCTCATACAGCTCTGTCAGACCATTTCAGAGACCGACTGGCTGAAGCCACCCACTCCATCTCCTGCAATCCTCCCTCTAAAACACTCTGTATCCAAATGGTTTGTGAAGCAGCTGCCCCAAATTCTCCATCAGCATCTGGCCATTTTTTTTTTCCCTTAGCCCAGAACTTTCAGGAGTCTTTACAAATATTAATGCGGGACTAAATATCTGCTGTGACCTTACTGGGAAACTGAAATTCTGGGAAAGATGGAATGTGTTTGCAATTTTTAAATCTTTTGTAATTTTTTTTTTATTTCTTTATAGCAACAGGGCATTAAACTTTAACTAATTAGGTGTTTTCTTTATTAACTTCATTGACTCACAATTGGGATTTATCCACAAGAACCAACCTCTGTTCCTCCATCAAGTCCAGCAGCATTAGCTCTGTCCCTGCTCTCAGCTAGAAAGAGTTTTTACCTTCACTCAGGTCCTTTCTCAGGACTTTGCTGAAATAAATTCCCCTCCAGTTATTGTTTGACCTGCACAGGACTTGATACGTATCAATTTTTTATTTTACAACCTGCAGACCACTTTGGCTTTCTGGTTTAAATATGATCTAGATGTAGGGCTAGTCTTATTCCTGCATGGTTTTGCCAGCAGATTATGAAAGCTACCAATGGAATGCAAAAGGTGTTAAATGAAAATTGAAGACTCATCTAATCCCAAGGCAACACAACACTTTAAAGAGGGCCTAAGAAAACACAGTTGGGTTTTATATGGCATAGGTAGGCGCATTTGCTAACAAATGAGCTACACAAAATATGTGTGCACTTCAAAACAACTGACCCTTGGGCACATCAGCCTGTGGTCACATACATGAAAGCAGGGAAAGCTGTGTTATTTCTCTGAACTGGCAGACGTGTTAGGAGGCACCTGGGTAACGAGCCAGCACTTTCACTGCTGCTCCAAGCTCATCTTGGCTGCATCTGCTCAGTAAACAGAGGTCTGTGGGAACAGAAATATTCCCAAACTTGTCTAGCTTTTTCCAAGTGCATTCATTTTTCTCTCTAAATTCCTGAGTCCTCTTCTGAGAGATTGTCAGAAAGAACAAATGGAAACAATATTTTTTCACAGACGGGAGGAAATCTGAACTAGACAGATCCCACCCACTCTACATGCTTTACCTTTTTCCTACCAGTCAAGTCACAACTCTGTTTTAAGCAGATCCTTTGCTGGTACTGCATTTGTGTTGTAGGTGAAACCTCGTTGCTAAGGAAGCGCAAGACTCCCCTGAGTCATCAGATTAAGTACCTTGGTAGTTTAACACTTCCAGGATGCTTTGGAGCAAAGGTGTGAGGATCTAAATAGGTCTTAAATTTCAGTATCTGATTCTATGGGCTCTTGTCTCCTGAGCAGTCAACAGGAGTGGAACAATAGGAGTGGTGATAAGCTTTCCTCAGGAACTCTGGCAGGGATATTATCTACCTGATGGGATTAGTACGGTAAATACCTTTATAGTGCAAAGCTAAATAGGAAGATGTTATTTTTTAAAGAGTCAATGTGGTTGAAATCCGAATCTCCCTGTCTGCCTGCACTTGTGATCTTACTGCCAAGTGGTCCATGGTCCTGTGTAAAAGAAGGGTTTTTATTAGCTTCCCCATCCTGTACATTCATTTTACCTCCTCCCCAGCTCCTCACCTCAGCTGACTTATGACAGGCACCATCTACCCTATCTGGAAGAAAAACAAACAGTCCTTGTGCCCTCATTGTATAAAAGCAAGTTTAGCTGGTGCTCCAAAGCCCTGAACTGGGAGAATTTGATTGATTTACAGTATGAGCAATCTCATGAGAAGTCCCTTATATCATCAGGTTGTAGATTTAATTCTATTGAAAATAACTTTCTCATTCCCCAAGCATAAATTAATGGCTCAGTAATTTACTGAGTCAGTAAATGCTAAATCTTTCAATAGAAGAGAAGAGGTGAAAAACTATTCTTCAGAGGAGCATTAATGTGTTGTCCTTTTTATTTGGTTCAATAATCACATTAATTAAGGCAATTTTAATTAAATTATTTTCACCTAGACTGACTCCCAAAATTGAAGTTATTAACGATAAGAACACTAATGGCTCATCTATGCCACAGTGGGTTTTAATAACAGCTGTGTTAACTACAAGAGCTTGCACCCCACAAGATTTTCAGATTAAGCAAGTGGGTGTGTTGCACCCACTGCACTGACAGAAATGTCACTATTGTCCACACTGTTTTTATTCCTGCTCTTTCTCCATAATAGCCCAACTCACTGTATACTTGCCTTCTTTGTCCAGCTTGACATTTGGTCCCACACAACCAAATAGGGTCTGGTTTGAGGTAACCAAGTAGGAGTTGGTTGCACTTCAGGTTCTTTTTTTCTTTCTTTTCTAAACAGGTCTGCTCGATAACAGAGCAGTGAGGCATTTCTGAACGCCACAGGGGCACCCACTGTGGAAAAGAAGCCCCTACCTACATTTTTATGGTCTGTCCACACATGAAAAGGTGCCTTTACAAGATGTCCTTCTTCATACTCTAAACATGAAACCTGTAATTAAACAGGAAAAGCGAAGTTACCGAGCAGTAAGCACTAAAAAAGCTCGTGCTTCAATAGTGTTCTGTTTCTGGGAGCTCAGGTTTAGCCTGAAAGGATGGAAATGGTGCAAAAAAGCAGGTCACAGCTATTTCTAGAAATTGTGGAAGTGATTGGAGCCCCTTGACGCCAGGAACTGGAATTTCCAGACAGTAAAGTAGCACTAAGGTAGACTGTATCCGATGCCAAGGAGCTCGCAATTATTATGAATTCAACCACAAATAAGTGCATTTCAGGTGGGATTAAAAGGCTGAATTAAGACTACAATAGCGTGGACAGTCAGCTAAGGATGGAAGTCCAGGCCGGCAAACCAAGCTCTGCCCATAGGAATGTCTCACGGAAAACAGGCAAATTGGCATAATCAGAGACCAAAATGCTTTAGCTCTTGAAAGTCTTATTCTCCCTCTGTTTTGCAAATGAAGGCACTGCATAATACAGAAATTCTTGTGATTAGACTAGATGAAATTTTTAATTACTTGTAGGATCTTTCTTGAAAGGAGCCCTGAAACAGAACAGTGACTATTACTTACATATAATACACACTTTACAATCTTCCTAATTACATACGTTTCACCAATAGCTATTAAGACCAATTAAACGTGCAGTTAGAACACCTTAAATTGCATACCATGGACAATACCGAGTAAATAAATAATTAGGGACTTACTAAAATGCAAATTCATAACATAAAGGAGCAATTGTGGAAGAAGAAAGTATTTCAGTTCATGACTTATTGACTGTATCAGCTCTTCTGGTGGGTCCTTCTGCATTAATGTGAATGCTGCTGACACAAAAGACACAGCAGCAAAATGGTTTGTTTTGGTCAATGCCTAATTACATACAGCTTTTAGATCCTGAGGTCTTGACTTAGTGGATTTTAATGGCTCTAATTTTAAATGGATTTTAATGGCTTTAATTTTAAAGGAAAAAGGAAGAATTCTGCACACCCAAAGTCTTCATAACATTCTGGAAAACAAACGTTTATTTTCTATATACTATATACTACTCTATTACTGTATATTTTCTCTGTATCTGTCTTTGCCTATCATTCAAAATTAGTACATTTTTCCCTTTTTTTCAAGTTTAGCTCACAGAAAAGGAGCCATCCTGTTTGCCAGACTTGTGACAGTGAAGTCTGAGATCAAATGGAGCTTGGAGAGCAGAAACTGGCGTAGATCCCATCAGGGCTGTGATTTTTCAAGCTTCAGCTGGGTCCTACCTGAGGCGTGGACTCCTGCTTTGGATTCATGGAGCTGCATTTCAACTCCGGCTTCTGCTGTGCCTCATGGTTTTTGAACACAAAGCTCAACAATGTGACCAGCCTGCCCAAGAGCTCATCCAAAGCAACATCAGAGATCATCTTTTATGGTCAAACACATTTAAATCTCTTCAAACATAAGTCGTTGGATGTTCACAGATGAAGATGCCTTGGAAATGCTGTCCAGGGAAGTCTTTGCAGTGCTTTGGGTTGTTTCAGGGCCTCTTTTGTCCTGTTTAAATCACGGAGAGACAATTTACAGCTCATGCAGTAAGGCATGCTGTGTGCACTGAATAAATTTTATTCATATAAGGAATTGACTCAGATTTCTGAAGCTGAGAGTATTACCTTAAAAGTCCTCTATAAAATGTTTTAAAAAAAGTTGAAGCCTAAATTTCTTATATTTTTCAAGATGGAGGAGGGAATTTCTATGTGATTCTCTCCTACAAACGATATTGGCATTATTTTATTGACATTGATTCCAGCTTTGTTGCAATAGCTTTCTTCTGATGCTGTGTTCTTTGCTATGACTTGGCTAGACTTGCCTAGAAAACCAAAATTAGAAGAAGAGTTGCAGTTCAGAAAATATTTACTGCTACACTAATTACATATAAAAGTAACTTTTACAAATCATATATTGCAAAATTCCTCCAGGAAAAATAAAAAATCCCCCACACAGTAGTTGGAATAAAGCAGCTGGTTACCTTTCAGTTTTATTGGCATGTACAATGTGATTGCATCAAGCCAACTCCTCAGCTAATGAAAACTAGCAAAGCTCTACTGCTTCCAGTACCCACTGCTTCAAGAAGAAATAAATCTTTGGCTCTTTCATTGTATGTGCAAGGCAAATGAATTTAGGGATTTTTTTAAAGATCATTGCTTAATGAGGGGAGAAAAAGACAAAAACTACTGGCTGAAAGTTTTCCCATGCAGGGAAGTAACACACTCCAGGGCAGGCACCTCCTCGAGGTGTGGTGTGGAGGTTGAACTAAAGATGGGGGGTCTGGGATGTGGGCAGTGAGCAGGAGATGATCCCATACTTGTGCAAAGTGTCCTGCCGATTATTTATTCAGTGTACTGATTGTTACTATAAAGATTTTATTTTCTAATTGCTCATGGCTATACCAGAATGCAAATATATATATATACACGTACATACGTATATATATATATATATATATCTATATATCTATATCTATATCTATCTTTAGTCAGCAGAGCTTCCCCTAAATAAAACTAGAGTTGCTTCTTAAAGCCCCTGGAAGTTTGGAGGTTCAGGCTTAAACGAGGCAAAGCAAGAGGAAAATTAATGAAAAAGGGGAAAACACGACAGTGTACATGTACTGTTATCTCTCCAATAACTTCAGCCTAACAAGGTTAGAGAGGAAACTCAGCTAATCATTGTACATTTTTCTTATTTGAAAAAAAGTTCCTCACAAAACCATGGGAATTAATGTGACTGGTTGCAGTAAATTAAGGAAATCATGTGTGGCATTCTTTTGTGGAAAAAAAAAATCCCTTTTCCTTAGCTCTCCATTTTCAGCTCTATACTCTGAAAAACCATGTGGGTCATATCTAATTAAATGTGGACTTCTCTGATCAAGCATTTTTGTGTGGTTTTCGATGGCAGCAATCTGTAACTGATGTGATCAGTTCTTCCAGATCTACAACAGACATAATGTGCTCTGCAAGGCACAAAGGGCTGGGGCCGTGACAACTGCATTTCAGCTCCCAGCTGGGCAGCATTCACCCACAATGGTTCTTGTCTGCCCAGTTTGGGTTTTCCCCAACTATGGAGCAACATCTCCAGCTCCAGCTACTACTGGCTGGCTGAAATATGTTAATGAAGGTAAGGTGCTTAGATGAGTCTGAGGACAGATAAGTGAAAAGAGAATTAAAAGTCTTCATTTCATTGGTGTCTCAGTCTTTAACTGCCTCTCCACACTAATAAAATGTTGGAAACATATCATGTACTCACATTATGTTATCTTACAGGCAAATGTTAAAAGAACCACAGTAACCAATTTAAAATATGCATGAATACATATAGTATGTTTACATTGGTAAACCCAGTCTGTTTGTACTAGGAAGCATTTTTAGCAAATAATTTTATTTATAACTCCTGTGCAAGCATTCCAGACAGAGGTGGTCTGTAAATTGCAGGAGACTCTATTTAAAAGAGAATTCTTTAACTAAAAAATGAAACTAATAATAACTCCTTGAGGTGCTAGATACTGCTGCAGCTGATACCAAGTGTTAATCTTTGGAGAAATGAACTCAATTTTGTTTTGACACTAAGATAACGCTCTATGATTTCACTGTGAAAGCATTATCTATCCCTGCTCTCTCTACCTCCAATAAAATTTTACAAGCAATAAAAAGGCCTCGAGATCAGCTATTTTCCTGTTGGTGCTGTTGGAGGTTTCCTTTTGATGCCTACCGACAGAAACCTCCCTGGTGAGTTATTGCAAGGAACACTTTAGTGCCCCTACTCAACGGAGGTATTTGGTCTGAGCTGCAGGGTCTGGGGATGGACAGGCACTGGGAATGGCACACTCGTTAAAGGGAAGAATGTTCCCACACAGAAGGAAATCCAGGTTAAATCTACATTAAAAACAACCCCTGTTTTCTGAGTGTTGTTGTCTCCTCGGCTTCTCCTGACTCATTACCTTCAGAGGGTGGCAACGTGCCCTGTCCCCATGGCCAAGTGCTGGTGTCTTCCCCAGGTGGCAAAGCAAGAGCTTGTAACAGGCTTCTCTACGTTTATAATGACACTGGAGGCAGGGGAACTCCCACTTCCTACCCTAAAAAACTCCCTTGGGGATGATCCAGTTTGTTCCAAGCCAAGCACCGAGTCTTTTCTAAATGGTGTAGCTCTCCTGCTAAAGTAGCAATTAGGAGAAACACTGACAATTAGCTAATTGTGTTTCTCACAGCTGCCTCAGTACAGATTGCCTTATATGTCATAAACTTCTCTACAGTTTATAAATTACTTATCTCGGAAGTACTTTTTACAAGCAATGTGTTCATTTATATTTTAATTCCAGGAAAGTTGTTGGCTTTCCTGTTCCAGCCCGTGTAGAACAATGCACCCATCCAGGTTTCCTCAAGGGGGTTGTTAGCCCTGTGCTCACAGAGACCTGAGTAAGACCCACAGCACCTTCCAGCTCAGGAAATAAATCCCAGTTCCTGCTGCACACCAGGAATTACCCACAGGGACACATGTCCACAAAGCCATGTTGCCTCTATTCTCCTTGAGTATCCACCTCTACACACTGCCAGGAACAGGATATGCCTCCATATGGCCTGTGAGAGCTGGAACTACCCAAAATGGCAATTTTTTGCTTGTTATGGTTTAAGATTTTAGCTGGAGCACACCAGCCATGTTACTCACTTCCTGCCCTTCCTCCTGGAGCCAGTCACAGGAAAAGAGGAACAATGCACCCTTGGGCACTTCAGTCCTCACCTGGCAGGCAACACAGGGCAGTGGTGGCACATGGCACTGGGACACTCTCCCAAGCCCAGGACGGAGCAGGAGCAGTGGTGGTAGAGCCTGGTCTGAGGGGATGTTCAAGATGATGCTCTTCAGGCTTCCTAAGATTAACTCAAATTCCCAGGCATCCTCATACCTGTTTGATCCAGTGCAACAAGAGCTGTGGTTGGACTGTGGCAATGTTCACAGCCTGGAGCTGCAAGAATCTGGCATATTTTAAGCTGTTATCTGTCCTGCTTTTGCCCATGTTTGTTTACACCATTGCACAGAAAGGCTCTTCCTCAGAGACATCTCCCATCCCGTGACTCCCCACGGGCACAAAGCAGACCTCTGCCATTCCCATCGGCTCGAGCCAGTGAGAAAAGCAGAGGGATTGAATTCAACTGCAAAAAAAAAAAAAAAGATAAAAATGCTTCCACTAGAATAGTACAGCCTAAACTTTGTGCACAGTAAGGTCCAGTCTGTGGTGCAGTCTTATTCCATCCAAAGCAGAGCATAAATGGTCTTCCTTTGCTAAATCATTCACAGATATACTCTTTAATTCCAGGAAGAATTCTCATGTTTTCCAGAATTGCACTGCCTAACCTTTTTTACCTCCTTGCACTGTATCTTTTAAAATTGCTTTTTATTGGCAAAGACCTTTTTGTTATTTTGTGTGAGCTCAGGTCTTGCCAATGTTTCAGTGCAACTGCTACGTCCTGCACGTATTTAAAATGATAGGCTTGAGCTATCTTTGCTCTGAAGCCAAAGGGGTTTTAATACAGTTATCTCTTTAAAAGCAGTGTTCCCCCTCCTTCTTTGCTGCTTCGCCAAAACAGAGCAGGAAGGAAATTCTTCATCCAGGTTTCATTTATGGTTCGTAGTAGCTGTTGCAGACAACCAGATCCAAATCCTACTGAAAGCAATATGAAAAGTTCCCATTGGCTTAAACGGGCTTGCATCAGACCCAAATTGCTTTCTGGACCTTTATCTAAGTTTTGGGAATTTCCAAAATATTTGTGAGGTAACACCACTCCTTGGCTGGCTGAAATTTAACGTTTCACGTTTGAGGAGATGGTTCCTTAAGCAGCTGGATAAAAAGTACTGGAGACCATACTGAGGTTCCTAAAAGCTGAATGGAAGGCCTTAATTTTAAACCTGCTCATTACCAGGCAGGGTTTGGCATGTTCCTATGCCCCTTGGAGGAGGATCTGGGGCTTGGCACAGGAGAACCAGGGCTGGGCACTGTGTGTTCCCACCCATTGTCCTCCTCCATCTGAACTGGAGGGAAGGAAGAGAAGGCACAAGTGATGGTGATGGGGTTGAGAAACTCTCCTGTTTACTGAAGAAAAACTACTCACTGAGAGAAAAACTACTCACTCAGAGAAAGACTACTCACTTCTCACATTAGCCAGGTCATAAAGGGACCCTGTGTTAGTGCAGAGCCTCAGCAGCACAGGGCGACCACTCCCCCAGAGGAGAGGGCCGAAGCAGTGAAAAACAAGAAGACTCTCCTGCATTTGGGTTTTTCACTAAATTGGGAGAGGTTTTAAATGTCATTTGCAGGAATCTGGGGACACCAATGATCTGCTCATAGGATGAAAAGGATGCCAAAGGAATGGTTTGCAGAATGGGAATAGAAATGTCCTTAAAACCACAGTGCGAGCCCATGGTGCTGTCTGCACTCCCTCACCCCTTCAGAGCCCAAACCCTTCTCCTTGCTCAAGCATGTCCAGCTTTCCAGGCTTGCAAAGGCTGGAATTACTCACATTTTGATTTTGGGTTCAGATGACAAATTCCCCTTTATTCCCAGGGTATGTTACTAAATCACTTTGTGCCACATTCAGAGTGAGTTGGCCTTTTCAGACACCCTGCGCTCCAAGGAGAGACATTTGTATGGGAGTCTGTGCAGTGCATGCAGGCATTTAGTGGGAGATTAATATTAAAATACTCGGCTATCCAATCAACTTATGAGGTTTTAATGCAATGACTTGAGTCTAGATGTTAGAGTTCACTTAAAGTTCACTGACTATTATGGGACTGATGGTATATAGAATAGCTTAATCTTACCGTGGGAAAACTAAAATCATGTAGGGGAAAATTAGGCAAGACATGGAGGATAAAGTCCCATTCCTATGAGAGATACCACGGGACATGCCAAAAAAAGGCAGGAAAGGAACCATTTACTTCCAGTGCAGTGGGAAGGATGAGCAGTTACCAACACTTACAGTAGCTGTTTGCCATCCTGATCGGTTTTGTAGAGATTTTGCAAAAGCAGGGAGGGGGAAAAGAGCTGCTTTATGTGTCCTTTACAGACACACACAATGCAGAGGGGAAACCAGAGAGTCAAAAGACAGCTCTGTTTTGCAGGGTAAAGATTCTTGCTTCATTTACTGACAGGACCTTTCTATGCATAAGAGGAGACCTCCCACACCTTAAATTACTGCACTGAATGGATTTACATTCTGCTTTATCCTCTGCATTCCAGCTCCTGCCCTTAGCCTTGTGATTGTGTGCATGAAACTCTGCTGGCTGCGCATCCCAGAGAGCTCAGGTCACCCCCCAGCAATAAAAAAAAAAAACCAGACCCAAGTCCACAGGAAAAAAAGGATCCTCCTTTAGATATATCCTTCCCAAGGGCCACGATTTCCCTAAGTAAATTAAACATGCAGAAGAAAATATTTGAGAGAAAGTTGGAGCTAATGAAAACTGCGCAATATTCTTTGGCTTCACTCATCTGGATAAGAAAAGTATAGCTCTAGGCAAGCAGGAGCTTGTTGAGCTTGAAGAAATGTTACCTGCTTAAAGGCAGGTAAAATCTGGCATAAGCTGTTAATCCATCATTCAGGTTTTTACATGCCAAACTCCTGTAAATGTTTTTCTACCACATCCTGTCTCTTCCTTCCCTAGCTGAAAAATAATAATAATTTTGGAAGAGCATGAATTGGGCCTGTCATTCTTTTTTTTTTTTCCCCTTATCCTTGAACTGCATCATACAAACTCCCTGTGTCTCTGGGGACTTGATCCTGCACTCCTAATCAGGGGGCAAAATTCACCATGACTTCAACTTTGAGACTCTGCACTTTCATTTAGAGAAAACTAAGCCTTCCTCCCTCCCATCACATATTCCTGGCCATCATTAGGATGTGCTTTAGCCAGCTACCAGTGACCCAGACCAGGATTTCCAGCAAGAGATCCTGAACATGTTCACCCAGGCAGAGGCAGGTGGGAAGGACAAGGGAGAATGAGGTTGATGTTGGTATGAAAAATGGGGCAAGGCCAGATTTGAGTAACCTCAGCCTCTGCACAGCCAAGTGTTGACGAGGCAGGGAGCCCATGCCAAGGCATTATTCTGGATGAACAGCCCTTGACAGCAGGTTTCAGCACGGCCCACAGCACCACGGATCCCTTGCTGTGCCCATGCTCACTTGGGCAGCACTGATGTTGCATCCCCTGGACCTTCACATCTCCTGCATGTGTGCATACAAATGCATTCAGTCTCCTCTGAGCAAGAGGGAAAACTATTTTTTTTTACTATGAATAATACAAATTCTGTGAAGGATTTAGCACCCTGTGTTTGCATAGAGATGAGTGGGGATGGGCTCCACTGCTCATTGCTTTAAACCTGCACATTATTTCAGGGCCAGTCTCACCTTCTAATGACAGTTTCCACGTTGAGACCAGCAGCAGTGACTCTGCAGACATGCCCATCTGATCTCTCTGGCACTACAGAAGCTGAATCTTACAGCAGAGATACACCAAGCTCAGTGGCAGCCCCCTCCCTGCCAAGATCCCCTCCCTGTGGTTATCATCCCTCCACAGGTCCTGCAGACGCCCTGGTTCCCAGCCCACCTCTCCAGATGCAGGCAACAGCTGAAGCACGTAACACCTGGACTTTGCAACACAATTCTGCTGCAAGCCAGACACTAAAAGAAATATGCAGATCTAACAAAACATCCAAACTCTTCAGAGCACCTGCAGGTTTCTTGATTGTTCCTTATCATTCCTTGGTCAGAGTCCTCAAGGGGGCTTGCAGCGTCTCCAGCTGCACAGGGCTTTCCCAGCAATGCACCCCTGCCTCAGCCTCATTTCTCTTTGTTTAAGGTCTCCTCGGTAAGACAACTCTGAAGATAATGTTCATTTCTGCTCCCATCCTAAGGAATGCCACTAATTTTTCCCAGTTTCCAAGGGTGTGACCAGATATTTAGTGGGACACTTGCCAGGCAGGCTGGTTTCACTGGGGAGCTCCCCAGGAAATAGCACTTCCACGTGCTCACATCATCACCCATGTGAGGACCTTCTGCCACTGTGAGGAGGAAAAGACTGCAGAGAAAGTCGAAGATTCCCTCATGGAAAACACAGTTGGCAGAGTGGTGCAATATACTGAACCTCTGTGTAGGTTCTTTGGCTTGTCAAGCTGTTCTTCTTTTCCATGAATTTCATTTTCCCCAGAAGTAACAAAGTTATGTATAGCACCTTTTAAGTGGCATTTGACATTTGCCATATCTATGGAAACAAGAGCTGCCTCCCTGATTTCCTGTTTACTGTGCCACATCTCTGTGGGACACATAATCTCACAGAGGCACTGGTCAGTCGCAGAATATTTTCCTTTTAAGATTTGCATGCACAGAAGAGATCATTGACATATTCTAACTTTAGGTCTAACTCAGGACCAAGCTCCCTGTAGTGTCAGTGCAGCCTCCAGAGAGCAATTCAGGATACCTAAGCCAGAAGTCCTAAATTAAACCATGTGAATGCTTCCCAAAGTGCCAAGAACTCCACACTCAGAGTAAGGAGAGATCCCAGTATGAATGAACCAAGAGGAACCATTGACCTTAAGACCAGGATTTTCATTCACAAATTTAATGATATTTTGTTAAAGTCGGTTCTGGGGTTTTTTTAAGCCACTTATGAACTTGCTTCAGAGCTTTATGAAGCGGCATGGAATAATTAAGCAAACAAATCTAGTCCCATGCTAAGTTAATTACATGCCTTGTGGTTTCATATATATTTTTCTCCCTTTCATAGTTACTTTTTAATATGTCCCCATATTTCTTTCTGACTTTTCTGTGTTACTCTCTTTAGTCTTCAGGAAACCCATTATTACTCAGGGGACCAAGTAATCAAATAAGTCTCACTGAGTGCAATTAGTCTCTCCAGCTTGGAGGCTGGCTGTGAGATGGCGTTCACCTTTATATTTTCCAGTTGCTATGGATCAGCACAGGTTCCCCTAAATTCACTTGCCTGTGGCACTCTGGTCCCTGTGACATGTAGGACCTCCAGCCAGGAAGAGTTTCCAGAGCTCCTGGGCAACCATGAATTGACCCCTCACGTTTGACTGTGCTGAGGAAGGAGGGAAGAGAGGGTTTATTTCAGTATTTCAGTGGCACCCTTAATGAGGCAAAAGATTTATTTCAGGATGGGTGGATTAATGACAGCTCTATTAAATGTGTGGATTTAAAATGTTAATATTGCAGCAGAGTTAAAGCTAAGTGCACTTTCATGCATCTTGGCAGAGTCATGATTTTGGGGACGGGGCTTTAGGTCTGAGCTCAGAAGACCAGTTCTGGGACCAAAAATGATCATGTGTCCTACAGAAACATGAGAAATACGAGATTTAAATCTTCCAGACTATATACCTTGACTTCAGTGAAATTCTGACAGTGCCTTGTGGTATTCTTATCAGCAAATCTGAGAAACAGATTGAAATAAACTTATGCAAGATGGGAACACAAAGTGTGAAAAACTGTTCTCAGGAAGACCTATCTACAGCTTACTCTTAGAAGAGAAGTGTAAGGGTTAGGAAATTCTAAAAGCCTGTTACTGATCCTTAAATACATTACATAATAACTGGTACAATTGACTAGATAATATGCTTATTAAATTTGGAGATGGCATCAAGCTAGAAAGTCTGCAGTGTGCTGGAAGTTCATAAAGATCATATAGATTGGGGAAATGGGCAAGAAAGGTTGAAAGTCAGTAAAAACAAATAGAATTTTCTGCAATTAATACAATTAATTGATTGCACTAATGCAGGACGTGCCTGACCATCAACACACCAGTCCTGACTGCAAGAGCCGGAGGTTTACAGGGCATCACAAGCCAAGTGTCAGGAATGTCCATATTTTGCAACAATTCACAAATGCACTGGAGATGCAATACCCAGGAGTCCTGTCTCTAACAAGTACAACCACACAAAATCACTTCCATCCACATCATGCTGGGAAAGCCTCAGCTGGGAGACTTCATTCTGTTTTAGTACTACAGTTTAAGAAAGATGTGGGCCATTGGCCAGAGTCCAGAGGACAGCAGGGATGACCAAAGGTCTCGAAAACAAGGACCTCTGGAGTATGAGGCCTGTTTAGTCTGGAGGAGACAAAGGGTCTCCAAGTATGTAAGAGCTAGAGGGGTGGAAGTCAAAAATTCTTGCTTTTCCATCACAGATGGGACCAGAAGAAATGTTCATGAGGGGCAGCAAGGGACATCCTGCTCAGGCATTAGGAAAACCTTCCAGTGACAAGGGTAGCTGACACTGGAAATGATTGTCTAGGGAAGCTGTGAAGTTCCATTTATTAGAGGTTTTTAAACTGCTAGCAGAGCACAGAGGGCAAGTGATCCTTCCCTGGGGCAGAGGGATGAAGTAGATGACCCCCTGAGGTCCCTTCCAGCCTGTTTTCTGTGCCTCTATGTAAGTAAGACAAGAACCAAATGAGCATGGGAAAATATCCTGCAGCAAAACACTATTGATCCAGTTCACCCAGCTTTAAAGGACGAGTCAGAAGTTAATTGATCTTTGGGGAATTTCAAGCAAACGTTGTGCTCTTGCTCTCCTAAAGGTGTTACATAGCTTTTCCATAGCTGTGTAGTACTTCTAAATTATTCCACTATACTGTTGAAGCATGTGGGAGGACAGTGGGACTATGGAGCTACTCTGTGGTGTGGCTACAGCCTGGGAATTTTAGCATAAAGAGAAGAATCAAATCCTTCCCTGCTTAATTTCACAGAGCAAAACTGGCCCTTGCATTTACAGAGGGGACACCAGGTACGAGGCACTTCCAGATGGCCCTGCCTGAGCCCCAAGCACAGCAGATGTTGGCAGAGGGTACAATCATCTCCAGGGTAGCTTGTTTCCCTTTCTTGAGGGATGTCGAGCCCTACTCAGCAGGCAGGGCTCAGCTGAGGCTGCAGGACAGGAAAACCACTGCCCTGTGCTGGCTTTAACCCTGTGGAAGAAGCTGTATAAAGTCTGGTCTGCTGCTGGAGCAGAGAATAAATTGCAGTCTTTACTTGGGGTAGTACCTCTTCGTGCTTGTTGGTGTATGTACTACCAGTATTTGAGCCAGTATTGAGCATCTGACAATTATTAGACAATTCTTCAAAAGTACTTAGCCTGGCAGACATTTATGAGCAGAACCAGCAGTAAAACTGGTCAGGCAAACAGCAAACTGAGAGGTTTACAAGCTGCTATGTCTGACCAAAAGTAGGTTTCAGTTTTTTTCTTTTTCTACATTTCCCTTTAGTCACACAAAAATGGAACAAAACATGAATATTTCTGATGGCACCTTACCCATTGGGAAGGTTGGGCTTGGAACCCACTCTGAGTAGAGCTCCTGCTGCCCAGCTTGCCATGAAGATAAATATTAAAGTAACAACTGAAAGAAAAAGATCATCTAGGCTGTTTAGAGATGGCAGCACAGTGACCACTCAATATTTGTAATGTTCTCAGCACTCCAGTGGGGCTCTGGACAGATCTCGTTCATGCAAACCCGTGCAGTTTACAGAACTTTCTTGATTTAATGACATGTACATTCTGGTAGCCATACAGGAAAGTGTAACACAAGACAGGAGGAAAGAGAATGTTATACAAATACAGGGACATTCTGAAACCAAAAACAAAAAAGTGGAATAGGAGAGGGGGAAAAAAAATCACCATTCAGAATTACTCACCGCAAAAATGGTGCTCCTTATGTAAGTGAAGAGCTTGCTGCATTTCAGGCATCTAATTTTTATTTTGGTTTCTTTCTGCAGCGAATATTTATAGCACTCTCTTTCACTTGCAAGAA
The DNA here is from genome assembly GCF_017639235.1 of Corvus kubaryi. Taxonomy (NCBI): domain Eukaryota; kingdom Metazoa; phylum Chordata; class Aves; order Passeriformes; family Corvidae; genus Corvus; species Corvus kubaryi. The sequence goes on from NW_024581129.1 coordinate 3,248,583, forward strand.
CATCCAGTGGTATTTTAAAAGAATTTCAGTAAGCAGTGTGTCCCTGTTAATATCCACTTTGCAATCGGTTTTGCCTCATTTTTCTGGGAGTTATTTTTTCTCAGAGATGGCAAATGAAAACTTCTGCCAGACCGAGATGGATCTGTCAGATGGGGGCAAACAGAGCGTTGTGTTGACAAGCTAAATGCATTTATCTGTATTTTAATAAATTTTTAGTTCAGGTCAAATGAATACACAAGGAGGGGAGCAGGAATTGTTTTAGGTGCATTTTGCATTTCTTAACCATGGACCTACAGTCATGTTTTGAGCTGTTCTTCCTTATCCTGCAGCTGAGGGTACATGGAGACAATAGAATGCCACAGTTTCCCACTCAGGGTGTTCCCTGAACGTGCACCAGGCATCACCCGAAAATCAGAGAAGCGCAGCCTGGGCTGCAGGAGAGCAGCTCTCAGATCTGAAGCTGATGTATTTTTGTGCACCTGATGAGTCCCTGCCAGCCCACAGTGGGGTTTTTTACATCTGCTGGAGCTCAGGGCTCTGGGAAGCACTCGGGGGCTCCAGGTTACCGGGTGATTTTGAGCACAGGTGTCTGTGTGAGTGGCCACGGTGATGGGCAAAGCGGGAGGTGAAAACCAGAGCTCTGTGCCACTGCCCCCATCAATCAGTGCCCATGGAAAGCACTGCTGGCATAATGCAGCCCCTGTCTGAAGCTCACTCAAAACCTGAGAGGGCTGGATGTGCTAACCCAGACCTTTCCACAACCCATTTACATCCCTGTGCTGGGCCAAGTGTCCATTCCAGACCTGACAAATGGTGCTGGTAGGTCAGGTTTCCTTTCAGAACGAGGCAAGTTAAGTAGCATCAAGCTATTATAACTGTTATAGGAAGGTTGTTCTGTTTTGGAAATACAGTAAAACATTTGCAGCGTTTTAGGCAGGCTCAGTTCCTCTGAGTTTTACCACATTGAACGGGATAAATAATTTAAACAAACGTTTTGAACAGTTTTGCAAAATGCATTTAATGAATTATTCAATGAGCTCTATTTGATCCTCTTCAGACACAATAGTGCTGTCAACAGCAATGCAGAACTCTCTAAGTAGGTCTTAAATATTCATTTTTCCCCATTTGAGAAATAATGTGTACTCTGTCCTATCACCCGTGTTAGCATGTCTTAGAGAGAAATAGTTTCACAAGTTGTCATCTCTCCCTGTATTTGTGTTAAACTTTAAATTTAAGATTAGATTATCTTTTACATATATTTTTTTTTAAAAGATAAGTGTAGGGAAATGTTTGCTGTGCCAGTTAAAACCATGTCTACAATGTAAAAGTGAGTGCATCTCTGGATTCGAATAGTTACATAAAAACACAAGAGAAACAATGGAGAAGGAATGGCATTCCTGGAATGCAGTCCAGATGTATATGGGCTGGGTAAGGCCAGATAAAGTTTTAGAATACACTCTGCAGTAATAATCACTTAAGACAAAAGGTCTCTAAAGCTCTAATTGCTGATGAAATCCTAGGGTCTTAAGGGGAGAGGTCTGAAATTTAGATCAAGAATGAGTGCTGTGTGATTTTGCTGACAGATAGTGAAAAGAATTGTGGCTATTGAAAGGGGAAGCAGGAAAATGAATATTCCCCAAATTTCGCATAAGGGGTGAGAAGCTGCTGGAAAGGAAGCAAAATTCCCACTGGGTTCCCTGGGGATCAGGGTTGCTCCAGATTTACATTTAATATCAGTCTGATGGGGACAGTTGGATGCAGAATCCTGGAGAAAGAAGAGAGAAAGGCACAGAGTGGAACGAAATTGCAGCACTGGATTTTACCATTCTTTTTTTTCTTTTACCACCCTTTTACCAATCCTTTTTTCTTTACCTATACAATAAAGCTCAAGCCAAGGTAGTTTCCCCTCGCAATCCATTGCTGGCAGGGGGAAGGCAGAAAAAGAGGGAGCACACCCCACGTGCCAGCTCTGATCCTGTGGTTCCTGGGCTGGTTTTATGCTGGACCTGTCTTTTTCTGGCTCTGCAGCAGCACAACAGCTCCTCTGGGGTGGAACAACTTGGAAGCCAACACGGCACCACTGACTGAGGCTGTGGCTTGTAGGAATGAGGGGCCTGTCCCTTGAAAGCCAGAATGTGCCCCTGGCCAGCCAACAGCCCCAGGCCATTGGTGTTTGGGAGCCTGAAAGGCCTCCAGTTCTGTTGCAATAAAATAATGCTGCTCTACAACACGGTGAATTCAGGTAAAATGAGCCCTGACACCTCTGCACGCCTCCGGAAACAACTGACATCCCTTTAACACGGTCCTGTTGGCCCTGACTGCACCATATCCCATTTTCAATATTTCCTTCCCCTGTAACATCCCATGAATATCAGATGGAGAGGTCTGCTGGATATTTGGCTCCTACCTGCTGCTTGAAAGCCAGAAAGGAACTGGAGCAGGCAAGAGAAATCTGACTCAGAGTCTTGTAAGGAGAACGCATCCTTACAGGAACAGTAACACTCTCTATACCCTTAAAGAGATATTACAGCACTGGAGATCTTCAGAGAAAAAAAAGTGTATTGTATAAATTCATATAGAAAAATGAATTTTTACATCAAGCAACAGGCACATTGGATGTTATAGGAAAAACAAACTTTCTCATGGCAGGGCCCATATGCACTTTTTCAACTCTTATTTTTCTAACTCACACCCTGACACCTGTTAGCCCTTCTTTCTTTACAAGTATCCCTTCTTCCAAATACAACTGAGTTTAAAAAAAAAAAAAAAAAAGAAGAAGGAAAACATTGCAGCTTTTACCAAAAACTCTCAAGTCTGTATGTGATGTGTTTTTCTTTTAAGACGAGGTGAAACTTTAAAGCTTCTGAAAGGAAGTTAGTTTAACCTCAGCATCAAAAAGCTTTGTTTGCACGTTAATGTACTGGTGTTATTTGAATTGCAAGAGCACTACAGCTCCTGCAGTCTAATGGCTCAAAAGAGCCCGAGGATGCCAGACTCCTGAGGGCTTCTGCTCTCCATCTCAGCTGTTTTGTTTTGAAGTCACCCAAGACTGCTATAGAGCCACAAAGGACCCCAAATCTCCCACACCACCTTTGTCTTGCTACCAGATGAAATATTATGCCTGGTGGTGTAACACTTTCTGGATTTAACTAATGCATGACCCTGCAGCAGCCAGAGAAACTGAAGATATCCCCCTTCCCATGCAGCAATTTTCCTGACTAGGTAAACAGCTGCTCATTTTTTATTCTTGAATTTTACTAGAACTTGGATTAATAGCATCCAGGCCATGTAAAGACCATCATCTGCACAAATTTTTTGTGGTTAGTTTGTTTTTTAATTGGTGTTTTCAGGCAGCAAGTGGACAAAGCAACAGTGTTTGTTTGCAATGCATGTTAACTCTGAATTTAAATTCATGTGTCTATAAGGTAAAGGCTGGAATGCTTTTCCAGTTTCCACATTAACAATCTCATTATAAGACTCATAGGGGTGATTATATATTAATTTTCAACCCAGCCCCTTAGCAATGAATACAAAGTAGGCTGGTGCAGATGTAGCAGTGATTTCTTCGTGCTTCAGCAGTTTGCTAGTTAATCCAGAGAGGTTTATTTGCCCCCAGAAGTAATGATGTTTCTTGCTACTTTTGCACGTTTCTCTTTACTGTACGTGATTGTCAATTCTTCATCCTTACAGAAATGTGTCAGACAAGCCCTTCCTGATGGGAGACACTGGCTGCATTGTGGATGCGATGTCCTAATCGAGTTTTTGTGCATGAATGAACACCTGTAGGAGCTACACGTTACATTAAGTGCCCTCTTAATATTTTCACTGGAATGCTCTGCAGCAGCTCCTTTACCCTGCTCAAAGACAAAATGTCTGGCTCAACAATTTACTCGTAACAGGCATGCTTGACATCCCCCAGCACTTAACTCCGAATCACAGGAACCACAGTCTAAGGTAAGAGGGCAATTCAGTCCTAGTCCTCAACAAGCCTTAATAGTTCCCTTCTGCAGCAGTGCTGCCAAATGTGGTCAGATATATTCCTGGGCGGCGGCTTAGAAGTGCAGTTGGCTGCTTGCAAAGCACTACACTGGCATCACTGAACCTTTGGAATGTTTCAAATGCTGCAAGAAGAGCTCAGGGGACAAATAAATTAAAAAAAAAAAAAAAGAAGAAGGAAGAAGGAAGAGGGAAGAAGGAAGAAGGAAGAAGGAAGAGGGAAGAAGGAAGAAGGAAGAAGGAAGAGGGAAGAAGGAAGAGGGAAGAAGGAAGAGGGAAGAAGGAAGAAGAAGATGGAGAGAGAGGAAGAAAGCCAAAAGAGAAAGCTAAAATATGTCTGTGGTACAAACTTCAGGACCATCTGGGCGAATCCTGGTGAATAGGGTTGGTAGTGAGATGTTGGCGAGCTCTCGCCCATGTACCTTGCCTGAGGAAGAACCCCAGGACTTTGGGCCTGTTAGATTATATTTCCAAGAAATATTTATAGCAAGCATGAAACGAGAAATTTAACATCTTGTGCAGGACTAGGGAGTATTTTAAAGAAATGTAATGTCAAAATAAATGGCTTTGTATCTCTATCTTCCTTAAGCATAAACTACTGAAAAGCTCTGTCTTATTAGCTCACACAGCACAAGTTACAGCTCGGTAAATTTATAGCTCTGCTGCCTTTTCTGTCTTTATACACTATCAGTCCAACTCCAGCTGATTCTGGACTGAGATTAGATACAGCCCTGCTTTCCATCTGTGCTGATAAAACGAGAGAAAATGCAATGATTGCTACAATCCTGTAAATACGTTTCACTTGCTGTTTGTTGAGAGGTGGTGAGGGCAATGACAGAGGCAAAATCCCCAAGGTCACTCCATCACACACTGTGCCTCCTTCTTTTAAGGGCTTCTCTTGCTCTCTCCTGAATGAGTTTTCATGTGGAAAAAGCACGACAGTGAAAGCAAAATGAAAAAGGGAGCACAGACATATCCAATGTTGCAGAAGAAAAAAACAAACCACACCGGACTGCTTTGTGTTCCCTTCTGGAGGAACATGCATGTTCAAACAGGCTCTGCAGAGGTATTTGCCTTGCTCACTCTGAACAATGGGGAAGGAGCTCCTGTGTGTGAGGGGAAGCTTCACTCGGATTGAGATCACAGACTTCTCTTTTAAACCAGGAGGAATTCTGAGGCGGTTAAGGCCTACAGGAATTGTAAGAGGTCATACCTAATGCTTACATCAAACTCTATCTCCTAGGGAGAACTACTGTGTAAGACCTGGATCCACTAGAGCATATGCCCTGTTATACTTCTATGTGGAAGTTATTACAGCCTTCCTGCAAAGCAGATTGCTTTCCAGGTATCTCAACCTCCATGGAAATTGGATAATCCAGGATACTGAAATGCAATTATCCCAACCTCTACTGATACAGACTGCCGTCTATTTAAAAGTCTGCTTCATATTCCATGAGATTTGTTTTCAGTTCCCGGTGACAACAAACTTTCTTGTGAAGTCTATCTGGGTCAAGCTTTCAATCTGTTTTTATGAAAAAAATTTACTTGGGAACGCTGAGATGTGATGAATGTGAGCTTAAGTATCTGTCAGTAAAAGCCAATTCATCCTTCAGTATCAATATGGATTCAGTTTTGCTTGCAAGTTGTACTAAAAGCTGAAACAAACTGATTCTCCAAGTTGTACACTCAGGGGGAAAAAAAGCAAGTTTGCAGAAACCTGGCACTAAAGCACTTAAATCTAAAGAGTTTGTGGAGTCAGAGAGGCAAAGACAGAGCTGGAGTTCTATAATCTCTGAAGAAAATCAATACAAAAGATAAGCACATAAGACATGCACAGATAAATGAGAAAGTGAAATGGAGGTGCCCAGGTCTTCCTCCTTGAAAACCAGCATGAATAATACAATAGACTTCGATCGCTTCCTTGGTCACATGCTCTGCTAAAGCAGATGCCTGCAGGGCCAGGAATGCAGTCAATAAATAGGTTGGAAAGTGTGAACTTCTACTGTAACAGCCTGCAGGGCTTGCTGGCCAATGCTGAGTAAGCAAAACGCTGCAGACAACATGTTTTGCTGTCTTGCTCCCCAGAAGGGAGGGCTGTGGCAGCAGCACCTCTCCTGCCTGCCGGGGCTCCGCGGTGTTTGCTCACTCCTAGCCCTGGAGGAGGCACATGCACCTCCTAACCTGGCCCCACAGAACAGGGAGATCAGCAGTGTCTAGAGAAATCATCTCTGCTCAGTGCTCTCTGCATGTAGACATTAAAGGTTTTACCAGGATAAGGACAATAACGAGGATACGAGGACAGCTCGCTCCGTGTGTGGCTGAAGAGCATCCCAGAGAAACGCGAGGTGTTCCATGTGCAGGCAGAGAAACTGCAGCTGCAAACCCTGCAGACACCACTGCAGATGGAGGTTAGCAACCTACGGGTGTCTCTTTCAGTTCTGCAAGAGAAGAAGAAGAAAAAGATCTGTAAACTGGAGGGATCACAGTGAAAAAGGAGAAAATAAACACCGAGGATGGAGAGACAATTGCAGAAGTATGTCGCACGCATTCACAGCAGTGAAGCTTTCTCATCTGTTAAAGAACACAAAGTAAATGTTCACTTCAGAAAATCACCTGGGAAATGCCAACAAAGGCTGGTATAACACCATGTCCTTCCTTTACTTGCAGGAGCATAAAGATCTTTTTATCAGGCATTCTAATCTTGCTTAGCATTTAATAGGACAGTGTGCTGGGATATCCACTCTGCTATTTACTCTTTAATTAATTTGACAGAAGTCCAAAAATACTGAAGGCAAAACAGTGTATCAATATTTACTGTACTGATTCACTGGAATTAAAATACTGTAAAAACAGAACTGTGCACAGACACCGTTTGTCTTGGCCAATAAAATATTTTGAAGGTTCATGTTCAAAACACAGGTTTGGAGTAAAATTATCACTGAAAGGTATTGATCAGGCTGTTATATTCCTAGCTTTGTCTGATACCACAAAATATTTTGAACTTCATTAGCTATGGGACCTTAATGATCAAGCCAAGGTTACAAAAACAAAGGGTTACATTGATGGTTAAATAAATATTGCCATTAACACACTTGAATCTGCAGTCTCTGTTGACCAAAGCTGGACATAGAAATATGAAGTGAAAGGTGGAAATGCAACACTGGTTTTTAATGTAGCAGAATCTTACCAAATTGCTTCTGTGCCATCCCTTCTTTTCTCTAAACATGTGGAAAATCCAAGACCTGGACAGTGAAAAACCACATTGGGGTCCTGCAAAAGCCAAGTGGTGCATCCAAATGATAGGGGATTTGGTCTGGATGATGCAGAGAATGTGAACAAAGTGTGTTGAGAATCTCCATACTAAAGACTTTTGCTTAAAAGCCACTGAAAAACTCATCCTCTAATTCAGGTTTTCATCAAGAGTACTGCAGTCTGGGTTTCATTCTCAAGCAAGTATTACTCATTAACTGCATAACAGGAGTTCTTAGTGGACAACCTGTCCCCAAACTGAAGTGCCAGAGTCTCAAAAAACCTGAAATTGAATGCTGTGTAATAATACAAGAGAGCATAGCTCCATTAACAGCTTGGGGGGTGGATGATGGGCTTTAAGGAAACAGTGAAATCCAACAGAAACAGGTTGGGTTATGGGTGACCCTTACCTAAAAGATTCCTGGAAGAATCCAGCACAAGAAGTCCTCAGCTAAAGTTCCAGGAACAAAAATGGCCACGACCCTTCTCTAGCTTGGTGTAAGTCCATCCAGTCACCACTTTATCACTGAAGGCGTGGTAACTCCATCTGCACAACACACCATTGCTGTCTCTCTTTGCCATGTGTAAATGGACATGAGCAGCCCCAATGCCTGAGCAGAGGAGCCTCCAGCACAGTGGGAACGGGTCCTTAGCCAGGATGGCCAAAGCTCAGGAGGGCTTGGGAGAAACACCAACAACTCAAGCTGGTGAGTGCTAGAAGACAATTCCACGAGCTTGAGAAGTAAATGTGTGAAGAAAGGAGTTGCCCAGCACAGTGTATAATTGCTAATCCACCTTTCTCAGGAAGGCAGGTGTCAGGAGTGTATCTCAGACCTGTGGGGTTTTTTTTTTTTAAAAAAAAGGAAAAAAATATAAGGAAGAGATACGGTATTTTTTAAAAAAGAGATCCCAAGGTTTTGGGCTGCCCACAGCAGGGGTGAGCCATTAGACATCAGTCCACACCCCTGTGATGGCCTGATTTTGCCTGTCAGTCCCTGCCTCTGTGGCGAGTGCACGTCAGTGTTTTTCTTGGTTCATGTCTGTAAGTTTGGGCAGTTAAGTAGAATCTAAATCAGGTCAAGGGAACTACAGTTCCCCACTGCCCTGGCTGGAAACCAGGATCTGCAGACAGGCAGCTGCAGAGCGCAGGGGAGTGAGCTTGTTTAGCACATTCCTGAAGGGCACTGACTATCTACAGCCATTTTCAAGTGGTTCTCCTCAAGTCCAGCCAGGAATGTGCTGATGGGCTGTACAGGTAGGGCCAACCTGGCTGAGAGGATGCAGGACCTTCAGGGCACTGCAGGGAATGGAACGTGACCCTCCCACCCCTTGGAGAGCTGAAGGGAGGGACGTCTGCAATGGGAAGCATTGCAGAGGAGTGTTTCCCCTGAAAAGAATTAGCTATTAGCTCCTAAATGAATCACTTGATTTCTCAGCCTCCTTGTACTTCATGTCAGGAACAAACCTTGTGCGTTCACATGAAATAAAAGGAGGTGACAGAGGAAGAGAGGGGTGCAGGAGTGCCATGGAGAAGCCAGCATTGACACCACGTGGGGAGGGTGTGCTTTTATTCCTCCAGAGCCTCTGGCCTGAGCTTCAGCAAACAGTGTTTCTCTCTCGTGCCAGATCACTGCGTCTGAAGGAGGAAATAGGTTGGTTGAGAAATTGCTTTTCAGAGAAGAGCCAACATCCTCCAGTACGAAGCACTTGGAAAAACTTTGCATGAATTAGCAAGTAAATGTGAGGCTGGAACAAGTAAAGAGGGACAAAACTTGTCAGTTTGTCATTTATGTAATAATCCTGTCAAACATGAAATTTCCTGAATAGGTAAATTTTGGCTTTGTTTTTAGAAGGGAGAAAGGAAGAGGGGTATTTTACCCATTTTTTGTGTTGCATTTGTATTTTTTTTCAAACTGGAGAACCAACCCTATTGTTTCTGATCATTTTTCACGTTTAGAATGTCACATGGCCATTTTAGATCCTCTGTGTCACTCTGATGTGCAGCATCTGAACATCCCCATTTGTTTCACTAAAGGGGACAACAGATAAATTCAATATTTGTTGCATATTCAGAACAGCTTCCAGTTTCAAGTCTTCATGAATTTAAAATCTGGCTGGAATATAAATCAAATAATAATCCTATCTTTTATGAAACAGTTCATATTTTTTGCCATCAATCTCCAACCTGTTCTAGTCCTGGGTCTTGTACAAGAAACTTCATTCCAAAAAGTCCATTAGAGTCTCGAGACCTAATGTTATGAAAAGATAAAGAACTGCTCAAATTACCAATATGCCCTAAAAAGGCTTGTCCATTTTCTGATTCACCTCAGTTTCATATGTTACTACAAGAAACACTGAAAAACATGCACCAGATTGGTCTAGGTGCCAGTCATCTAATAGCCCTACTAGCAAAATGCAAGCAGTTAAAAGCATAAGTTATTGCAATTATAGTGATGGAATGGGGACCCAAACCAAGAAATGGACCTCTACAGAGCATAAGAAATGGCACCTTGACTCTCTCCCAAAAAACCATCTTTGTCTGAGGGTTAGTGATGTCACTGGCAGGGCTCAGAAATGTGTCCAAGTTTTCAGGTTTAAAACTGGCACAGGAAAGCACATATTTTCTGATCTGTGAAGTCAGATGGAGGAGCTGTTATCTGAAATACTGCACAGCATCTGAATGATCTGCCAGACTTAACACATCCTGCCTCAGGAGTCCAGGTGGGAAACTTTACTATAAGAATCAAAACAAAATGCAAAAATACCTGCTGATAGCTCACCTTATGCGTCATCAACACCCCCCAAATAAAGCTGTGTAACTACACCAATCTCCACCAGTGTAACTGCTGTGCCAACTGGGAAAGTCTGTAAGGACAGGTTAAGGGACACAGGACGTCCACCACCTGCCCTAATTTGGGCTAGATCAAAAAGTGGAATGATTTTTCTTCGTTAAATAAAGCAAGGAGGTAGAGTGGGTCGTTGGATGCAGTTATGGAAGAAATCCTGGGTGCAATGCACAAAGACCATCCTGTGCAGGAGGAGTAACCGGCCTCCAGGCACTGATCAGGATAGATAAGCAAGCAATTTGTGGAGAAAAACACATCCCATCTCCCCAGGAGGACTGGGTTCCAAGATCAGAAGGATCCAAGTTCTCTCTTCTTTAGACACTCTAAAGCTTTTCTGGCAGATTCTCCCTCCCATCAGCTGTGCCAGGTTCAACCACTTATCACAAGCTGCAGGGGAAAGTTTCCCCACATTTATATCTGGCTTGGGATTTTTCAGCTCAAAATGATGGAGCTGTTACAGGGGTAGTGCTTATGAGAGCAACATCCTCCCAGATGGCCTCATAAAACAGGGAGAGGATGAACTTGTCTCACTGGCTTGGAATTGCCAAGTCGGCAGAGCTAAAGATCAAGTTCTAAAAAGGAAAGGTCACGTTGCATCGCAGAAGTGCCGCCCTCCCCAGCACAATAGACAGCCTTAATCCTGCCTCCTTCAAATCAACAAGGGTTTTTCCAATGACCTGAACAGCAGCAAGATCAAAATTTGATGACATCATCTAAAGCCAGGCGAGATAATAGGAAACTTTCTAATTACTGGGATGGGCTTTACATCAGTCCCTAAATGACTAAGACATGGATCTGTGACTGGAGAGAATAAATCATAAAGGGGATAAGAGCACAGAGTTGCTGGCAGATGATTTGATATTAGTTTAATATTCCAGTTCCTGAGGTGTGCAAGCAGTGATGTCTTCTGCAAAAATTTTGAAAGCAACCAGCACTGGGGTGAAGTTTTGTGTTGCACAGATGCCTCTTTTCAAAGGTTTATGGATGACAAAGGTAGCTCAAAACTGCCAGCAACAGAACCTGATAGTGAACCACACAAGTTTCCCAGCAGGATGAGTGTTAATGGCCTGTCTTGCAGCAGAGAGACAGAGCTGAGCTCCTGTCAGAGTGCTGACCAGGAAAACTGGCACATGTCCTCTTTGAGGGGCAGATTGAAAGGATGGGTAATGCACAGTGTGGGCACTGCTCTCCCACCAGATGCCATTCAGTCAAATCAGGTACCTCTTGTGAACAGCTCTTTGTGCTATGCAGTTGTACAAATCTTTGCTGTTTAGAGACAAGGCTGTGGGAGTTTTTTACGTAAATAAAATAAAAGAAAAAACAAACATCCAGACAGAACCCACTTCCTCTCTGCTTGCTTCCCTTCCCTACTGAAAAGTGTGATCCACTGGTGTGTGATGAGGGTTCAGCTCCCACACAGTCAAAAATTGTCAGTTGGATATCAAATCCAGATAAATCCAATGGAAAAACAAGAATCTTCTTTTAAACAGTGCTGGTTAACGATTGGAACATCTTAGTTTGGGCTCAGTATATATCCATAGAATTGTATTACATATTCCTCTGACAACCTGCTAATATCCACCTTGGGAAGGGTCTAGGATAAAGTTAAAAAGGAATAAAAGAATCATTGATGGTAGTCCCAGATTCAGAGAAATGTGTTTTCAGTAATGAATCTGGTCCTCCAGACAGGGCTGGATTTTTCCTTCAGCTGTTTCCTGTGGTCCTTGTGGCAAAATGCTTAATCCACTAAACCGAGCCTAATTTTCTTTTGGGAAAAGACACCCTGAAATCACAAGCCATACCCTTGTGGCTGACATTTCATATTGTAGTGGGGTGTTTTAAACCACAAGGATGACAAGGCCAGTGTCACTAGATTCATACATGTGTCCTACTAACAGCCTCTGACGAAGGATTTGTGGCTTGACTTTGTGCTTTCTGTTCTGGTGAGGTTATTTGGAATATTTTAACAAATAGGGCATTCATTGGAACATTCTGTATCAGCCACCAGCTACTTCAAAACTGAAATGCCTGTTGCAAAGGCAGGGTTATCTCAGCTGCACTTTATACACAGGAGTTACAGCTTGCACTGACACGGGAACCTCCCTACACTGAGGCAGATGCAACATGACTAATGGGCTCATCATGAGTAATAAGTTCACCCCAGTTGCAGCACATCAGTCAAATCAAGTATTGCTTTTCACCAGACATGACACACCATGATGTGTAAGGCTGGGAATTTTGAAAGATAACGTTAGTGATAGACAGCACCCTGATGCAACAGCTCAAAATGAAATTTTGACTATCTCCGGGGTAACCACATGGGATTTCTGCTGGGAAGCCTTGGGCCAGGATCTCTGCTGAGCCCCCTGTGTAAGCATCAGGTGTTCATAAGGATGTTGGTCTGCAGTGTCCGTGTCATCTTGTTACACAGGGGATGTTTTCAGAAGGTCAGTCAGACAGGTTGGTTTCCAAGATTATTGGGATTAAGGTTTAAGATGGAATCGTGCCTTAGGCAAAATGCTTGCAAAGATCAAACCTTTGAATAGCTTTTAACTAGGATTAAGAGGTGAATAAAACAGGAAAGAGCAAAAGTAAGCAGTGAGTAAGAGGGTCGGCCAACGTGGCTCTGGAGCAGGAAGTTCCTTGGTGGCTGTCCCAGCAAGGTGGGCCAGTGAGCACTGGGAACGGAGGGTCCACCTCTCATGTCATGGGAAATGAGTGCACCTGACTGAACTTTACAGCAATAGTTCAATTACTGCCTTAAAAAGGGGTGTTGGAAGAAACAGGGGGGATTAAAAACTAAGATCAGATGTCTGGTAATTTTCTGCCATCACCGTGATCCCATTCTACCACTTGTTTCACCTTCCACCCCAAAATCTGTCATTCCAGGTAGAGAAATACCACCTTTCCTTTCATCTTCATAGCCCAAGCAGTGGGAATTATGGTCTCACCCTTGAGTTCTAATACACAGAGCCCAGAAAATGAGCTGTAGAGTGAGGAGCTGAAGCTTTATCACAAGAGCAATGTCTCTTAGACCGCTTCAGAACTCCTGAGTTTTATGTGGAAACCTCAACTCTTTGGCATTTGCAGACACGAAGCCCCAAAGAGGAGCATTCGGACTGGCACTGGTAGGCAGTCACTGGTTTGCTGCTAATTACAACCTTGAGGTGTCTGTGAAGATCACTCTAGCTTGTGGTATTCATGAAATGTGCAGAGTGAGAAATATGCAGGCTGAAGGGAACATTTTCTTCTGACCTTTACAAATTTAAATGGTGATGTGGTGGTCACAGAGATGGTCAATTTGTTTTGGGGATCCTTTCTTCATTTTTACTGCTTCTTGATGCTGTAAGGCTAACTGGTATAGAAGTTAATGGGAAAAACTCTCCTAAGCTGCAGTTAAGTATGACATAATGAGGACATCAATTAACTTAGGGCAAGCGTTTATGATTAACTATGAAAATCAGTAGCATTCGGTGGTGCATAAAAGCAGAGGGAAGACAGTCTTCCAGACCATTATTCCACTACAAGGTCATAATGTCACAGCAATTTCTTAAGTGTTCTGACTGAGAAAATATAAATTTTCGGTACAGCTTTTATTTTGGGTGTTACTGCACTCATAATGTCAGAAAAGGCAATTAACTTCTCATAGAACTCTATAGATGTGGCTCTGCCTTCTCAGCCTTTACTGGAGCAGCAGATATAGACCACAACTGCCAGCTGACATTATTGCCTAGTCTGGGGGTAAATATGCACTCTATTCTGGTATTTACCAAGAGGAGTGGAAAAATTATCTACGGATTCATGTATTTATAAACCATCTCACAATCTTAGAAAGGGAGTCAGCGAGAAATCTTGATAGCAGGAAGAGATTTATGGATGTTTCACCCTGGCTAAGAATGTGCAAGATGATGAGGGAGCAGAAAAGGCGATTGTGTTGAGAGAGATTTTCCTTCAGAGAGACCTTGTAGGCACAAAGCAGAGAAAATCCAAGCTGGTTGTGTGATCTGGCCTCACCTGGCCAAGAGGCCAAGCCACAACTGGGAGAGGCTGGCAGACCTTCAGTATCCAGCCCACTCTGTGCTCTGGGTAACTAATGGTGAGAAAGACAGTGACAGGCTGGAGGGGGTTCAGCAGAGAGCAGCAAAAGTGTTGCAAGGTGAGAGGAATTGAATCACAGGCAAAGATTATAACACAAATGAAATATTGCTCTGGACCAGGTCTGTGCCTAGAGCAAAGCTTTATACATACAGAGTTGAATTGATTTATATTAGCAAATGTTTAACTTCTAATGTCCTCGTTCACTTTGCACGGAACATTTTGGTCCTGGGATGATTATAAGGAAATCAAAAGGAAGGTTCTGCCTCTTATCAGAACAGGTTCTTCATGGATTATCAGCAGGAGGAAGTCTGTTTCTCATAGTACAAAAAGCTGTTTTCAGTAGCAGAGATTTCAGAGACATTAAGAGGGGAAAAAATCATGCAAAATGTCAGTTAAGGTCTCAAACACTGGGATTTAATTAAGTCTAAAACCAAGGAATGTTGTTTGTCTACCAAAAGGTTCACTGACCTGCAGGAGACCTGGTCATGCCAAAGGCTGAGCAACGTATCCCAGTTATACCTAATTTGTGTAATATAATGTGAACCCCGCAGCAGAAAAACAGCTAAACACCTTGATAATGATAAAAGCAAGAAAAACCACAACAGAATAGAAAATAACATCAAAGAGAGAGGGAAAATGAGGTCTGCAGCACTCACAGGTACAGATATTCATAGTTCCCCCTCCAACCCTGAGCAGACAAGGTGTTGTGGGGCTAACAGGTCACTGGACTGGGTATAACAATAGCTTATCTCTGTAACCCACTGCTGAGCTTCTGCTCAAGCACTGCTCACACAGTTCTTAATAGCCATCTCAGAGTTCATTTCTAAACCAGATCATTTTATAAATGGAAGTGTACCACAACATGCAATTGCAGGTGTCTCAGTTGCTCTGAAAAAACATCCACCATGAAGGAAACAAGTGTAGCTCAATGTCTAAATAGCCCAGACAAGAAGTAGCAGCCAGAAAAATGCATAAAATTCCACTTGCAGCAGCTGCCAAAAAAATAAAATAAATAAAAGCAGGCTCACTTCACCCATTAAATCCATCAACCCCTAGGAGACCCATTAAAAAACCTGCTCTCAACACCCCAAGGGTCCCACTCCCCAGGATGCTATGCACTGTGGCCAGAACTGCCCTACCCAGAGAATATGCAGAGGTGTCTCCTCTTCCTCCTTCTGTGGGAACTGAGCCTCTTCACCATGAATTTTTCTCTTTTCCTTCCCTGTACTCTGGCCAAACGTCCTGCAGGCTGCATCTTCTCCACACACCTCATCAGAGGGGGAGGTGGCCATGGCTGTGCCACCCCTCCCTGTGCGCTCACATCCAGACCCCGTGAGCTGGGAGCTGGAGCTGGAGGTGTCAGACCTGGCGGGGAGCAGGGCTGGCAGCCTGCTCTGCTCCTCTTGGCTCACAGGAGAGAAAAGCTCCGTGGGTTTGGAGCCCTTTTACAGGAATCCTATGGGCTGCAGCCCCCCAGGAGACAGGAGCGTTAGAAGTACCTGGGAAATGAGACCCATGAGTGGGACGGGTGTAGGACTTGCTGTGAGCATAATTTTCCACAGTTCTGGAACGTTTTGGGGTGGGATAATCTTTAATGAGCTGATGCTGACACACGAGGTGCCAGACACCCTTGCACCCAGGCAAAGTCACAATCGGTCACTATCCAAGGACAGTGTTGTGTGTGACAGCTCCAGTCTGAGGTAGCACCACTGCCAACTGAACTTCCTCAAGCCTGTGCCATGTAGAGGTCTCCAGTTCCTAGAGAATACCTTCTCTTTGTGCACACAAACTCCTGTGCTCATCCAAATAGGCACTGCAGGACATGGGGAAATGGTTATGAGCCTGACTCTTGATGTTTTCATTATGTTCTGTACAAGAGGTGGATTGGATTCCTGGTTGCTGTCATATTTTCATTAGGTACCTAGAGATACACACATAAATCAAAGCAATGTTTCCCGTGGTACAGGCAAATCAAACCAGCGATTATTTTCCCATTTCATTCTAAACCACTGAACTCCTGTTTTATCTCCAGATAATGATGAATGTGGTTCTGACACCAGAGGTCCACACGCTCCTGCTCTATTTCTTCACCACGGAGCACAAATACGTTACTTGTTAATATATGAACTGTCATGTAAGAAGCCACAATTATGCATGATTCACCCCTACAAGCTATGTAAATCTGTGGTGTGTATATATGATAACAAATGAGTGTTACTTGATGGGAAAACACAGGTGCCAAGAACTAGGACTCTCTGTACTGCAGATGTCAGATATGGCATCGGTGTTAACACCTCCACTAACCCTCACCTTCAGGTAGACTCATTCCCAAAGGCTTATCAAGCATCCTCTATCACTCCAGTCTGTCAAAGCCCTGGCAGCGAGCCAGACCTGATCCCAACCACGCAGCATTGTTTAGTGGGGAGTTAGGAGAGCAGAGACAGCATGTGCCTCATTCCAGAGACCAAAAATTACCCCACATGCAGCCTCACTGCTCTCAGGGTTATATGGTCAAAATTTGGCCCCACGCCTGTTCTTGCCATAGCATTCAGTGGTGGTGACAGGCCACAAGGGACTTGCACCACGTACCCATGGAGCAGCAGGTCTGTGAGGATGTCAGATGAAGGCACATGTGGGGAATGATTATTTTTCCTTAGCAGTTCTTCCAGCATGCAAATAGATCATTATATCTTTTAGTGCTTACTCTTGTTCATTTTCAGCAGAAATTATCCTTCTGTCTTTGGCTAAGGAAACTGAGGGGTGGAAGTCTCCTCTATCCCCTTCCACTTCAACCAGTCCTCAAGTTCTATGCCAGCCAAGTCCTCAAGCACATTTTCAGCATCACCCTGCAGCCCTGGGAGAAGTTAACTGGGAGAAGTCAATGCCTTGAGCAGCTCCATTCCCACACGTGCCCAGCCTGCTTTTGGTCTCATGATGCCACTCAAAGGCCACATAGGTGAGTCTGAGTTATGGACAGAGCAGGAATAAGAAATTACATGTTTAGTTCCAGAGGATAAATATACAAACCCACCAGTTTCAGGACACATCCTGACCATTTCAAAGTAAAATTAAAGGTTACAGTGGTGGAAAGCTTCATATCAGCACAATTTTTCACGTTTCAGATCCTTGATGAAGCAACCGTTAAAAGGAGTGTTTTGTACTATTTGATTTATTAAAGTTATAAATTGCAGTGTAGACTACCCTGTAATCAAGTGCTTGTGAACCCTGTGTGTAACACCTTGAAAATTAGCAAGTTGGTGGTCAACAGACACAGTTTCCTTCTTTAGATAAAAAAAAGTAGATATTTGAAATACCAACCTGAGCAGTCCGAGGGTCAGAGAGGAAAAAGCCACTTGTGCTCACAGGTTTTGCATTCTTCTTCATTCTGTTGGTTATGGTATTGGATAACACCTTTGGTGTTTTCTTAGCCCCCAGTGGACAGCAACACACAAATCCAAGCCCCACACACAACTGGAATAATCTGTGTGTTTGGGAACAAAGGAACATCGAGTCACCATCCACAACATGTCAGCAGGAACGGGCAGAGCGCCACTCCAACAGGGGAGATGTTCTGATGCATGCCCTTGATTGTCACCCACACAAAATGAAAAAGAACATTTTCCCTGCTCCTTGCTACAATGCTTCATGCTGTGAAGGCTTAAAAAAAAAAAAAAATTCACTGATTTCTTTCCTTTGAAAAAGGAATAAAATGATTCTAATTGGTGCACCCTGTAGGGGAAGAAACCGGTGGGCAGCAGGAGTGAGGCACTGATTAGGATGACAGTGCAAAGGTAGAGTGAGGAACTGGGTATAATTAGGCCAGACACACTGTGTTTGTTGTAAGGTGCTACTCACAGTTCTCATCTTCTGAAAACTTTGTCTGAAAATGACTTGAGTGTGCCCAGGTGATACCCTGACAGGTCTGGCATCTCTCAGGTGTTTCTGTATTATCAATCACTATGGCGTGCAGACACCATAACTTGCCTTAACTCAGCTGGATCTTCTTTTTCTCCCTCCCTCTCACCCTGCATGACCAGGTGTGCAGGGTTGCTAAAGCAGTTCTCCCTCTGACAGTTCCTGCTGCACTTCCTTGGCACTCGATTTACAGCTGAAAGATGAATATATATGGCCACATTCACCAAAAGGAAGAGCAGATCTTTTGCTTTTTTTGCTGGGAATCTCTTGTCAATCACACTCCATTCCTGTTCATGTCCCTGAGGTGCAGTTTTGATACAGGGAAACACAATGTACTTTGCTCCACACCCCGGGGAACAGCATGTGCATCAACTATCTCTCCATCTCTGTACTCAGAGTGCCTCCACTTACAGTTTCAGAGCTGCTCACAAATTCTTTAAGCTGCTTCTCCCAGCAGTACGTGCTTAGTTATTACCAGCATCTTAGATTTACAGATTTGCAACTAAGGCTCAAAAAATGAATGGAGTTTCAAGGGTTTCCAGCTTTCTACACTGCATTATCCAGTTTACTTTGGGAAACACTGCAGACCCAGGTCTCAGTGACCGGCTCTAGGTCACACTAGGAGTCAGAGGTAGATCTGAGACCTGAATTGCAACTTCTGAAAAATTTGGAGGAGAGGACAATCAATCCTTCCACAATATGTGCATGAGATGTCCAACCAAATGGGCTGAGGAACGCCCAACTCTCCAGACTGCAGAAAACAGAGCACCAAGGACCAGGTAAACCCTTCCCAAAGTGGCTTTGGAGAGTCCCTCCCGTGGTTAGCACATGTGTGCTGTATGTTTGCTCTTACACAGAATGTTCCCTAAATTATGTCTGGTTTTTCCAACAGTTTTGGATGATTTTAGAGGTATTTTTCAACCTTCTCCAGAAGAGAGACAGCTGTCAGAAACACAGAGAGCAATCAAACCAAGGGTACCAGACAAAAAGAGAGCTGAAAGAGGTCCAAAGTCCTGATCTCCTTTCTGAGCTGATGAAGATGTTTTTCTAAATATTTGTCATGGCAGGGGTGGGAGCATGGTAGAAAACTTCCTGGGGTTAATGCTTCTTCCTTGCCTGTTTTTCCTCTCAAGCCAGGGTTAATGTTTTTGTTTGGAGGCCTTGCTAAGAAGCTCAGGTTTTCATCTTCGTAGGTTTGCTAATAGTACAGGACGTTCTCCTGGATTTGTGATTTCAATGCAGGGTTTTCTTTAGAGAGTGAGGAATTTTTCTTATTAGAACCAGCCAGTCTAGAGAACTGAACTGTATCTAAAAATAGAAGGGATTGCTTTTTTAACATGTTAAAAATAGAAATGTGTGGAAAGGGTCATGTATAGCCTGATTTTTACAAGAAGACAGAGGTGCTCTGAATGGAAATATTAGATATCAGCCATCTAGTCGAGAAACGTCACATTTATAGTTCCATGAGCTGCTGCTTGTGAAGCATAAAGAATTACAGAGTAAGCCTGGATGGTCTGAAAATGGAATGATACCATGCTGGAATACACACACTTTTCCAGGGAAAATGTGAGACTTTTGGTCTTGTGAAGCACTTCAAAGCTGGGGAGGTGCAGTGGGATGGACGAAGCAGAATCCTCCCGTGTTGCCACTGAGCTTGTCTAATTCTCCTGTTGGTGGAACTTACCTTGGCCCTTGCTCCAAGTACTGTGGAAAGGTGGATTCTTTCCACCTCTGCTGAAAAAAATGCCAAAATCCCTTTTTTATCCCTGCAGAATCCCTCAGTGTCCACCCACAAGACACAGGCCAAGCACTGAGCAGAAAGCACCGGTCATAGTGGGGAGAAGGGCACCCAGAGAGGCTTTCAGAGGCAATCAAATCTCACACTGATTTAGAAAGCAACATCCTCAGCTAAGCCCCGTCTTTTGGGGTGATCTATTGGGGTAAGACTCATATAAAGACAGGTGAATTTTGCTTGCTGTGCTCTTCTCATTCCATGTTTCTCCCAGTTAAATCATGGTCATATTAATCTGCCTTATTATAGCCGAGATAGTCAAAGCTGTTAAAACAATTTGGATAAAAAGTTACCAATAACTGGAATTGGAATTTGGCATCCAGATCTGGGGGAAAAATCCCAGCCCTGAGGACTATATGCCACTTGAAATCTGCCACATTACTAGTCCTGTTAAAGAGTAATGGATTAAATTTAAATTTTTAAGTTTTAAATTTAAATTTAAATTTAATTTAAAACCCCACCTTTGTTTTAAATGGGTATTTGCACCAACTGACTGCCCCATGAAGACTCAAGGTAGATTTCATTTGACATGGCTCAGACAGCACAAGACACTGTAATGTGCCACCCCAGCTCATCTAAATGAGTAAATGCTTATTTTAATTTTTTCACCTTTAATATTCCAGATGGTTCACCAAGTTCTTAAGATACATTAACCATCACCTCCCCACCTCCCACCAGCACATAAATCCCACCCCGGAGGGCCAGCTGTGTCCCCACAGTCTCAGGTCAAGCATTCATGACATTTTACAAGTCGTCAGCACCATGTGTGTCAAATCCAGTCCTCGATTACCTCCAGTTTAGACACACTCATATTTCCATCAAAGGATCTGATACTCCTTCATTTAATGGCTGGGGCTGTTAAGTTTTTATTGCCGTGTAGAAGTCCTTTCAGCTACAGTTATGTGAAGCAGCCACAGCCCAGTTCAGTCCTTTCTGAGACCAGGAAAAGAAAGTGGCCAACATCAGCTCGGTGTCAGTGGTCCTGGGGAGCTCAGCATGCTGCTTGACCTCCTGGTCCATGA
Organism: Corvus kubaryi; assembly: GCF_017639235.1. Lineage (NCBI taxonomy): Eukaryota > Metazoa > Chordata > Aves > Passeriformes > Corvidae > Corvus > Corvus kubaryi. The sequence continues at coordinate 3,269,501 of NW_024581129.1, forward strand.
GGACTGAGAGGTAGAATAAGAGCTCCCTTCCAAGAGAGAGCAGGAAAGGAGCTTACAAAAGCACTGTGGGATTAAGGAAACAGGGAGTGCCTCATGTCTGGTTGGGGTATTTTTCCCTTGCAAGACTATTCCCCGTAGAGATAGAAGGAGGGATGGATGTACAAAGCAAATAGACTTGGATTGAAAATATAGCCAAATGTAGCAGTTTTTTCATATGTTCATCAATTATTCAGAGGAAAGATTTTGACTAGGACCTCTGAGGTTTAAGTCAGCACAGGTCCCAGGAGCTGGGCAGAACAGCTGTGGATGGATTTGCTGAAGGTGGAGGTCCCATCACTTGGGTTACTACTCTCATATCTAAATGTGAGTTATTTTAGCAGTCGTGCCAAAATGCACATCTGAACAAGTGCTTGTTGTGTCCATGCTATGTGGAGCTAAAGTCCTCTTGCTATTTTGGAGTTAAAGGTAAAACTCATGTTGACTTCCAGGTTAAAAAAAAATAGTTCATTACGCCGTTTATGCGTAGATGTACCATATTTTTATAGACTTATATGTGTTCCAAAAGAAAAGCTGAGGTTTTAAATAACTTTAGATAGGTTTGGGAGTGGATTTGGTTGATGATGTTCCTTTTGAAATGGCAGTGGTGCACTGAACAGAGAAAACAATGAATACTGAACAGCACTTTTATGAAGGAAAGTGGCCACTGAATGAGCAGCAGGTCGTGAGTAGCAGAGGATGAAGCACTGTTAGAGGGGAGATGGGAACTCTGAGTCTGAGTTCTCTGATACGACATGTTTGCCTCTGAAAACTTAGAAGTGGAGGGAGAAGCTTCCCCTGTCCCCTAAACAATCCCTTTGTGCCTACCACATGCATAATTGATTGCAAGCAAACCATCCCTGCCCAACTCAAAGCTGCTTCGCGCACACGACCACATCAGAGGAGCTGCAGACCATGGGAAGACCAGAGCTGATTTAGTCATCAATTATGGATGGGAAAGTTCTTCAGTATAAATAAACTTGCTGGTTCACCACTGTACACAGAAACCTCTGAATAAAATAATTGATTATTCAGAGTCAGAAATCTTGCTGTTTGTGCCAAGGACATATTTTCTGCTTGAGCACATGAGGGCACATGTGTGACCATGAACACACTTGGTGAAACTCCCAAACCTCAACCAAACAGAAACCAGACCTTAATCTACTGATAGACTCCTCTTTCTTGAGCATCTCTAGTCCAGGAAAGCACTTCCTCTAGGGTCCCTCCCTTCCCTGGCTTCGCCCTCCTGCCACATTTACAACCCTGGATGCCCCACTAAATCCCTGCAGAGATTTTCGTGAAGGGCAAAACTGGAGTTCTCCCTTGACTGTAACTATGCCACTCATTTGTTCAGCTTCAGGGCATATCCACACACATATGTGTGCATAAATACATAGCTTTCAAGGTGACCTGTTTTCCAGCTGCAAAACACTGTTGCTGTCAGAGGGCTTTTCCAGCTAGGAAAGGATATGAACCAGGAGGTGCAGAGGTAACTGCTGTGTCTGCGTTATTCCAGGCTCAGCATGCCAGGTTCACAGGTGTTCAAACTACCCGGGAACCATTTGGCCCACTGTTATGGAAAACATGGTTTTGGAGATTGAAATCATCCAGCAAGAAAAGGTGTTTAACCAACTAGCTACTGCAGGACAAAGCAAAACCTCAAGGTTTTCTTTAAGTTTCTTTTCATTATTTTTGTTATGTTTTTCTCCCCAGCACCTGCAATACTGCTTGCCTGATGCCCTTGGGAACTGCTAGCAGTGGAGGAAATTATTAGCTAGAAAATTCCCAAAGTATCTCTAGGAATTATTCAGAGTTGCAACATTTTGGACAGAAAAGAACTTGCAGGAGAGAAAGAGACTGAAAACCAAGTTCTGAGCCTCCATTCTGTATGGAGACACCATGTATGTAACACAACAGAGAACATTTTATCTGTGCAGCTGTGCCAAGGCAGCCCCAGTCCAGTACTGCTGCGGAAGCCAGGCAGGAGAAAACAGGCAGAAGGTCTTGTTCCTCTCCAATCTCCTGCTTGAAAACTGTGGATCAGATTGCTGGAGTAGCAGCATCTGCTCAAAGCAGTTTTCCACCATTTTTCCATGCTGGACTGGGCGTAGGGGGAGAGCAGAATTTTCTTCAGCAGAGACTGAAGCCCGCAGAGCATCAGTGCACAAGATTACACCTGCAGTTGGGTGGCCAGAGAACCTGCAAGTACAAAGCAGAATTTCTTGCCTAAATGTGTGGGACCTGTCTGACCTGCCTGGGAAGCACCAGGACTGTTTAAACCCAACACACTCTCTGCCTTCATCACTGCTTCCAAGCAGCCAAAAATAAAGAAGTAGCTCTCCTGAGTTAGATGTCAGAGGCACCATGCAAAACTGCACCCAGCTACCTCCTTCTGCCCTTACAAGTCTGTTATTATCAAGCAGAAAGAGAAATATTATTGTAAATATCTTTCTGATTATGCAGAGACATCTAAAAAAATCTCTTCTCGCTCTCTGTTCCTTCAGTTCCAACTCGCTGATAAATATACACCAGAAGTATAGGACAAAAGTGCATAAGATTGCCTCGCTGATTGATTTCCAAATCCAATTTCTAAAGGATTTTGGGACCTGACTGACAATAAAATTTAAATACCTGAAGTTGCAGATAAGAAAATTCACAAATATTCAGACATTTTCAAGTCTTATAATCCACTGATTTAAAAAAACCTTTGGGCTCCCCAACCACCTTTGAGAATTGCAAGTCTGTTTCTGCATTACTTAGACACAGGAAAATACAACCATATATTTTTGCCCACAGACCCTACTTTGCAAAAACCAAGTTATTTTCTTTCCTCTAAATATATATTTATAAATACATATGCACACACTGTAGTTCTGCACTAATTGGTATTTGCAGTGTAAGCATTGGCCTTTCCTTCCTTTTCCTCGATGAAGGTAAACATGATCAAAGTCTGCCAGTATTTAACGATGAAAATGTACCATGTCTCTACAGTCTTAATGTCATTGAAATGAACTTGAAGATAGGTTTACAACAAAAATAATTTTAAAAGGTTTTCATAACAAATTCAGAGGTTAAAAAAAAAGCACTGTATTTAGCTTTTCTTTCCTTAGCATTTTTATTTTGTCTGAAGGAAAAAAGGAATAAACAAAGATGTTTTAAAATGACCTGTGAGGGGCAAAATAAATGCATAGAGATTTTATCCAGCACTTCTAAGGATCTTGGAAGTGCTACAACTACACTGTAGTTTCTTTGTTACAGCTCTGTATACATTTATACAAAAGAAAGATGAAAGCAGGGAGAGAGTGGTTGATATGGGTTGTGAGAAGTTGGTGGAATTAGATGGCAAGGGGTCAGGTTACAGACAATGTAAGCTAAAATGCATCAAAGTATATGAAGCAAAGGACTAGATCAAAGTCTAAGAAGCCAAGTACAAGAATAAAGGAGTGATAATTGTAGGCAGCGAGAGAAAGCACTGGAATAGAAATGTGATAATGGTATGACCTCATGACTCAGTCTCCTTTTTTTTTCCCCCAAGTCACCAGTTTCCCTGCACAAGGCACATGGGCAGGAGTGTGTGTGGCAGGAGGGAGCAGCAAGGGGTAGAAGGGAGAGGAGTTCTGGGGCTGATAACCTTCCCGGGCTTAAAGGAAAAATTCACTTTGTTTTTCGCAGTGTGCTTCATTTTCAGGTTTTCCACAGGACCACAGGGCTGTCCTCACAGGCACTGGTGTGAAACAGGGAGCCTGGGAGGCTGAAAAGCTGCAGCCAAACAGAGCATAGCAGACACCAGTGGGAGCGGGTCTATTTTAAAATGGCAATTGGGCCCTATTTTAGAGAAATTATTGGGTACTGATTCCTCTCTGCTCTGTGGCTGAGACCTCATGGCTGGGACAGCTGCCATCATCCAGAGAGCTCCTGTATTATACTCGTCTTCAGCTGTAGGTTTGTTCTCAGGATGATTTTGCATTAGATACCCACTTTTTCAGGAACCAAATGCATTTTCTTGCCAAGGAGAATCTTCCTTTTCATATCTAATGAGGTCACTCAGTCCTCACCCTTGTACAAGTCCCTGTACATCCAAAGGAGTCTGGCAGATCAGGGGATTTCTCACCCTGGCTTCCTGGACTGATGATGCAGAATGTCCTCTGGTCTCACCATGCCCCAGTAAGAACCAGTGACATCACTTCAGGTGACTGCATCAGTCAAGGCTGGGCTTTGTTCCATGATCCCTGACATAGGTGTTAATTTGGGACAGGGCAATGGCCCTCATCATCCCTCATGACCAGCCCAGACTGATGTTTCCTGGTGTCTTTGAAGGTTGAGGCCAAGGCTGCACAGGGTAAAAGCTCTTCCTGTGAACTTTGCTGCACTTCGCTCTGTGGTTTTTGGGAGTGGATGACAAATGGGGACAGTCATCACATGCAAGTCTCCTTCCACTGTCCACAGGGCTGAACTGGTGCCAAGATCCTCCCCTGCTCCAGCAGCTTTGAAAAATCAAACTGTTGATGCCAGAGAATAGCAGCTTCTCTGCTGCCTCCTCAGCAATGCAGACACCTATTTCTGTTTTATCTGGAATGCTAAGGAGGCACCACTGTCTTGCCTCCCTCCAGCCTTTTTTCCTTGCAGGCTGCCATCCCTTCTCCAGTGAAACCTCAAGACATCCATTCTCTCTGAAGTGGGTGAACAAATCAAAGTAAACCACTTACTGGTCTCTCAGACATCCATTTGTTGCCTGAGATATGTGCACCATTTATCTCTTCACCTCCTTCCCCACTCAGAGTCATTTGGTGATGTGTTTATTTATTTTTCAGATTTAGTGGTTGAGCTCCATCTCTGGACATTGTTATAGGGTGGAGGAATCTATCAGAGAGTCCTGAAATAGATTTTGAAGGAGCAGAAAATCTCAGGAAATTCAGTGTATGTAAAAGTCTCTCCTTGCTGGGCCACAGGTTCATGTTCAAGTCTTCCTTCCTCAAAAAATAAGCTATTGAGACAGAAAAGTGGCAAAAAGGCAGACAATCCTTTCTCTGCCTCACTGCCCTGTCTCTGTGCCAGGGCAGACTCTTTATCCCACCTTCATGTACCACTGATGAGTGCTCAGGTAACTACCAGCTCTTCATTGGAATCTCTACATCAGCCATAGGGACACGCTTAACCAGAATCACTCTGGAATCTGTTGAACTGTGCTGTAGTTTATACCTGAGTGAAAGAGCCTGCCAGACCTGCCAGACAAACATCTATACACAAAAATCTTTGGCTGCACTCTTGAGGTGCTGAAGGCCATTAGTGCATTGACTGACCTGAATCAGAAATGCCCTTTCTTTCCAAAGTAATTTTGCTTCTCTGTGTGTTTCATTTCTCGCATTTTCAGCTTACATGGAATACAAACACTGAGACACATCTGTTAAGTGTTGCTTTTGAGCTCAGATGCCCACCAATATTTCCAATGTTTATAGGCCCTGGCACATTATCCCCAAGAGCTGAATTACTGGAGGGAAAACTCAGGAATTTTGAGGACAAGGGAGGGGGTGGGAGAAGAAATAGGAGTGTGACAGTTTCAGAAGTGACATGTTTGTCACAAAGCATATGAGAAATTTACAGGAGAGTGGGAATTCTCAGAGTTGCATCTTCTCTGGCTCCCTACAGGCTTTGTTGTTCAGGTGGGCAGCTGATGCTCCTGGACAGCAGGTCATATTTGGAGCCTGGTTGTGCCATTGCTTGAGCCCAGCACACCTGTGGGGCAGCAGCAGCAGGTTTTTAGCCAGAACTGCAGTGACTGGAGCTGCTGAGTAGTGCTGTGGCTGAATGCCAAGCTCCCTTGCAGATATGCTGATGCTGACAAGGACCAGAGGGATCTGTGAAGTGTGGCTATGCACTGCTCTCTGCCCTCACTAAACCCTCCTGCCCTGCACTGATAAAACAGCTCGGAAAACACTGCCAGGTCTGATCATGGTTCAGCTGTGCCAGGCCTGGTACAACTGATGTGAGTCATGGAAGATAAAGAGAGTAAACATGTAGGAACTTTTGCCTTGAAACTTGCTTAATGCCATCAACTGCTCAAAATGACTACAGAGAAGCTGTAACCACAAGGTCTAAAATGTCTTCTAAAGCTTGAAAGGGACACTGGCCACTGCTCTACCCACTCTTGGGTACTCACATTGGCATCATTAATACCCAGATCTGTCAAAAAATCATCCCATTGTGACTGAACCACTTATGGTCCCACTCTGAAGCCTTGGGGCCATGCAAGAGTCTAGAGGAAGCCACACAGAGATTAGAAGGAAGTGTGGCCTGGACTATGATCTGGAAATTGTCTTGCACATCAAGGAAGAACCAGCCAGCAGGAAGATCAGAGTAAAACCCATTTACATTATTTTTGACTTAGGTCGATTCATGACTTGTGAATTCTGACCCTTACAGATGTATTACAAACACAAAACTTTGTTCCCAATGATCATCATAAACCATTATTTTGATGCTGTGTATGTGATCCAAAGGGTGTAGAGGGATTAAGGAATAGTGGTTCAAAGATATTTAAAGAACTCTGAAGGTATGCATGAGAAGCTTGTCTGAATGGTTCCATTTTATTGGGCAACAATTTGTTTTTAGACACCTGTAGAGGTCCTACACCCAAAATTGATGTCATACAGTGTCTTGTGGTTGTCTGCTCCGGAAATGTGGGTAAAAGAAACTTCCCTAAAGCCAGTTCCTGTTTTCCTTCTCCATTTCCATTCTTCTTAGAGTTCTGCAAAACATGTGACTTTCATTGACTCACATCATGATGAAACAGCAAATTCAGACACGCATTTCCCAGAGCGCTGTTAACGTCACTCACTTGGCTTGGATTTGACCCCAACAATTACACTACAAAATACCAACAGTTGTCAATGCCTGAGCTTAGAGCACAACAGGGGGCACAGGATGACCCAGCAGCCACTGTGCAACCACCACCCTACACATGGCCAAGGAACATGACACACACACTCCTCGTTACTCAGAAAGAGAAGGCAACAAAGCTCACAGCTCTGACAGTGGGGTCAAGAGGACAAGGAAGCCTTATGGTTTTGACACAAAAGCTGTGGGCTTTCCACTGAAGCAGAAAGGGAAGGTTCCTCTGATCCAAACCAGCCTGGCCAGTGTCCTCAGCCAGGAAGTCCCCGTATGTTGTTCCATCCCATGGTTTTGACATAAATCTGGAAATTTTGTACTCCTTTTTGCCCAGTTGTTTCCTATGGACGCATTTGGCATGTACGAGAAACCTCTAAGGGAGGAGAGCAGGCAGTGATGGGTGTTGGGTGGGCACAGGAGCCTGAAGCATTTGTAAGGTCTTCCAAGGACACTGAAAAGAAAAAGTATCTTATATATAGATCACATCACACGTTGTCTCTTTAAAGGGTGATCACAAGGAGTTCTGGTTTGCTCACCATTGGCTCTCTAAGCAAGAGTGTCTGAACTCCTGAGACACTACAGCCAAAGTCTCCAAGAAAATCTCTGCTGTGAGAAAATTGCCGGGGAGTTACGATCAATCCAGAAAGACAAATCAAACTGTGATGGGGAAAGTTTCCTCGACTGAATAGAGCTGGAAGGTCAAACAGCTCCTTAAATTCCTGCTTGTCCAAGTTGATTTCTCTTTTTCACGTTTTCAGTTATTTAAGTAATCTTATGGTTTGATTTTGCTTCAGTGTTTTTGTTTATTTGAATTTTTTTACCCTAGTTAGAAAGCAGAACCATGTTTACCTGGCTTTGACATTAGTGTAGACCTCTCAGCACCAAGACTCTTAAGGTCAGACCTGCATACGGTTTCCTCCCAGGCATCTTGTCAGTTCCACACAGCTTTTGGGCAGCCCAGCAATAAATAATTTATCTAGCAAGATATCCTCAAAATACTCTAAGCTCTCTTAAAAAAAGGCATTTTCTTCAGTTGACAAAAATCAACAAAAATGGCCATCTCTCCTGCAATTTCACTGAGTTAGAGATAATTCAGAGTCATGGGGAAAATTAATAAAATCAGGAAAGACTCAGATGTTTTAACCTCACTGACCTCTGTTAAGTGACATTATAGTTTTGTTTTTTTTTTTCTTTTGAGCCTTATGCAACAGTTTTGTCCAGAAAAAAAATCTGCAGCCCACAGCTAGTTCAGGTTTTCCACTGCAAGAGGAAAGGCAAGCCAGAGAGGGCACCTGCTGTGGGGACAGTCCTCCTGCAAAGGAACTGGCAGGTGGTGAGAGATGAGGCAAAAACACTTCCCGGGCAGTCTTTGGAGGAGGGATGTCAGCAAACTCCTGACAGCCCCAGACATCCACCAGCGACGCCTTGGGGTCTGTGACCCAGAGTTTTATATCCTTCCCTTTTACACATTCCTCCTTTCTGTTGCATCCCCCTGGTGACACATCCCCTGTGCTTGGAGACACCCTCTCCTCCCTACAAGCAGCTGTGCTTTCATCACACACCCTGTACAGCTTTCCAGTTGTCACTCTCCTTTTAGGGTCTCCTCCCTCCCCACTCACTCCCCTTTGCACCTGAGCATCCCCTTCAGCTCAGAACCCCCTCACAGCACAGAGACCCCGCTGGGAATCAGCAATCACAAACTTTGCTGATTGATTCAAGGTGTTCTTCACCTCCTCCTCGTTTCTCCCTCTGTCTTTCAGTCCTGGGGAGATTCATTCCCTTGAAGGCTGGTTTGCTGTCACAGCCTACTCTCCCACTCCAGCTGCGATGGTGGCTCACCCTGGTGACACTGAATTTCAGACCTGAGCTTAGTCCAAGGTCACCATTTTGCAAAATTTGCACCATTTTGCAAAATGGTAGAAAACACAAATTCCATAATGCCTTGTGACTGTGAGTTAAGTTCAATATAGCTGGCAGCTTCACTTAGGCAGATCTGCAGCAGGACTGACCTCACTGACTGAATGAATCACTTGTCCCCCAGGGGCAGGAATGTTTCTTCCAGGACAGGATTGAAGCTGCTTTCTTACAAAGGCACTATCAGTCCCAAGCAGGGAGTTGGAAGCTGCCTGAGCCACACACCTGTCTTGTAGATAGTTCCTAGGCCTGCCAGGCATTTACCATTCAAAAAATACACATTCTTCATCAACTTGAGCTGAACTTTGGTGAAGGGTGTAGGGGGGAGAAAGGAGAGGAAAGGAGGAGGGGAGGGACTCAGGGGTTCAAGTGGAAGTTTTTGTTCAATCCTTGACAGAAATAAATAACCAAATCTACCTGGTTTGGCTCTAGTGCACTTGTTAAATATGCCAAGGCTAGAACTGTTACCCCATACCAGTTTTCCAATGATTGGATTAAAAAAATAATAATTGGTTTCTTGTTAAATGAGAGTATCACAGCAGCTTCAAGTGGAAGAAATACCCTGAAGGGAGAAAAAAGTGACCGGTGTGGTCCCAAAAGCAGATAGTCACCATCCTGTCCCAACTTGTGTTTGCAGTGGGGCACAGGCCACCATTGTCCCAGAAGGATTTGCCCACTGCACCAGGTCAGGAGTACTCAGGGAATGAGTTGGACATTTAGAACAAACAGCAAAGCAAACGTGCATGAGACACAGCATACTCAATATATTGTCCTGTTAAAGGCCAAGGCTACACTCCAAAGTGAGGCTGTGACACACTCCCCAGACTGGCACTGGACACATCAGAGCAGACACATGGTGGGGCCCTTGGTCTGTGCTGATCACCACAACATCACTGGGGTTAGGGGTGGGGAAGAAGCACGGAGAGCTGAGAGCTCAGGAGGGCTCAGTGCATCCCAGCACTGCAGCATGTTTTTAGCTGCAGACATAGAAAGGATCTCTTCAAGTATTTCTAGCTAGAAATGGGCTTCATTTGGATATTTATGCCTTCATTATGGTGAATAAAGACATAAAGAGTCACCTATCTCTGTGGCTATGGTTAAGAGACGCTGCATCCAAGACTAAAATATTTTTGCATGCCGGATCCATACCTCCCGTGTGCTAAGAAGCCTTTAAGCTCTTTTTAGCTGATGAGACATGAGCAGGTGGTCCAATTGTGAACAAAATGTCAGAATCCCTTCCCAGGTACAAAACCCCACTTAGAGAGACAGTCAAGCTATGCTGATAAACGCCAACTAGCCCCAGGCACCACCAACCCCCAAATCTCTGCTTTCAGTGCTAACATTAACTCTAATTATGTTCATCCTAAATCTGCTTCCAGTCTGTTTTCATTACCTTCATTCACGTTACTTTGCTATCACTTGTCCCTGCTTGCTGGCCTGATCTGTGATCAGATCTATTAGCAGACCTGGTGCAGAGTGTTTGTGCTCCTCGTCAGCCTGCATGTGGCACTTCTTGCTTTCCTTGGCCTGCAGTGCTGCTGGTAAACTGTGGGTGCAAATTTCTGACACTGGACAGCAGCTTCATGACAGCTTTTCAGGGTATCACCAAGGGCCTCTCCCTCTTTCACCCAGGTCAACAATGAGAATCAGCATAAACCCTGGTGTGTCACAGTGGGAAGCTGCTCTTTACACCCCACAAACGCGCGGCAGGTGTGTCAGACAAGGCATGGAGTAAGGTATTGTGTTGGACTTCCAGCAGCACTGATGGCTTGGCTGCATGAAAACAGTTTGTTTTTCCCAAGATGCTCCCTCTCCAGCTAACTGAGCTGAGACCTAGAGAAAGCACTGATGTGAACGTGCTGTGGAGGGCAGCTTTGTGTACCGTGGTCACACACAAAGCAGTGGGATGGCCTGGAGAAGAGAGGGCTCCAGGAGTACTTCTAGCACCTTCCAGTGCCTGAAGGGGCTACAGGAGAGCTAGACAGGGACTTCAGACAAGGGTCTGGAGTGACAGGACAAGGGGGAATGGCTTAAAACTGACAGAGGGCAGAGTTAGATTGGATATTGGGAAGAAATTCTCCCCTGTGAGGGTGGTGAGGCCCTGGCACAGGTTTCCCAGAGAAGCTGCGGCTGCCCCATCCCTGGAAGTGTTCAAGGGCAGGTTGGATGGAACTCTGAGCAGCCTGGGATAGTGAAAGGTGTCCCTTTCCCTGCTTCAGTTGTTGTATTCTGGAAGGTAGTGCAGCCTGCAGGTTGCATCAGGGAATGCTGCGTGCCAAGGGCCTGGGTTTTCAGATGTACTGAGCATCCAAGGCTCCAGCTGTTCACAGTGGGATGTGTAGGTGCTCTGTGTTTCTGAAAACAGCATTTACAATTTATATCAACATTTTATATCTGCATGAATAAAATCCCTGAAGATTATCTCAGTGCTTCTGGAAGGGGTCCAGGCACTTACAGCTTCCCTTGTGCCCACTGAGTGTGGCAGGCTCAGCTCTGAAAGCAGACAAAAGTCCAATGACATCCTTAGGGTAAGTGCACTGTTCCCATTGTAGCTGCCAAAAGGACATATCTAGATCAGAAAAATGTTCTCTCTTCTTCAGGGAGTTGTTAAGATTCTGCAAATTATTGTAATGAATTGTGAGACCTTGAATGAAGGGTGCTACTGAACAGTAGATCATTGTGTCTGGGGGGATTTCATAGGCATTTCTATAGTGCTCATGAAAAAGATAAGGAAAATTGTATTTTGAACACATTCTCAAATGTATGTGTCATTTCTGTGTGCTTTCACCCAGCTGGCAAAAGAGACAGAATTTTACAGGATACTCAGTGAGGTGTTACTATCCCATCATAGCATACACGTTTGTTCATTGAATTTTAAAGTAGAATATTTACTGATTCACAATAATTCCCAAGCATTTTTATATTTAAGAAATTATTTTCTAGTATTTACCATTCATTCTCATTCTTTTAATGCTTTTAGTCAATAAACCAAGCATTAACCACCCTTCACAAGGGTTCCTTTTCTTCCATTATCAACTTTGATACTGTCATTTAAGTATGATATTACTATACCCACTCAAGAAAAAGGCTGCTACCCACAGTGATGGGTAATGAGACAGGCTTTCACCACATTCTTTGCTTTGTAACATCAGTAGGATTACCAGCATCATTGGAAAAAGAATATTTCAACTGACAAAGCAGAAAAGTGGAAAGTCCCTGAAAAACTAAGGAAGACTCAGTAAGTCCTTTCCTCTGCATGAGAACAGGCATTCATTCAATCAAGGGCCTCCTCGATCTGTGCAGCTGAAAGAAAAGGGAAAAGCATTGCACTTTGGGTTCCTTCAGACCAGCGAGGAAGTGGAATAATTGCAAAACACCCTTTAGAACATGACGTAGTAGGATGTTCCTCACGGAAGCGTTTCCTGAGACAAACTGCCTCCTTTCCAGCCAAGGACACGAGACATGTGAGGAGCAGTAATTTGGAGAGGTGCATAATATAAGCAGCAGTTTTAATGACCTGCTGGCATGCCAGGGTTTCTCCTTCCGTGTCTGAACCCTTAACAGAGATAAATAACCTTTGGATGTTTGAGCAGAAGGTCAAATAACTGCTGTATTTTAACTCTTGTTCTGCATGGCTTTTTTGTGGTGTGTATTGCCTATCCATCTAAATTATGGAGTTTGGGGTTTGGGGTATTTTTAAAGCTTTTCTATAGGAATAGGAACATGTCCTTCACTAATGCGAAGTCAAGTCAATGCTTGTTGGGATAAGGGAGGCAGCCTTTTAGGAGAGAGAATTATTTTAAATTCCTGCCTTCCTCAGTCACTTTCTGAGCTTCACACAAGCATTCTGCTCCTGCTGGTTTACTGTTTCACTCTTGGGCAAGAAGTGAATGAAGGAATAAGTCTCAGGCCCAACCCTGAATGGCCGCACGTTGCCACTGATGTGTGGATTCCCCCATTCTACAAAACTCATCGCTTCCCTGGGCTGGACCCTTGGAAAGTCAGTAAAGAGGAGTGTCATTCGGGCTTACTTTTGTGAGAGGATTAACCCTTAACCAAATGACTTGCTTGGGAGAAAAATGAGCAGATGCTGCAGCGTTTCAAGTGTCCTTCGAAACACCGGTAAAAAATTCCTTGTGTTCCCTAAGATCAGATACGTGTGTGACGGTCCCTATTCAGCCCGTGTTTGCAGTTTGCATATTTCTGTGTAAATGTGTGTCTCACAATTAGCTTGAGGATGTGCTTACAGTTGCTTTTACAAGTCCTCATTCTTGACAGTTTTACGGATGTTTGCACTAAGTAGCTTTTAGCGGCATACTGGTGAAACTAGGCACCTTGTTTTCCTTTCTTAAAGGCCCTTGGTTCTAATACCTACAAAGACTAATCCATTTGCCTCAGCTAATCCAGTCTAAAAGTACTCCAGTGCACTTGAAAGGATGTCCTGTGAGCAAAACATCTCACCTTGAGAATGGGGAAAAACTTGTTTTGGAGGTTGCTTCCCTCTGAAGGAGCAACTCCAATTGGCTAATCTATTTAGCAAAATTAATGAGAGGGCCATGGATTGAGTTTCATGGCAGACTAAAGCCCAGCTTTCTCAAAGAAAGGAATTAATTCATTGTTGAACCTTTGATGGTTTAAAGGAGGAGAGATGCATTCATATGTTTTGGGTAACTCCCTCATCATTACTAAGATAAAATAAAAAGGCTTTAAGGTTTCTTTCACCAATCACCCCACAAGTTGGCAATTATATAGGATTACTAGTATCCCATAGACCTGAGCTACCAACAGCTATTTTATTCCCTTGTGTAATGCACTTTATAGTAATAACAAAAGAGCCCTTCAGGCTATTTTGTGGTCCATACAGATTTTGAAGGAGGGGGAACTCTTATTTTTGTTTTTGTTTTGAGTGGGGGCGATGGGCAAAAAGGGGTTTTTTCTGCCAAGAGATTAGTGTGAAAGAACGAAATGAAATGTTTCGGTCTTGTTCAGTTCTAGTCTAATCAAGCCTACTCTCAAATTAATGAGCTCTTACCGGGGGGAACATCCCTCGATGCTGGAAGGCAGCAGTAAAGCTATGCACTTCTATTTCGAAAAAATGTAAAGCAATATCCTTTTTGGCTTCAGATAAAACAGTGAAAGAAGTATTTTTCATCTTTTAAGGTTTGATTTAATGCTACACTGACTTGCAGGGTTTGTGTTTATTGGAGGCATTTTTCTAGAGAGCTGAACAAATTGCCAATAATTTGAGGGTTAGTATTCTGGTCTCTTTTGGCTCATGGTGAATGAAAAGTCTGGGACAAGGAAGTCTAGCATGAGAAAATAAATTGCATTTATTTTGTGAAAAGGTCTTCCTAAACCCTCTTCAGGCCATACCAACCTGTCTTTAGTCCCATCTTCTAAAAGCCCTTCCTTGTCCTTGCCTGAATTTGTTCTGCACTGCCCTGTGTAGCTACGGAGGAGTCCCTCAGCTTTGCAGGGATGTTTCTTGCACAAAGGGAGGAAACTTCCTTTAAAATGTATCATGCCTCAATGGCTCACAAGACCACAGCTGACGGGCTCCTCTGGGGCTGGAATATAGCACAGGCACAGGCCTGTAGTGCCTGAGGGCTGTAGATCCTGGGTTGTGGAACAGCATCACATGGGAGTCCTCCGTGTGCCAACAGATTCAGGTCACCTTGAGGTACTCCACGGTGCTTGCAGCAAAATCCCTACATTTTCTGCAATAACCACTCCCCACAGTTTTACACCACCAAAATCCAAGGGTGGCACAGTAGCAAATGCCCATTGGAGTCTCATGTGCAATTCTTATTTGCCCTTCTGTGTGCCCATTATAGAACTTTTATGAATTATCTCAACACGTGCTATTTTTCTCACTATGTTTATCACAGAGTGGCTGGGTCTCACTGAATCCGTGTGTGGTTTGTAGTCTCTTGTAATCTTGTGATTTCAACTGTGTTTTCAGGTCTTATCTACTGTTCCCCATATCCAAGCATTGTGCTGAACCAAGGTGTGTTCTCATATTCTCTGAGTTTCCTATTATATTGCTACTGTAGTTTGACAATATTCCACAACCATCAGTTAATTTTTACAACAGCCCTGGGAGATAAGGCCTAGAAGGATTAAGCCCAAACTTGTCGTATTTTCTAATGTGAATCATGTAGGGGCTGATTAAATATCCTGTACTTTGATAGGACTAAAGTAGAAAAGTACAAATACAAACCTTTGTATTTCCAGGTCTAAGTGAGATTGTAGCACGGTTTTTCTGGTTGGTTTTGTTGTGTTTTGTGGGGGTTCTTTTTACAGGATGGATCCTTCTGTGTGTCAGGGTTGTTTAGTAAAGGAGGGATTTACCACGAGTGAAGTAATATGGAAAGGTTCCTCTAAATCATTTTTCTAGCATCACATTAGAGGTCCCTGCCACACTCCAGGACAAAGTCAATGATTCTCGTCAGTCAGGGATTAAGGTCCCTCAACCTCACCATCCTCTGTGTTCTTCACCAAGGTCCCTGCCTCATTCACTGTCTGCATTCCATCTCCCAGGACGTATGAGGCAATGGTCTGGCTAACAGCAGCCTCCTTCAGCACAAACCATGATTCATTTCCTCAATATCATTCTCAAATAGTGCTAGAGGCCAAAATGCCAGACACTACAATTCAGTTCTTCTATCGTCTGCTAACAAAATACCATTGGTTTTGTTTTGTTATTTTGATTTTAAGAACAAAAATTTTAAAAACAGGGGTTCCCACTGGTGGAAACCTACTGAGTTCCACCTACCCAACCCGTAAGACTGGACTTTGAGAGAAATAAGGTATACTTCTACCTTTTGAGCTAAGAGAGCAGCTGATATCAGAATATAGACAGCATTTTCCTCTCTGGGCAAGTACCGATGGGGGATGAGGAGAATGAGCTGTTGGCAGCCTGCAAGGTGGCAGACACCAGTGGAGAAAATTCAGAAAGGGATATAGTGGCATCTCAAAAGCCTATTAACCCATCCAATCTTTATCCTCTGCTGCTGCTGCTGCTGCTGTACTCCAGCCTGCCTTTTTCTTCTCCTGGTTTCCCACCAGCACCTTCATTTTGCCTCCAGTAGGGTCTGTTGAGTAGTGAAAGACTCCTTGTTCCTTACCCAGTATTGAATGGTCTTGGTCAGCCTCGAAGAGCACTTCCAAATGCTGAAGCCACTGTCTTCAAAAGAGTTTAACAGCTTGAGAATGTGCAGGCAGCAATGCTCAGGGATTTCAAAAGTTCTCCTTTGGAAAGCCATAACCTGGTCCCCAGGTGACATACCCAGCTCATTTGCAAGCTCCTGCTCCAAAGGAAAACAGCACCGCAAGCTTATGGATGAAATAGCTGCAAGAACTGTTTTAAAGTTGTTCACATTATCTTTTCATCATGTTTTAGGCCTTCAAAATAAAGGAGCTATTTTTGCTAGAACATTCCTCAAAATATTCAGGCAAAGGAATACGCCCAGCATGGAAAATTCCAGAAGAGACCATTACAATGGCTGGTTACCAATTCCTTATAGTTTTGCCAAATGCAAAGAGGAAGACACAGGCTGCTGCAGTGATCACTGCTGGTGCCAGCTCCACATGGAATGACACTGGGAGCTGATATTGTGGAGAGGTGCCACACTCCATGTAACTTCTGCTAGTGCTCAGAAAATAGAATTTTTCTCAGTAAATGGCAATGCAACAGGCCACAGTTGTATTTTAAATAAGTGGTTTTGCACTTGTAATGAGCTGTGAAGATGGGGCTAAACAAGGAAATCTGTGTGACACAGTCACAGACAGTTATTTCCCAGAAAGGATTGCTATGCTCCAGCAATCCTTGCCTCCTGCAGACCAAGGTCAACAAACAGAGCCTGAAAGCTCAAGGTGAGCTCTCTTCATCGTGGGCTACAAGCAGGGACTGATCACAGGCAAGGCATGTTGGTGAGAAGCAGAATTTAAGCTTATAAAATGTAAACAGGAGTGCAGCAAGACAGATCCTGTGTCAGAAATGACTGGGAACAGGAAACAGTACAACCTGTATGCAGGCCAGCACGGAGGTGCAAACATTTGTGGGATGTGGTAAATCAAAATGTCTTTCAGGTAAAAGCCTCACCAAAATGCAGCAAGTGTTCTTTTCAAATAAAACCTCCCCTTATTTATCTACCTCAGCCACATAAGCTTTTAATTAGACCATATGCATGGCTTCATAGGAAGCTCCTTGAAAGTGGAAAGCTCCAAGAAAGCATTTCCAAAGTGAAAGCCATATCAAGTTGCCCTTGTTCACAGCATGTCCTTCTCTAGAGAAAGAAGCAAAACTAAGAGTTCAAAGCAGATAACAAACACCAACACACCTGAAATGGCTTAAGGGATTATTATTATTATTATTACTATTATCATTATTATTACTATGTCACACAGAAGTCAAATGGATTTCAGCTTAGACACTCCAAAGTCCAAGAAAGAAAATCCAGCTGGTAGTACTGTCACATCTCTCTCCTTATCTACCTTCTCTTCACATTTAGTGCTTGTTTTCACGACAGATGTTAATCATTCATAGGTAACAGTGCCACTCAGACCTCTCTGGCTCAGCTCACCCTGTGGCCTTTTTATGAGGCTGTCTATCACTCCACAGAGTTGGCAGTGACATGTGGACTGCCACCACTGATCTGGTTCTGATCATATCTTCCAGTGATTCTGCAAATGAGAACTCCTAATATGGGGCTATCAGCAGACAAATTGCTTAAGCCTAACAATGCCACAAGAAGAAGTGTAAACAACGGGAATCTGCTCCATTTAAGCAATGCACAATGCTTGCATTGTCTGCCCAAAAACAACAACTGGAAGGATCAGTTCTCGGTTTTTAAGCCGGTCTGCTGCCAAAGCAGAATGGGAAAGCACACAAAAAAGGGAATGTTTTAATGCATCCACTGACACCACTTCAAACTGGAGCGGGATCACAGAAAACTCTGGTACTTGGAAAAATCAAATGCTTTGCCCTTGAAATTCTGCCTGTGAAGTAGTTTGGGGAAGACTGGGAGGACTGAGAACAAACAGTAAACAGAAAAACAAGTCACCCTTCAGAGCCTGGGTTTATTGGCACAACCTGAAGAAGGTGCAGTGTCCTCCTGTGAAGGTTGCCTTTCCCCCAGCTGCCACAGCTAAGAGGAGCAGAGAGGGCAGCAGTGCAGACTGGCAGTCCCAGCCTCAGCATCTTTGCTCTTGGCTCTCTCTCCCACAGCACTGACTCTTCCCTGGCTGTAGTATTTTTCCTAGATTAAGTGTGTAGCCTTCTCCATTTTTTTTCTTCTGTCTCTGTTGTTCTCAAAACATGGGCAAAGAAAATTTGCTGACTCTCAGGTGACAAGCTGTGAAGTTCCATCCTCTCTCAACTTATTTATGTGAGTACTGGGGTCAGAAGACGGGGACCTGCATGGAAGGAATCTGTTGGAAGCTGCTGATATCCAGCTCCAAGGACTGAGAAAGGCATATTAACATTGTCACTTAGATGGCACTAGCAGAAGCTTCATTTGATGCAAGCTGGCCATGATACCTGGACTTGTCTTTCACCACAGATCTCTCATTTGTGTGCTGTCTTTCCCTGTAGTGTTGGTCTCTACTAGAAACGAGGGGGAAAGCGAAGGTCTGGAGAGAACTATTCCACACCTACCCACAGCTGAGATACTTTCAAACAAGCTCCTTTTTTGGCTCCAGAAAGAGGCTGCCTATTTCTTTACATTTGAGGAAGACTGATATTTTTCAGTAAGTACAGCACTCTAAAACAGGGAGAGACATCCACAGTCACAGGATGTGGAGCTTGAAGGACCTGTCAAGGGACAGAAGAAAAGCACCTCAAGGCTTTTTGTGCCTTTCTTATTTTGGTTTGGCGCTTCATTCATTTTGGTTTTTTTCTTTATGACAGGGTGAAAGTCTTGTCACATCAACTAGACACTGACCTTTATCTCCTGTTTATAAACCCTTCCTGTTGCTGTGTAGTTTGAGCAATCTCAGCTTTGAAACAAAGTACTGCAGCTTTCTCCTGAAAGTCATTTGCCATTCTTGGATGAACATGTCCCACTTTTTCCCCCTCCAAGAGATCACTCCCCCAGAAAGGACAAAAAGCTGTAACCCTGTGCACTGGCAATCTCTTCTTGCTAGTGGAGGAACCGTTGGGGATCCACACTTGTGTGGTCACACCACTCTTCTGTAGGTGGAAGAAAGCTACTGGCTCGGAACCATCAGTTATTTATTCCCCATATCCACCCAAAACTAGCATAAGGGTCTCCTCAGGAAATGAACTGGTAGTTTAATGAGAATGGTGATCAACCAGGTGACACTGGTCTGCTGTCCTCCACATTTTCTCCTGCAGTGGCTCTCCACAAGTACATTGTTTTTGACAGGATTTACGTGGGGATATTTTGCTTATGACCCACCATTCCTTACTTGTTACACAGCACAGAGCAAATTCCTGCAAAGTATCGTGAACAAAAACATTCTTAATTGTGGTTGAGAACCACAGGTTGTGACCGCGGGAGGAAATGTCACACGTCCAATGAGTATTTTTATTTTTGTAAAATTTAGAAAGTCTTGTGGATTTATCTATCACCCGGGCAATTTCTTGCTGATTAACTGCACACACAACTTTCATACAGCAAACCTCAAGAGAAAACATGTTGAGGTCAAGAGAAGGAAATGGACTGGTGCATTCTCTGAAATTTCAACCACCAGACCTTGAATCTGGAAGAGGAAAGCGTTCCATAAAATACTGACTGAGGTATTTAAATTAAAACAAAACAAGTGAAATCAGAACCCAAAAGACAGCAGGACTCCAGGGGAAGAAAATTGGTTGCTTGATGAATCAATACATTGTTTTCTTTTTGGGAGTCTTTTTCACACCAATAATTTTGCTCAAGAACAAAATGAAACAGTGAATTTCATTGCACAGAGATTGAGGGATTCCAGAAATTATATCATCCCCATTCAGAGCAAAATTTGTTTTCCTTCACATGGAAAATTTTTGATTTGGTAGAAATTAAAAGTTGTGTTTCCCTCATGGATGTGTTATACTTTAATATATAATATAGTATTAATTTTTAAGAACAAATGACAGAAGTTCAAAAGAAAATAGTATATCTGACTTTTTTTTCAGGTATGGAGCTAATTTAGGATGTTTCAACATTATTGGAACTTTTTCATTACTTTTTTTGAAATTAAATTCCCCCAAAAGCAACATGAGCTCACAAACTTCATTTTTTATTATTATTTTAGCGCTACCACATTTTACTGATGGGGGAAAAAAACTCTTTCCATCAAAGTTTTTTTCCAATAAACGCTACTCCTGAGTCAAGTAGGAGCGTGTCTGAAAATCCCTCAGATGGAAGATTTATTATGTATCATTGGGGGGAAAAAAAAGCTTTTCAGGGCCAAATTCTGATACAAGCTGGTTTGTGCAAATATACACTGAGCTCCAGCCAGTGAAAATGAGGCCCTTTCAATATACTTTGTGCTCCTAAAAGAGAAGGGTACCCAGTAAAAAGGGTCAGAAACATTAGTGGGTACATATGTGTACGAACAGACACTCTGCTGCTGCTCTTGGCACTCAAGAACAGCTTTCTGGATCATTTAAATTATATATATCTCCAATATAAAGGCCCATAGCCATATGATTTTCAGGTATTTTTATTGTCTTCCACTTCTTTAATTTTTTTTTAAACAACTGCTTTTTTTTAATCTTATGATAAATAACTTTACAATCTATGACCAGATAGATCAACTAAATTTTGATACCAATTAGCAAGGCCCCATTTGTCAAAAAAATCAACATACACAGGTTGCCCGTCACTCAGAACTTCCTCACAGATCTGTTTTTAAAAAACACTCACTTTATAGAAACACAAGGTTGCAGAAGTGCCCAAACCAGCAAAAGGGTTAAGGAAGTTGTAGTAAAACCAGTGTGTTTCTTGAGTATGATCAATTATCCTCGCTACAACAACCTGTATTTTTAGGAAGGTGGTAAACAGAAAGATGCCTGAGCTGCCAAGCTCCAGAAACCCACTCAGCCCAGAGGTTTTCTGAGAATGTCAGCCTGATAACATGGCTTTGCAGACAAAAACATTGTGATGTGTATCAAAATATTGCAAAGGGCTGACTGCTCTGCCAAAATGAAATCCAGCCCTGAGAGATGTGAAGCACAACAAGCAGGGGTGATTCAGTCCATTCCTATAAACAAGATGCAATGGAAAGAGGTTGCATAATTAACCCACTGCCCTAAGAAACGGTATTTAATACGCCATCTATTTAAAATTAAACTGCTGTCAAAAGCAGCGTTTTTATTTCTCATTTTAATTCTGTTCAAAGCAAATAAAGCTGTGTCTGCGGTGTTGCCCCAGGCAATGACATTAGCTGCTCCAAACGTGGGGGGTTGCAGCCTGATTTACAGCGTTATGGAATGGCCAACGTTCTATTGCTGCTTGAGTGACCTGGCGAGAAACACCCGGCGCTCATCTGGAGCGGGGAGCGACGACGACTCAGCGCTCTCCTTGGGCCACCTGGATCCTGTTAAGTGCAGGCATAAATCAAAGCAACCTTCACATGACAGAGGCTTGTCCAGGCTGAGACTGGGTCAGACCCACTCCTTCCAGCAAAGTAAAACTGAGCTGCAAAAAGTTGTGGTGTTATTGTTCGCTTTGTAGTAGCACTCGGAGTCACTTCACCGCAAAAGTGGAGGAAGTTACAGTCCAGAAGAGTCAAACTTGTCTTCTTTCCTGCGCTTTGGACTCATCTGCACCCGCACCCAAATCTCATGGACAAGTTTGGCCTTGAGCAAAGGCTTGGCTGGCACTTCACAGGTAATGTTGGCACTACCACAGAGGGCAAACTGTTCCCCTGTTTTCATCCCACAAACTGGTGGCAAAGGCAAGGACAGGACTTAGGGTTCATCAGTTATTAGGGCATGCCCTGGAGCCCAGTGCCTGCAGGGAGAGCAACGTCACCAGTTAGACAATCTTCAGCTTTTCCGATGAGACTGAGATGAGGACTTCTGCAGGCAGTAGAATTTTAAAATAGCACCTGTCTGCACAGAGGAAAGTTTCTAGTTCAAGGATCACTTGATAATTACACAATTTTTACTCTTCTTTTACTCTAGACAGACTGCAGCAAACACTTAAATGACATATAGATTTCATTTGGAGTGGTAAATATTTATCCTTCTAGAGGTCCAGACTCAGCAGCACTGGATAATTGAAGTTATTCCTGTATATACTGGTGGTCTTCACCTACCCCAACGCTACCACATGTTTACTTCAGCTCTGACATGCAAGACCACCCTTCCATATTTACCTTCCATTGTGGCCAGCATGTGAGTGCAGAATGCCAACCACTATGATCCATGTGGAGCTTCTGGCAGGGCTTGTGTTGTGCTGTCCTAAAAGGTAGATTTTTTGTGGTAGGTGGAAGCATGCTTGGCATTTTTTGTATTCAAATGGACAGAAATGGGCAGAATTTGTGTCTAAAAATGGCAAAGTGAAAGGTAGGAGCACCAGGTAAAACTACTGAAAATAAAGCACTGTAAGTGCCCATTAACACATTATGTATCTTCACTGTTGGTGGAAAAGGCTAAGAATTATCTGTAGAAATCCATTTAAAAATCCATCTCCTGCTGTGGAATTCTGCTTTGTGTTTTATTGGCTCCTATGAAGTCCTTATCACCAGAGTACAAACCATTTCACTTCTGAGACATCATAAAATTGCTGCCATTGAAGCCCTGGTAATTAAAGCCTGTTTGAGACCACAGAGCTCGTAAGCTGCATGAGAAAATTCCTAAAGCCATTTTTTACAGAGTTCTGATTAGAAACTCTTTCCAGATATGGGCAGATGAAATGTTCTAGAGACAATCTCAAGACAATCTTAATTCATGTTACATTGATTTACTGGGGAGCTCGCAGCTCTGAATAGGCTTTGATGGCAATATCTTATCTCCTTGAATCTGATAAACTCTGAGGACAGATGTATTGCTCCAATTAACATAAATATATGCTGCAGATAGAAAGGAGGAAAATAACAAGTCTAAGAAAACAGGCCCTCCTTAATGCCACCTCCTGTACACTGAGCACTGCAGGGCCAGGCTCCATGCTAATTGTAGGACCAACAAGCAAGTTCCAAGGGAATAAATGTATACTGGGAGGCTCCACGACATGTCTGAGCTCTTTCCAGAGGTGATTTTTACACTTCAATTAACATCTGTCACCAGTCTCTTCGATCATCTCTTCTTGGGGAAACTTCGCTGTGGCCTTGCGTTTGGTGAGGCCTGCGGCAAACTGGAATCGCTAGATTGGATTTCTGAATTGCTGGATTGGAGTGGTTTTGCTGTGTATTTGTGTTAAAGGTCCAGGCATTTGGAGAAGAAACTGAAGATATCTGTGAACTTCTTTACTGTGCAGGTGACTGAGCACAGAACAGCTCTCAGAGAGGTTGTGGGGTCTCTTTCCCTGAGCTATCCAAAAGGTGTCCAGACACAGTCCTGAGCAGCGTGCTCTGGGGACTCTTGTTTGAGCAGGGAGGCTGGACTAGATGACCCCCAGTGGTCCTTCCACCCTGACCCACTCTGTGGTGAGACTGCATTCCTGCAGAGGTCCGTGCTGTCCTTTCAGACCATCCTGAAGAAAACTGTTACCCTGCAGGGGCTGCTCTGGCAGAGCAGGTGTCCCATGGTGTGGGAGCTGTCACTCTTGATTTTCATATCTTGAGTATCCCAAGCACAGGTTATTGGTCTAGGTCTTGGACTTGGGGGGAAGGTGACAGAAAAGGGAGGGTGGGAACTTCACTTAGAGCACAACAACCATCTGACCAAGGCAACACAGGCAAGGCTGTCCAGTCTCTGCAAGGGTCTAGTAAAATAGCTGAAACACTACCTGAAAAATGATTGCTGATGCCTCCTTCAACACCAAAACCCTTTAAAAAGTCTTTTTAGGGCAGTCAGCAATGGTCAGATGTTGCTTCTTGGAGCTATCACTCAGAACCAAACACAATCAAGCCGGGAGTTGCTCTGTCCAACTCGCTTGACAACAATAACACGAGGGTGAAAAGCAGAGCATGTCCAGGTGACTGGTCAAAGGTTGCTTCTGCCATGCTGTGTCATGGGGCAGGACACAGAGAAGAGGTGCTGCTTCTCACGTGTCTTTCTATCGCCTGACAATGGGTGTTCTTTGTGAGGAAGCGTCTGCTCAAAGTAGAAAGGAGGGAGAAGGGATCATGAAATAATGTGGTAATTCCATAAAATTTCTCAGGCACCTAGCTTGGCACAGGCCCAGTGCCAGTCAAGAGTAGAGGGAGGTTTAGCAAAGCTGGTTGAAACCTGGGATTTCCCTTTGAAGACAGGGATATTGCAATCTTCTGACTATTTCTTCTTTCATATCTTACCGGAAAAAGAAGAAGAAAGATTGAAATTTCCTATGAAACTGAAATCCTGAGTGATTTTGCCCTGATATCATCAGAATATCCTATTTGCAAAGATTTGTTTCAAGGTGCCTGCAGTCCTCACGAGGTGACAATGCTTCATGTCTGTGGAATTGTTTAGAGTTTTATAAAAACACAAATTCAATGGGAATCTTTTGTTTCCATCAAAATGGTGGTTCTCTGTAACTTCACCCTGAAAAAACCAGTCTGTTTCCTTTTCAAACCTAGCTTACCTTCATTGAGGGAGTACACTCTGCTGGAAAATCCCAAGTCCATTTCCAGTTAAGCCTGTGCAGAGAAGCCTTGCAAGCACTCACATGTTTGCAGGAGCCTCGCCATGGACATGGCATGGCAGTTCCAAGTTGTTTTATCTTTTGTCTAAATATAAATAGATGAGTGAATATCAGTAATTTCCTCTGTCCCTCTCACTGTAGGGGGTTTATCTGTGTGAGGGAAGGCTTTAGGATTAGGGCCAGTCATCGGGGCTGTTTCCAGGCTATCTGCTCAGGAAGGCTCATGAGCTGTTCAGAGATAACACCGTGTTCATACTTGGCCTGATCAGCTGTGCTCCAAAGGGCATCCCACACCAAACCACACTGCTTTAAAGAAACAACAGCTCAGCTGTTCGCTGCCTGCTGCTTCTGGGGCAAAATGTGAGTTTTCCCACAAGGCTGAACTGACTGCAAGGGCCTTTTCCTTCCGTTTGGCTGTTTGGGCCAACTTTCCATGTCTTTCATTCCCTGCTGATTTGGGACCTGCAGGTGAGCAGAAAGCTCCTTTTCCCCAGAGACCTGACTAGCCCAGTAAAACTGGAAGTTGTGGGTGGCTTCTTCAAGAGAGATCTCCTCAATTTTCATGCCAGTTTACAGGAGTTTTCGCTCTTGTTGGCCATGGTCACTGTCATTATCTTTTCCCATAAGTTTTATCAGTGTTTTCCTTTTCATCAGAAATGTCTTCTTTTTCTCCCTCTTGATCTATGGTGGGTCACTCACCTACCAAATATTCAGCAAAAAGGGGTGAGCATTTACCCTGATGAACTTGGATCCACATTTTTTCCCAGTTCCTCTCCTCATATGACCCCAGTTTCTTCTTTCCCTGTCCAAGTCCTATAGCTAAAAAAAACAACTCCATCAGAGGGGCTGGCTGACACAACCAGATAAAGACGACACAGCTCATAAGGGAAACTTGGAAGGGAAGCCCTAAAGTTTGATTGCACTACACAGGGAGCTAAACTTTATCAAAATAAAATGCACCCCGCCAAAAAAAAGGGATCCCATAACCCCACAAGGATTAAAACCTACACTTAAGCTGGGCAGTTCTCTGGCTTGGTAATGCTGTGATTTAGAAGTTTGCTGAGCTGCAGCTATTTGCAGTTGTTAGACTGAACCATCCTTTCACCTCTGCAATCTCATGCAGTCCCTCAGCATTGTGGGGATGCAGGCAAACCACGATAAATAACTGAGCCTATATTTACAAATACCAGCCACTTCGAACAATCTGACCTTTCTTGGGGATTCTGACCAATCTGCAGTGGAAGACAGCTGATACCTTCCAGGATTTTCCATGGTTAAGGTATATATATAAAAATTTCTGGCTGTTTGTATGCGCTCCAAATGCTTTCTGGCTTGTTTTATCTGGCTGTGACACTTTGTTCTGTGGTTAAAAAATGAAAGTAATGTCCCAGTTAATGATTTTAGATGAAGCCCATTATTCTCGCAGCTATTTTTAAACACCATGGAAGGCAAATCAATCTAACACACCTACAAGACTAATATTTTAATAAACTAATAGAGACAGTGGGCCAAAGCCATGGTATTTTTCCTCTGAACTCTTGTTTTTAAATGAAACCCTGTGAGGTTACCTTGGCATTCCTTTGCATGAAGAAAGCAAAACCTAAAAATAAATTGCTGTGGCTGTCTCCGGAATTTTGTCTTTGACTTTAAATAGGAAACAAAACAGAAAATGGCTTCATCTTCCTAATTAGCAAAAGCTGAGGAAGGATGTTCCTGCAGAAAGTATTAAATGATTATGAGGTTTCCCCTTCTTCCACACACCTGTTAAATGGAATCTGATAATGCCTCTCTCTTATTAATATCTTACGAGAAAAGTCAGAGGGGATGCCTCCTTGATCAAGAGATATGCTTACTGCTATAGTTCATTCTGGAACACAGAGTGAACCCTGCCTCTGTGAGAACCTGAAGACATTGACCCCAGGTTCAGCCACTGTAACCAGAAAAATAATGAGAAAAGGTAATAAAATGGGGGAAATTATCTAGACTGTGGCTTGGTTCCTAGCTTTGCTGGAAGTTGCACTGAAATTTCAAGAGGATTTTCAAGACAAAAAAATTCCAAAATATATTCAGAGAGCAGAAACATATCTTGGTCTAAAATACATTTTAGACTTTCACCTGACTAAAATGCCCTGTCTTGGGGTTTGCTCTCCTCTTTATTTTGCCTTTTTGCAGCTATAGACAAGTTTCCTGCTGCTTTAGTTAGTGGAGAGATGCTCAAGAGCACTAATCCTCATTCTCTAGGATCAATATGTCCAGTCTGAGCCTGCAAGATGGATTTCCTGTCATGTCCTTATATCAACTCTTAAGTTGCCCAGAAGTAAGCAAAGCAGTCTGATGGTGAAAGAGTATTTGGTGATTTGCTGTTTTAGAGTAAAGCTGGAGTACATGAAATTATTGCCACATTAGCAAGTGTCCCCAAAAGTGTGTTGTCTTCAAACAAGGAGATGCTGATGTGAAGTTTGAAAAGTCTTTCACAAGTTAAAAATGCAATAGGTTTGAAGGACATCAATGAGGAAAGGTGAGGAAGCACTCAAGGGAAAGGGGATCAGCCGGAATACCTCCCCACCTCCCTGCATGGCTTTCCCTTCTCCCCAGTACAAGCAGGCAAACTCTTCCTCATCTTCCAGGGAAAACTCACAGAGAGCCTCAAGTCACCCCTGAGCTGAGCAGTCCACAGCCAACATGGACACTTATTTCTTATTTCTTATTTCTTAACCTGGCTCTTCCCATCCGAGCTGCACTTGCTCACAGCATGTGTTGTGTTGAGCACGTGAGTGGCTGTGTTCTTACGCTTTGCAGTGAATAAATGATATTTTCAGGTGCGTTTCTCAGGCACAGAGCTGTCCCTGCAGCTCAAGCAGGAGCTGTGGCAGGGAGCACAGAGCAGACCCATGACTGGCATTAGTGGTGCTCACCCCATTAAAGGCAGCTGTTAGAAAAGGAGAGTTACTGAATGTCAATTAAAATGCTTCCGTGATTTAAGTGGGCGACTTCCATGCACAGCTCTGTAACGCTACACCCTCCGTGTCGTTAACAGCACTGCTCTCACAGAAGCCCCTAGTAGGTCAATTTATGCAACAGCATTGACAGTGACCTTAAGGAGGGATCATTAAACTATTCTCCTCTCCTGGGATCCGTAGCTCTATCTGCTCTCTCTGCAGGAGAGGATGGGACAAGGTGGGGAGGGAAGGAGCAGCTCATTGACCACCCAGAAATTACTTTGTAAGCCCTGATTCTTCTCGGTGCTCGTCCTAAGAAGAAAAGTGAGAAGACGTTAAATAAAGCAGGTGCTGTGGTACCTGCAGGGGGTAAGAGTTTCCCAGTCTCCAGCAGCAGAGCCAGAGGGATCTCGTTCCTGGTGGAGCAGGCAGCGCTCTGCACACTGGGCTGGGGCTGGGTGCAAGGGATGCTCCTCCACTGCCACTGCCACTGCCAGGGGGACAGCAGGGCCCTTGCTCTCACAGAGCCACTGTTGCCACAGGGCTGAGGCTCTCCTGGCCCCAGCAGCCAAGGCCAGCACCAGCACCCGGCAGGGAAACACGGCAAAGGGCTGGGAGAGGACGTGCCCGGAGCCAGCCCCGCGCCAGCTGCGCCTGTTAACTTACGGGAAAGGAGGACTTTTGTCACTTGTCTCATCTCAGGCACACTGCGAAGCTGAGCTGAAAGCTTTTAATGGTCCCTTGACTCCGAGCCTGCAGATACAGAGAGATAGAGAGCATAATAAACTTTCAAAATATGATCTAACTGCATAACACATCAAATGTGTATCTTAACTGTATCCAGTGGAGCTGAATGGAAACAAACACACCATTTCAAACCAGACCACACACAGCAAGATAGTGCACATGACTAATTTTGATGACTGATTTCATATAAATAATGTACCAAGATCAGTAGATGCACTATAATATCTCTTCATTCCACTCCTTTAATTAACTTTTCATTGAGAATCCAATTGAGAGCGGCTAATAAAACATTTGCTTTTTGCTCCTTAGATTAAAAATACATCCTGTCCTTACCAAAAAACACGGAGAGATTGCATGAAACTTGAGAAAATGGCCTGCTTGATGCCATTCAAAATAGTGCCAGTGTTACAGCTCTTAGTTGTGTGGCAAAGGAAGACATAACAGGTGTAGATAAGGAGTGGAAAGAGTACAGTATTATGGTCGCTGCACGTTGTAAATTGCTATGGGAACCAAATAGTTTTGTTCTAGATCAGTTTTGCCACCTACACAAAAGGCGAATAAGACACAGATAACCCTACAGCTGAGTTCTGTTCTTCTGATGCCTAGCAATGTTTAAATGAACTCATGAAGGAAGTGTTGAGTAGTGAAAGACAAATGACCTTTTCCATCTGGGAAAGGTCTTAAAATCTTAAAGCTGCAATGCCTATATTTGTCAAAAGAGAAAGAAGGGAAAATGCAGGTGAGGGAGAGAGAAGCCAAATCCCCACTGCCTGAATTCAAAGAGGATGGCAGGATTTAAAAGAGCTAGTGACCTTTAGGAAATTGATCCTGGTGTTGATGGATCACTATATGTAGGATGCAAACTAATAGGTCAGCTGCTGCCTCTTCACTGTATAAAAGGTGAGATTTCCTATGCCTCCAAAGACAGAAACTTTAAACGGCTTTAAGTGAAGTAATTTTAACACTTATTACACCCTCTCCAGGGATTTTCAAACTATTTTGCAAATAAGGCAGGCAGGTAGGGCAGAAAAATTCTCCCATCCTGTCATTACTGATGATAAACCCGATACAGAAGGATGTGACATGACTTGTCCCAAAAAACCTCTCTAAGAGGGACCCTCATTGCTTGCACCTCAGGTATGTGATTAACCACCAACCACCTTTCCCTTTTAACAAGTTTTGTCAGCTTTCACATTGGAACTCCACAGAACCACAGATTTCACATATTTTTTTAATACTAAGCCACCAGTAAGTCCAGGTTTACTTAAAACAGTGCCCAGGGTCTCTTTATAGGTCTATAAACCTGTGAGGAACCTATTTGTGACCTTGGGCTGAGATTCAAGTTTTAAAGGAACAGTGAAGCTGAGGCAATTTTTTTCATTACTTTGATTTTTGCACTTAGCCCTCATATTCTGCATTTGAATGTGCCTGAAGGGCTTGCATGGAAAGCAACTTGCAGATTTCCAAAGCCTTTTTCTGTTTCAACCTTGGTCCCAAATTTTGACTCTTCTAAGTCTGGCAGCCTTTCCATGCAGAATTTGCAATATTCTCGTCTTGGATATTGTTTGGATTGGACCTTCCAAGATACATTAGCACTCAAAGTCAGGTTTACAGGCTCCATCTCACACAGGTACAGCCCCTCTGTCACACCATGGTGTGGGACAGCAAAATCCTACAACAAAGCTGGGTAGAGAAAGTTAATACCAGCAAACAGGAAAAGAAAAAATAAATAATAAAAGGATTACCTGCTGCATGGAAAGCTTCCCAAGGTTCAGTACAACGTGGGAAAGAATTCATAATGCCGGGTTTCATTCAGACCATTTCTGGGAACAAAGGCACCTGTATTAAAATCAGTGGTGTTGATTTTGGCAAACCATGATCAAATAGAACAGAAAAGAATAGAAAAAAGATGGTACAAATCTGATTGTCCCTGGGCATATAATTCTTGGTGCTTCTTTCTACCCTTCCCACATACATCTTGGCACAACCTGGTACCTTTTGTTTTGCACCACATCTTTTTTGATTGAGTGAAATGTCTTTAAGGTGGCAACAGGGTGAGTGTTAAAGTGAGAGAGAGCACTCTAGCTGGAGCAAGCAGGCTTCACAGGGGCAGCCCTCCTACCTGCCAAGTCTCACCACAGTCTCCTGCCCCTTGGATCCTTTTGGAACCCACTCTGAGAAAAATTCAATCATATGCTTAGTTAATTTTAAACTAAGAACCAACCAGAAGACAACCAGAGTTAATGGTACTCATTTAAATTAGAAGCTCTCCTGGATGTGGGAAAAGCCCTCGGCTGGGTTTCTCTCAGCTGGAAGCGCACAGGACTCTGAGCTCTCTGTCCATGGGCTGTTTCACAGCAGCTGAGCACCTTCCCCAGCACCTCTTTCAAAAGGCCGCCAGAAAAGAAAGATGGGAAACAGAATAAATACTGGAATCATTCCATAAAATGTTATTAAGATAAGAATAGCTAGAGATAATAATAGCTAGTGAGGAGAAATGGGGAATTGGCACAGGATCCTTCCACAGCAAGGCATGGAACAACTGGGGACCATTCCTGGAAATCAAACTGTAGCACCTCCACATGCCTCCAGGACCCAGCACATTTTACCAGCAGAAAAAAGTGCTACCAGCCTAAAGTGCCATTTACTGCTGAACTGTAGCAGGGAGTGAAAAACAACATCTATTCAGTGGCTTCTTGGGACAAAAAGTGAAAAACAACATGACCATTGAAAGGGCAGGAGGAATTTCTGGTAGGCAGATTGCAAATAGCCAGGTTGGCCTGTGGCCAGGCCATGGAGGTTAGTCCTCTCCTTTTGTCAAAAGTGCCATCAGATCTTCAGTGACTAGGAGCATTCAGGGCCTTGAGTTTGTGTCTAAGCCAGAAGATGGATAACAATGCTAAAAAGGAAACATCAGAGGAGGGTATGATCATAAACAGGGAGGATATGCAAGATATCTTCCAGACAGAAGGGGGAAAATGGAGCTCTAGGCACTGTCCAAAACAAACAGGAGTCACCATGAGTGGATGGGGGTCATTCCAGGCTATTATGTGAATTACATCACAGCCAGCATCGCCCTCCACATGGCTTCACAAAGTTTGGCTTTAACCCTTGAATGTCACTGGCAGAAGAACACAAAAATGCTGCACCCACAAAGAAATCCGAGAAGGAAACTCAAGGAGATAGAAGTTAGGAGCCCAATTTCACCTGAGGGAACAATTAAGAATTTTTATCAAGGATGAACTAATGGATCTTTATTTTTAGAGGAGAGCGTTGGGGAATTTTAAGAGTTTCCCGCTCTTAGCTTGTATTTAAATATTAAATAACTATGTGAGTTCTGGGGAATGTTCAAGACAGAAGTTCAGGCAGTTGCAGGCAGGCCACAAGAAATAGTTCTCAAAATCAAAATAATAAGCAGCATTCCTGGATCCAATTTAGATTTTCTGACATCTCTTTAGAAAACACCCAAGTGAATAATTTCACCTCTTGTTGCTAATGGAGTCTGTCCAGTTAAGTTAGGGGACTTTTCTGAAACTACAGGATTGATCTGTAATACATCATTCAGCAAGAAAATCTGCAACTGTGAAAAATAAATCCTGCAAAAATAATCCTGATGGATTTTCAGCCATCGACAGACTGAAGAAGCCTGGATATAAATGCACCTGTATTTAAGTTTCTCTATGGCTGAAAGAAGGGTTCAAAATCAAATCCCATGCCTTTCATCTGCTTGAAACTCTAAGTAAAATGCAGATCCACAAAGCCAGCCCTAATTATTTACTTTAAAAACAACATGCACTTTGTATTGAGCACAGCCTTTAACTCTGTCTGTGAGCTATTTCTGGGGACTGTGTCTTTGGCTCTGCACTCCACACACAAACAGCAGCAAAAGGTCAGTCATGAGTTAACATCAGAGCTGGAAGACAGTGAAGAGCCCTGCTAATCAGACTTGCTCCTGACCACTGGCTGTTCAAAGAGCAGAGTGGGGCTAGATGTTAATGCATTTGACCCTTCAAAAGCTTAGTAGCCAATTAGCTTCCTAAAGGCTGTGGTGAGCTGGACTCATTTACTCTGCATCCCCACACTCCTCTGTGGTGTTTAAAAGGCAGTAGGACCACCGACAGTTGCCCAACAGGGCCCTCTGCACTGAGGCCACATATGTGGTCACTGGAGGGGAAAGAGATGTAAAAAGCACAGCTTGGGGTGACTTCCACAAGCAAAGCAATGTCATCTGCAACACTGTACGATCCCAGTGGGTTCCATAATTCTCCAAAGTCATCC
The DNA here is from genome assembly GCF_017639235.1 of Corvus kubaryi. Taxonomy (NCBI): domain Eukaryota; kingdom Metazoa; phylum Chordata; class Aves; order Passeriformes; family Corvidae; genus Corvus; species Corvus kubaryi. The sequence goes on from NW_024581129.1 coordinate 3,302,037, forward strand.
TCGAGTTCTCAGGAACAGCTCCAGAACTTCCCTTTGCTTTGCAGCATGAAAGGCAGGCCTTACGTTCTCTTCCAGAGCATCAAAGTCATAAACACCTGGAAAACTCACAGTGATCCTTGTTATCTTCCTTGGACAGGTGTTTACTGAAATGCCAGACCTCGTCTGAAGATGTTCACACCTTTGTTTGACACGTCCAGCTCATGTTTCTCTCTGCCTCACCACAGCATTCGTGACATCGTGACAGAACACTCCATTCCCATCCATAACTCACAAATTGGCAGAGCTGCTGATTTTCTTTTCAGATATCAAAGCAAGTTTGCCAGGGCTCACAGAAAGAAATCTAGGCAGATAAATGCAGAGACACACTATCAGAGACTCCTTCTATCCCTCAGCATCCTTCAATCAATGCCACCCTTGAAGATCAGCAGGGCTGATAGCACAGCAACCAAACCGTGCAGTTGTGAACGCCCTTTATCTGAGAAATAACTGCACACACTTAGTCAGCTACTTGGGAAGGACATTTATTGGTCTGGTACCAAATCACTGAAACACTTAGCATATTCTTAAGTCACATATGTCCTGCAAGTGAAGTGTGTCCTTGGCAGGAAGCTGAATCTGAACAGACTTAAACACTTGCTTAAGTATAAGCACATACGTAAGTGTCTCACTGAATTGTGGCTGCGTTGACATTTGTATTACTAGCCCAGGTGTCAAACAGAATCATTTATTAGTTCCTTCTCTCTCCCCATTTACCTTTTCTTTTGCATTGGTGCCTTCATAGAGAGAAGTTGTGCTTCATACCAAATAGGCACAACTAATAACTCTATTTTAATAAAGAGAGAGATCAGGTGATGAGGACAATGGTGAGTGTAAAATTGGAGAGAGATGTCGGTGTGCTATTTTCAAAGCTCCTAATTTTTTTCAAAGTGCTATATTTTAGCACTTGGCACCAATGATTATGCAAAAATAAGGCACTGAGCTCAGCAGCTTTGAGTTAGAATTGTGTTTTAAAATTTCCAGTAAGTTAAACTTAATGGAAAGTCAGGGATATTTATTCCATGAATTAAAAGGAAAGTTTCCCCTTTTCAGTAACAAAGCCAGAGATGAGGAATGTTCCTTTTTTTTCCTCAATATACACCAGTGATGCTGTTGTACTCTCAAAACTCCATAGGCTTTTTCCTCTTGGTTGAGCTGCCACAATCCACCAAATGACACTTCAGCCCTGTGTCAGTTTGAGGGCTTCAGCTACAGCTAAGGCTCAGCCACAATTCATCAGGATCAGATGGCAGCCTGTCCCTGTGAATGCACCTCCTGAGACTGGACACTGCTCACCCATCATGGAGCAAAAACAATCATCTGAAGCTCCCCACCTGCTCCAGGGCCGCTCTGTCAAATATGATACTTCAGGGGGTGACACCTCCTTGTCATACTGATTTTTTGGATGTTTGAGTGAACATCTGTTGCTGCTACTCCACTGTGATCCCATTCAGACTCTCCAGAAGCAAAGATGAAAACATGTTTTGGTGCCTCCCTCCTGCCTGCTCCACCTGAGCTTCCTCTGGGCTGCTGAACAGCTGTGACCAAATGACACCTCATCCCCTTCCCTCTTTGAAACACCAGTTTAACTCCCAGCTCCTCTCTCTCTGAATCCCTACCACTAGTGGCATTCCTCTGGGTACCTAGCTGTGCATACAGCCATTTCCCCATCCTTTCATATAAATATCCCAGAAATATCCTCAGTTTAGAGGCATAGAAAGGCACAAAACTTAATTTCTGGGCATAGGCAGCGGTATGGGATACACATCGTAAGGTCACCCCAAGACACCAAACCAAGGGGAAATTACACTATTTGCTTTGCAGCTGATGGAAATGGTGAAGAAGCAATCAAACCAAAAAATTAATCTGGCTGTGGATCACAGAGAGAAGCTCCAAGGTTGGGTGCTGTCACTGGACAGGAGTGTTCTGAGATAGACAGGGCAAGGGTCCTGGTCAGTTAGAGCAACATATTGGAAGCAGTGGCTTGCAGCCTCCTGTCCTCCCTGTTATGGCTCTGTGCCTCCTGCAAACCCTTTAGAGCCATGAACAGTGTTTCACATCTCCAGCATTTTCTCATTCTGATTTTGGGGCTTTTGGGTGGGTTTTGTACTTTTCCTATCTTGATCCAGTTCTGCAAGCAAAAAAAACCAGTTCCTTTTCTAAACAGCTTCAGTGTACCTGGGTGAGCTGAAAAATGACACAGAAGGCTCCACCACCGTGTGAGGCTACAGTGGAAGGGAAATGGGGAGGGTCAGAAAGAAGAGTTAGGCTGGGTAATATAGAAAGGACAGTCTGTTTGTGCTCCTGCTCACAGCTAACCTGCGGGAAGTTGCCAGGGTCAGTTCTCACTCTGGATCTCAGCCTTTTTGGGCTGCAGAAGTGAAAACTCAAAACAAAACTGCAGTCCTCTAGGGTTTCAGGCTTAGATATGATATCAGCCCCACCTTTCCAAAGATGACAGCAATTAGAGGACGATGGCTGATGCCTTCTCCCAACATCCTCTTGCTTTAATGAGCACCTTCTCTGCATCTGAGATGCAGCTGCCCCTCTAGACTGGCGACACTCAGGCTCCTGCACAAAGCTTACACACAGTGTCATTCTAAGCAATGGCAGCAATACAATCACAGCTACCTGCAGGATAGATGTTTCCTCAGTACGACAGCTTCCAGAAGTTCAAAGCTTTGCGTGAGCAGAGTACATGAAGGCTCTGTGTGTTAACTAATCAGCTTTCCATCTCTATGGGATCATTTGCTAAATTGCCCTAAAAGTGGCACCACCAGCACTGAAGATGACACTCTTCTGTCTGGGTGCTGTAATCACGCTGGATGCCTCTGAGCAGACTGCATACATAGCACATGGGCACTGGAGATTTTAAATATCTCAGTTTTCATCATCAAACATCAAGAGCCAGTTCCTGTTTCCTTCTCAGTCACCTCTCCTGACTCCATCAGGCTATTGATGCAATGCTGAGTGATATGTGGCAGCATGTTACTCTCAGTGGAGATTAATTATTTCTTTTTTAAGACTCCTACATCCCCCATCCCCTCTGGGTCTCTCTGTTGGTAAAGCAGCATGTCAAAAACTAATGGGAAGGTGTGAGATGTGACATGACTTTATGAGAAAATAAAATTTGGGACAAGGGAGATGGAATTTGGATTTTGACAACGGACTTTGTTTTTCTGTTTGTTTCTTCCCGTGAAGAATATGTTTCTATTTTTATAACTGAATTCATTCTGTGATTCATTCTGTAATTACTACAGGAAATTGGGAGGGACTGCACCTGTGTTGGACCATGAGGGAGCCCAAAGTGTCACTTGTTCCACCCAACACTGAGCAATCCACTTTGTCTGCTGTGCACAAACACCAGTACCTGCCTGAAACCCCTTCAGCCCTCAGACTTCCACTCACAGCTGTCTCCAGAGTGTCGCAAGGAAAGATGATGGATGGGCAGAGTTTTAATTCCATTAGAATGGAGCCAACTGAATATTTCCAACAGCTTTATTAAAAATACTAGTTCTTGCTTTGCTTAATCTTGAAAAATGTGACATGTTCCTGCAGCTGAGTTTGCATTTTGTCTGGGAAATGAATGCCTGAGGTGGAATGATTTTCTGGAGGAGCAGAGCATGGCGCAATTTAGTGTCTTCCCTTCCACAGGCAGAGAGGGTCCAGCTTGGGAGAGAGAGGCTGATAGCCCACAACTGCCATCTCCCCAAGGGGCTGTACTTCAGGTTTTTGGGAACATGACCCCTGAAATTCAACAACAAAGGCAGTCAGGCTGATCAAACTGGAGACCTCCCCGTCATCTCAGCCTCACTGCTCCACTCCCTGACTACCCCTGAGCCCTGAAGAGCATTGCCCTCCCTCCTCAGTGGGTTTCTGCCATCTCTGCTGTTGACATGCTGCTCATGACCCATAGCTGGCATCACTTACAGAAGACTTTGGGAACAGAGCACTGAAGTGTTTGGGTTCAATGGGATGGGGTGGCAAGGACGGAAAAAACCCAGAAGCACAGGAGGGTGTCAGGTTTGGGTGAACAACTGCTGCATCATCACAGTGTCTGCATAACTAAAACTCTGTCCAAAGAATAGAGTTTGTCCAAGGTTTTTCTTTTCTTTTTTCCTATTTCCCTCTGGTTTTCCCAGAAATAGAACATGACATTTATTTTTACGGACAGCAGGATCTTATAGCTATTCCCCTGTGACGGAGTAATCTGAGCACAATTATGTTCTGTTGACAAAAAGTGGTAAAAGTGTATTGTGTCAACACTCTGAACAAACAGATTTGTCATCTGCTTTACTCCCAAATAATAGAAACAGAATCAGAAAATTCTCTGACAGACTCTACCTTTTTCTATGGTTAAAGAAGTGCCAGCTCTGTGCGTGGTTACTGTACTCACAGTTCTCCCTCTTCCAGAAAAATCTGCCTGGCTGTGTTTTAAATTCAAATGTAAATTTTGCTTTGATGGACTTCTTTTGGCAGCTTATAGCTTATATGCTCTGAAGTAATTTGACCTAAGCTCTCCATTTCATTTCAGTCCTACTACTCCCATTTCTTTCCATGACTTTGAAAAATCCAAGCTTTTTTTGAGTGGTTTTTTTTTTCCATGCAAATTTCCTTCTAGAAAATGTACTTGACAATAGTACCTGCACTATATCCTCCCTCCAGCTGACTTCTTCTTGAGCTCATGGACAGAAATCTACCTGGACTGTTGTTTTCCTGAGATAGAGACCCACATCTTGCCCAACTTGTAGGGCCAGCCCTAAACACATGCAAATTTTGAGTGGAAAGATGTGCCCATCTCATAACATAAAACAGCATCCCCTGCTAGGTTTGAAGACAAGTCTGCACTTTCAACTCTTGGTTAATTGCATGACAATTACTCCTTAAGAGCTAAAAGAATGATATCATTTTAGATAGATAGAAAAACTTTTTCATGGCTAAACAAAAACCAATTTCCAAAATTTCTGTAAAACATTTTCTTTTCCAGCTGTGACTCTTTCACTGTTAAACACCATTGAACAGCATTTCCATTCAAAAGGGACATGTGCAATGTATATTAAGGCTTTCCAAAATTAGGAACCAGTAGCCACCAGGTGCAAGTGTGGAATGAGTCAAGCATGAGAGAATTTGGGTGCCTGAATAATGCCTGCCTAACAAGACCACGAGCATTTACCTCCTCATCAGAACAGGAGAGCTGATAGTGCCCTGAAGGTGCTTTTAGCTCACACAACTGATCCCTCCACAGCTCATTCTGCCAGCTTCCAGGTTAAGCACGCTGTCAGGCTGCAACTCCCAAAAATCAGCTCTTTTAGGAACCACAAGCCCCAGAGCAATTGAAACTCTCCTCTAATCCGAGGCACATTCTGGACTCTCCCTTCCTCCAGCCTGCCCACTGCAGCCCACTTTGCTCCCCAGCTCCTGCAGTGCCCCAGCACAGCCAGCCACAAGGAGCTTGTCCCCATGCAAGCAGCATTTTTCACAGGCTCTTCCTCTGGTTTGATACATTTGTTGTTTGAACAGGAGAATGCAATCGGTTTTGACAGCAGAGTGAAATGAACTGAGTGTGTGCACATGGAGAGCGATTGTTTATTCCCCTGATCCAGCTCCTGCCAGTGGGATTTTTAGTGTGGGGGTGGAATCAAGGCATTTACATCCTGAACTGATAATAATTGTCTGGAATAGTGTTTTAGGGTATTTTGGCACCATATTCTGATACCCATAGCAACCTTTACAGAAAATTGAGCTGGACATTGCAATGGAAACATAACACCATCTACAACTTAATTCACAGCCCAAATTTCCCAGAAGAAGCCACAGCTCATTACCACACCTACAGAACCACTCTTGAAAGGGAGCACAGATCTGACTCTTGTTCTTCCTCCTCCTCTCTCACTGACAGCCAGACTTGCTGCTCAACAAAAGGATGCTGCTGTGAGAAAACAGCTAAGGGAAAAAAAAGGTGCTAAAGTTCTTTTCAGAATTGACTTAAAGCTGTAAATACATTATGTAACAAACAAGTTTGGATAACATGAAGCAATATCACTGCAGACAAGATTTCTCCTTACCCACCAGGTTAATGCTCTCTATGTCACTCAAGGCTTATCAAATCAATCTCATTTAATAAATTAATATTCACCTTGTTTTATCAGTAACTGTCTTTTTATCCTAATGTTGTCTCCTAGTATCAAAACAAGATGCAGATACTTAATGTGATTTATTCTACCAAAACCACTTGGTCCTAACTATAATAATTTTGTGAGGTTACATTCAAGATTAATTTTTGGTACAATTTGTTCAAGATTTTAACACTAATCCAAAGTATTTTAGAATCCAACACACTGGCTTGTATCACTTGAATTTACCACTGGAGTCAACGAGGCCATTATTCACGTGTTTAAAATTGGGCATATGCTCAAGTGCTTCGCCTTTGGGATAAAGAGCCCATTTGGGACTCTTCAGTACTTAGCTCTGATAAAATCCATCAGTCTTGCTTAAATGATTAAAACAAAAGCATCTTTCTCAGAACTTCCAACAGATGTTTTCATAAATTTTAACATACTTCTTTTCCCTGTCTCATTCATTTCCAGTACAAGTATTCCCTTAAAAGCTGCATGAGGAAATCTGTAAACTTAATGGGGGAAATTTATTTGGATAGAAAGACATCTAAAGAAGCAGAACAGCACTTGCAATGATCTCTGGCCAAACTCTGCACCCGTTAACTTTCATTATGCCTTTCCCCACTGCCAGATGTATCTGGGCAAATGAGATTTTCCAAAGTAACTATTGTCTTGTCTGAATCGCACAAAATTCTTTCTGATAGACTCTGAGCAGGGTTTTTAACAAACCCAGTGAGTGTGTAACTGCTCACTCCATATGTCTGAAGTATATTCTTTCCTCCTCCCGCCCCATTTCATTCTGTCGACAACATGCATTTTGTCAAACCTCTTACTGCAAATCATTCAGTCAATGAAACCGAAAGACATTTCAGCACATTTTTATCAACAGAATGTAATTTTGTGCAAATCATGCTGTCAACAGGAAGGAATGCCAAAAGAAAAGTGAAAGAACCCAAACTCATTTTGTCCACAAAAAATAAATTACAGTTTGCTTTTATTTTGTAGACAAAATGGAAACAGCAAAATTTCCCCATCTGGGGACAAAATTGAGATTGATCTCTTAATTTAGGAGACCAAATGGTAATTGATAGAAAAATACCAACACTATGGAGGACAGCTGAGATGCTGAGTCAGAAGAATTTTTCCAGCACTGGGTACCTCTCACTGTTTTTGTCTCATCAGTGAAATGCCACCTGAGATATTTAATCCATTGCAGCCAAATACTCAGTGATGGGCTCGAATACAAGCAGGCAGTCTGAGCTGAAGAAAAGCACAGATGCTGTTCCATTTTGCAGCTGATGAGTGGCTCGGGTTGCTCTGCAGGTGCGTGTCCAACGCTGTGTGGTCACTGAGGCTCCTCACAGCTTTCTGCCATAGCTGCGGCCACCTTCTATTTTTCACCGCTATGATGCTTTCCTCCCTTCGGTTGCTTCGAGTTTTGCTGTTGCTATTACAAATCTTGCTCTTTCAGCAATTGTCTCTGCCCCTGAGGTCCTAGACTGCCTGGCAGGCTGAGGGCTGGCACCCTGTGGCACAGCCTGGTGGGCACTAAAGCTCTGCAGGACAAAGCAAAGTCTGGTTCACTGCCTTGCAATCGCTCTCCATCACAGCACTGGAACCAGTTTCTACCTCCCAATTACTAAAGGGCCTTTTTTGCTGGTCCACACTGGATTCCTGCCTGGACCTCTGTCAATGCCCAGCAAAGCCCAGCTAGGCAAAACGCCTGGCTTCTCTAAAGATGGAGTGAAAATCGGCGCCTGGAAGAAGGAGGTTACAGAAGGACATTAAAACATTTGTTTTCCTACACCTACTCAGGTTTTAATTCAAGGTGTGCTCAGCTGATTATGATTATAAGGTTATTTTTTATAAGGATGGCTGTTCAATTCTCTTTAATGCTTTGATACTGTTTTTCTATGGACTGGAGCTTTTGCTTAATGTGGTAAAAAAAACCAATAACCTTCCTGGGGTTTTCAGAGAATTTCACTGTGTTTTTAGATCACCTTATCCCTTCCAGCTCTTTAGTGAATTGTTCAAATAAGGGCTTGGAGTGCTGACAGTCCCGAAGAGTTTGTATGGGGCTGGAGGAGCAGAGACGCTGGCTGTTATCCAGCATTTTGGAAATCAGAATGAGACTTACCACATGCCATTTTGGTACACACTGTGGGGGACCACAGATCATTTTCTCCATCAGTCCCCAGTCTTTACTGGGGAAAACGATGCTCCAGCCAAATTCCCCGAGTCCCGCTCATCCACTGGAGAGGGATGCACAGAGAGAAGGTAACGCATTGTGCAGCATTAAAAATGTAACTGCTTTGAGCCACGGGCCAACACACTGACACCAAAAGCTGGCAGCAAATATGTCAGAGGGATCACGAAGTTGGCATGAGAGGGTTTCAGCTAATACAAGAGATTATTTTCAGGGCCTCATTGCGTGCCAAGCACAACACAAAGCTGGCCTCAGAGAGAGCACTTCTGCTGGAGCCGTGGGGGGTGGCAGCGGAGCAGAGCGGGCGCGCAGGGAGAAACCTGGCCCAGGTTTCTATCTGGGACAGCACTGGGGCTCAGCAGGGAACAGCTACTTTTTGGCTGTGTGTCCCTGCTGTGTGTCCAAGCCAATGTCTATTTGCAGTGGTCTGCCTAAAGTGCCTCTGGGATGGGTCAACTTTCTGAGCCCTCTGCTTGCCCTCACACAGCATTAGGAGTGGCACCTGGTGCAGCCCCTCTGGCTGCGCCAGGCTGCTCAAGTGGATTTCAGGTTTAGAAGCCATCATTTTTATCAACATCAAGGACCTTCTCCTGTTTAATCCTGTACCTGCCTTTCTACCCAAAGAAGCCCCAAAGGCAAGAAAGCATTCATTAAAATCATAGTGTCACGTTAAAGGTGATAGATAGGTCCAGTGGGAAGAAGTATCCTGAGGAATGAAAAAATAATTTCATGCCATTTTGCTGTGCACTTCTCACAATATCTTCTTGACATTGTGGTTGTACTGACAGTGCTGCACACTGAAGGAAGGGTTCTTATCTGTGAGCAAGCACTGCAAAATATTTACTTGGTCTGGGTGGACAGAAATTTTCCTTCTTTTAAAAGCTGTTACATCGAACATTTCTGGCATGAAATGGCCTCACCCTGATCAGTTCTGCTGGTGTGTGGCACAGGGTTTTTGCATAAGCATGAAGAACAGAAAGAGACTGAAAATTGTGCATCTTCCTTCCCCCAGGACTTTGTACTGTGGCACTCAAAGTCTTGCCAATTAACCTGTTTTTTCTTTGCACGTTGGCTTCAGCTTGCACAAATCCACGTTGGACATATTGTCCCAGCTGTACTTAACCAACCCCACCTTTCCAATAGAACTTTGAACAAAAGAGAGGAAATGAAGACCTGGGAATTTCCATGTTTTCATGGCTGATTTCTTGTTTGCATGTTACGCAATTAACTTCCAAGGAAAGATGGAAATCTTACATCAATGTGAAGTGAGAGCATTCAGCTGCAGGACACCTGGAAATCAAATCAGCAATTACTAACACAGAGGTAGACTGTAAACTCCCTGCTGGAATTCACCCACATCTTCATTCCACAGCAACAATAAGGTGATGGCAGTGGTGACCAGAATCAAATATTTAGATCGCAACCGGTTGCTTGCCTATTATTCTGCCAAATGCAGCATGTTTAATTCTGAGTGAAAAACTGAGCAGAGACCAGCAAAGAAAATAGGGAGAGGACTTGAGTGGTTACTCCATGGCTCAGCAGCAGCTGCTGCAAAAGCCTTGTGCATGTTGAAGGGAGTCAGAGCAGCACCTGCACTGGTTCCCCCTCCATTTCAGGGGAGTAGAGGCTGCAGATGGGTGGTGGAGAGCAAGCTGCCTGCTCGATCTCCTGACCTCTCCACCCAAGCAGCTTGTTGAGGTTCACCCTGGTCCACCTACTGTCCATGGAGTCAAGGAGGTGGTTGCAAGGCCTCACAGACTCCTGGGATAAACCTGGGCATGGGATAAACACACACAGCTCCAGGTTAACCTACTACATGCACCAAATATTTTGAGCTCAAAAGGAGTGAGAGAGCAGTGGAGAGGTGTGTAGGAGTACAGTGAGGGTCACCTGGTGAAGATTGCCTCTCACCCCTTCTGCCAAAAACGGTGATTTGTTTGGAAAAGCTGAGCTCCTGCTAATAGAAACCTGGGAACCTGGCCATTTGTTTTAAAATGGCAAAAGCTAGCTGATGGCAAATTCTCACAGAAGGACAGAGCAGTTTAGATTGAAGGGACATCAGGAGATTTCTGGTCCAGCCTCCTGCTCAGAGCAGGAAAAACATTGAATTCAGCCCAGGTTGCCCAAGGCTTTGTCCAGCCCAATACTCCAAATGCAGCCTCTCTGTGAAACTTCTGATACGGACAGATCTTATGGTGAACCGTTATCTTTTTTTTTAATCTCTTTTGTCAGTTAGAACCTTCCCTCTTTCAATTTATCACTGTTATCTCTCATGCTCCCCCCTTAACCTCTCTCCCACTTAGGGCTGATTTTCTGGCATATATGTTGTGTGATAGAAGCTTTCAGTAAAGGGAGTCACTCAATATGCATCAGTAATTCCAAGTGTATTTCAGGGAAGCAAAAATACAGCTTTCAGACAGAGGTATTGCTTATGCATCCAATTAATTTATAGTGGCATTATGGGGGAGTGCTGTCCTATGAATCCAAAGCAATTCACTGTGTTCTGCTCTATATCAAGAATCTGCAAACCCTTTAAATGTCTAACATTTAAAAATATATATAACTTCCAGCATGCAAAAGTAGAAAATGTTCACAGGCTTTGATGTTGGCACTTTGCATTGCTGTGTTTTGGGGGTTTTTTTGCCATAACAAAATCAGTTCTGCTAATCACCATTCTCGATGCAGAACTTTCTCCATTTGAACTGCAGTTCAGAGGAAACAGTCTTTGGTTTAATTCCTGTCCCAAAATACCTTCCACTGAATTCAGAGGTGAACTTCATACCTTTTTGCTCGAAGAGGAGTTCAGCTCCCTCATGCTCACTGGATCCAGACCTGACGTCACATCAGTCTTGGCAATCTACAAAAAAAACCCAGTGACTTTCAACCCAAAAACCACCTGTATGTTAAATTATTTCTTCAAAAAACAAATCTGGAGCAGGTATCTGTAAGGCCAGGGAAATCGGCGGAGCCTGGCCTCTCTGCTTCGCTGGAACAGCTGGCATTCCAGGAAAGATGCCAGCAAAGGACTCTGGGGTGATTTCTGCCAAGCTGAGTTTTTAATTTGTGTAGCTACATGACTGAATGCAATGTAAATCTTTACGGTTCAAAAAACGAGTAAAGAAAACTAAATTTTACCAAAATCCCATAAGATTTAGATTGGGTGCTTCGGCTCCTATCTCCCCTTGCTCAAACACCTTCAAGCCAAGCTGGAGGGCAGTGGAAGTGAATTGGAAACCGAGGTGGTTTACCCTGAAGAGTATTAACAGGGACTGATAATGTTCCCACATCATTTGTAGCCAGGATAAAACCCTGGGACTCTGCTCTCCCAGGTGAGAAGTCCTGAGAAACTGGAGTGAGGGCTGTGGAAAAGGAGGGGGCCTTCCAGCTCAGCAGCAACAATGGGATATTCCTTAGAACAGAGCCCATGAAAGATATTCTGACAACAAAGAGCTGCCCAATTTTCTCATCACCTCCATTTCATGTTTTCCTCATAGTCCTTTTACACCATGATGCTGATCAGTGCCAGTGCCCAGGATGCCTTGTGCAAATTTGGGGAGTGTGTCTGAGCTTTAAACCTGCTTTCAGAAGATGGTGCCCACCTTTCCTTGCAGAAAGCACTGCCAGTTCTCCTACAAAGCCAAGCATCTCCCAGGCACAGCTGTTTTAATGAGCAGGAGTCAGGCTCTCCTCCAGCCCAGGCTGTCTCCTCCAGGACTCCTCAAAGGCTCTCACTCTGCATCTGAACTGCACTGGCTTTTAATGCATCCAGCAGATTTACACCTGCTTGTGGAGCCTGCCAAGAACATTTTGGAAGTACCTGGCCTATGATTTTGGCCACCCTTTGCCCGCTGTGCATTTCCCTGGTACATAGAATGAACTCATTCACTTCAGCTATTTGGGTACACACCTCTTTTTTCCAAAACTGCTTACTCTATTTTAGCATAACTTTCAAGAACATCCCCTAGCACAGAGAGTCATTGAGAGCACAGCACCAGCAAAGCACCTGACAACCAGCTGCACTGCTCCAAAACTGATTGACTGCAAGGGGATTTGTGGAAAAAGGGATTTAACATGCCCACTCTTCCAGTATAAATGGCAGTGCTGCTTTCCAGTTTGTTTGACTTACATGTTCTATATGGCATGTGTCCCTGCAGGAATTTATTAAAACACACCAACAATTACAGTATGGAAAGAGATATTGTGGCCTGCTGCCTTCAGCCAGGCTTTGGTTGCCCTCCAGTGCCACGCACTTGGTGTGTGGCCTCTGGAAGTCATTTGGCTTCCAGGAATGGAGTTGCCCAGGTGAAAGGTGGCCTCAGCCCCCTCTCCTGTCCCCAGCAGCCCAGGACTGCCAGCACACTCAGCTAGGTTGGGAACAGCCCTTGTCCCAGGGGCACAGGATTAATTAATTTGCACGGACAATGGCATTTTGGAGATGCTGCACTCAGTCTAATTGCTAGGGAATGTAATAGGTCCCAAGTGCATCTTATTCTCGACAAGAGCGATGCTGCACAGACAAAACCATCTCTGGGCTCTCAGACTGCTGCATTATTACTGTGGCAGAAGCTTGTGTGATGGCAAGAGCCCTTTGAAGGCAGCAGTTGGATCAGCCCTCAGGTATCAAAGGTTTGTCCTGGTTGCTGCAACGTGCAAAGCTTTCTGCTGCAGCACCTCTGGGTTAACCTCTGCCTTACAGTAAAGGTGGCAGCAGAAAAGTCAAGGCCCTAATGGTGAAAGGGGATTTTTGAGAATCCATCACCATGTGTAGAGAAATACTCCAGGCAGGATCCTGATCCTCAGGAAAATCTGAGGATGGAGATGTGAGACTGATTCTTTCTGGGGCTGTTCCTCCAGCTCAGCCTGTATTATCATTTTAGAAGCTGTATGAAAGAGACTGGAGAGCAGACAGAGCAAAACTGAAATTCAAAAGTGAGGCAAGAAAGAGGGGGGATGGAGGTCCGTGTTTCTTTGAGGAGCAGGCAGAAAGCAGCAGGCACTACCTGCTGCAGCTGATTTGAGACACAAGCTGTGCCTCAGATGTGAGTCTCAAATGGAGGCCGAAAAAATCCCCCTGTCAAATCTCTGGGAGCACCACTGTCACCTTTTCAGTGCTCCAGCCATCCAGCTCACACCCTCTGCTTGTCTCTGGGCAGAAGTCCAGGGGTGCAAAACTCAATAACCCCCCAGAGCAGCAGCAGCACAGCGGAAACGGCAAGGGGCTTGCTGAAACTAGCAGGGAATGTCTGCTGTAGGAGGGGAAGGATGAAAATATGGGGAAAAGGGAATTGCAGTAGCATATGGAGAGCTGTGACAGTGTGGGAAATGGGGCTTAGGAAAGGCTGCTGAAGTAGCAGGGTGGTGGAAGGGTGTGCAGGGGGAAGTGTTTCAGGACAGGCTGTGGAGAAGCAGAGCCATGGGGGTCTGTAAGAGAAGGGCCATTGCTGGAGCCACAGCAATGAAAAGTGTCACCTGAGTCCTTCTGCAGGACCTGAGGACCAGAGCAAAGCCCAGAGCAGCACCTGAGCTTGCCTGGAGGCAGTGAGTGACATCCCCTCCCTCAGTCAGGCTGATTTGTCACGTACAGGCAAGTTTCCTGTGTGCTCTGAAGGGTTTGGTGACACAGGCGACATGTGCAGCCTGAGAGAGCTGCGCAGGTGGCCACCCAGTCCTCACCCAAACGTGCCCCACCTCTCTGGCAAGCACCCACAGGTGCCTTAGCTGGGGACTTGTGCTAAGCTCCCCTTGGATGTCTGACATCCCTGGTCCCCACCCCACTGTCCCCATCCACCCAACTCATCCCACTGCTCCTGTGGTGAACAAGCCACGGGGTTTTGCACACAGGAAGTCCCTGGAGAAACACAGGTGTGGGACTGGAGTCTTAGATGCAATGTAGAGACATGAAATAAAAAAATAAAGAGAAGTCTGCAGTGCTTTCTCCATTCTTTCTGTCATTCTCATTTCCTGTTGCTATGCCATTCTCCAGGCAAGTACAAAAGGAACAGCTTCCTCAGCCACAAAAATGAGATTATTCAAAGAGCCCCTCTGTCTTCTCATATTTATTGTGATAGGCAGTGTTAGAAGTGTTTGACAACAACTCAATTATTCGCAATGAATAGAGGCAGGATAGGCAGGCAATTATCCACTTTACCCGTGTGAGAGACACCCATATTCAAAATCCACATTCAGAGGGATTCACATGATTTCCAAACCCTTTTGCATATTTTTAATTACCAGCTTCCATTTAGCTGGATGGTTATGACTCCAATCAGTGAGCTTTGGAAAGGCTGAGCACTTGGGATGAAGCCAGGCTTGCTTTGTCTCATTCACATCAGCACTCTAATGTGAGCATTTTGGGTTAGATTTTAAGAAGCAGCCTCCAGAATGGTGCACATCAGTAGAAAAACATGATTAAAAATTTTAATCAAAATGCAAGAAATGAGAAGCATTTCCTTAAATACAGATTTCAACAAGGTGAAAAGATGATACCAAAAAGTTAAATTACATGGAAAATTTCCATTATATGAGATTTTCTTGAATATTTAGATTCTTTCAGAGCTTGCTTTCTAATCAAATGTTTTTATGTAAATGTTTTTTACCTAATATTTGAAATATTTCTCTTCATATTTGGAGAAACCTGAACTGTTCCTTCTGAAGGAAATATTTCTATGGGTTTGATTTTATTTACAGTGTGGGAGCATTTCACAACTGCTGCAAATCCAGTTTCTACCCCTTTGGAGTACATACATGTCCTTCTGTATTATTTGCTCCCAAACATGATGGCAGCAAAAAAAATTGTGAAACGCATCTTAGGTCATGGGACTGCTCACTTTTGAAATTTGAAATTGGACTTTTACATCCACTGTTTTGTGTATTACCAGAGTGTTCTGGCCATAGGAATCCATATTTCTCTGTGTGAAGGTTTCCAAGTTTCACAGTATCAGGATTATTCTTAACTCTTCAGCTGCTGGAAGCATGGGATTAGATAGGATTCACACTTCTTTTAAGGAAAACCTTAAGTCATTGAATTAAGCATAATTTAGACTATTCTTTAAGTGCTCTTGTACCTTTGCTCATCATTTTTAATGTACAACTTTTCAATGCCAGTGCCATCATTTTAATAAAGTTATTCCTGAGGAATAACAAGGACCTGTGGTATTTTTTACAGCTTCTTTAAGTTTTTACTGTATCCAATTCAAACTCAAAGCACTTCCAAGTGCTGACACATCCCAGAGCAGCCAGGCCCCCAGCACACAGGTTGATCCTGAATGCATCAACCCAACTGCAGCTTCTGCCAGCTGAGAAGACCGGGACAAGGGAGAAAAAGGACCAAGAGCAAAGGCTTCCCATGGCTACCTCTCCAGAGTGTTGTTTGAGGCTCTCCACAAACTGATCAATTCAGTGAATTCTCAGTTTCCATCCTTCCTATGTACTTCTCCTCCTTCTCAATTTTCATTGCACGCTCAACAATATTCCTCATCATGCTGGCTATGAGCTGGACAAAGAGTTCATCACACCTGGACCTCACCAAAGCCCCAGAACAAGGACATTTCCCACATCCTTGTAGGATCCCCCATATTTCTCATCACCACCAGCTGTCCAAGGTGCAAACCCCCCAGCCAATTCCAGGCTCCAGAGCCTGCCTGGCTGAGCCGAGCTGCAGCCAGGATTGCTGCAGAAATTGGAGCCTGCAGTAAAACTATGGAGGAGAATGTCAGTAAAAAAATGAGCAGAACTGCTCCAAACTTTTCTTTTTCATTCCTACAGCAATATGTCCTCAAGGACATATCCACTGTCAATGTGACGTTGCCTTGTCTGTGTGGCACTACATTGTGATTGCCCTGGGTGTGCTTCAGGTTCTGCAGCACTTCAGCTCTTTCAGGTAGAGGCAAAGCTCCCTTGAGCCAAGGAACCTTGGATCAGCTCTTAAAAGTTTCAGGGCTGTGACTATTATTTAATTTTTATATTTTCCTTCTCATTCTCCCAGAACGTCAATAAGAAAACTTGTTCAGGGAAGTCGGGGGCTGTATTTGCATATTTGTGCAGTAACATTGAGGGTAACGTTGGCTCGTGTTTTACAGTGTGTTTGTTTTCATTGTGCAGATTTCATCTGCTCAGGGGGATCAGTTATTTGACCTATATTAATATTTAATGGTACAAATACTTAAAATAAAAGTCCAGGCACAGCCAAGGCTTTTGGCAACTCTGTTTTAAACAGCCACCCTTCGTTAAAATCTGGCTCTGCTTGAAAGGTTTTGATTTCTTGCAGGGATTGAAACAAGGAGCAGTACTTTTGATGACTGTTTCATGACTGTTGGAATATTTTCTTGCTTAATATTGTTGCACATCAAGTCTGCATTGTAAAGGACTTTTGTACAGTTCCTTATTTACTGAGGAGATCTGCAGAAAAATGAAAGAGAAAAATCTCAGCTGGAATAATAAAATCGATCATTGTATCAAAGGAATGTCTGTTTTTGCTTTGCAGTCAGGCTAGACCAGTTTTCAGCACGGGCAGTTACTGACAATACAATCAAATGTCGTTTCCCTCTTCCTTATTTCCCCAAACTAGTATCTTCTTAAGTTTTTCAGTAAAGACTGTAAAAAAATATTGTTCCACTAAATCTATCCTCTTCCAAAACAAAGTTCTCCTGGGTTACCATAATCTCCTCAATTTCAACCAAAAAGCAATCTTCCCTGGCATGCCTGTAAAAGAAGATTTAGCCTATGGAAAGGATAGGAGGCTCTTGGTATTAGGATAAATTATCTGTCTAGTACAGTCCAGTCTATAGGTTTTATTTTTGTTGCTATAAAGCAGCATGAAAGCAAGTGAATGGCTCACTATGGATCAACCAGCTGCTTTTCAGTACCTCTTTCAGTAATCCAGCATATCTCAGCTTGCCTTTCACTCCATGCACGGGGAAGAATATCCCTGTGTCTACCTTTCATGAACAAAATGCACACTTTTGCCTCGGGCTAGGGATGTGTCAAGAAGTGGAGGAAAAAAACATAAACCAAGCCTCTCAAAAAAGAAAAACAATCTTTAGAAACACACTCAGCACAACTATATAAGAATCCTGAAAGCTGACGACATAAAGAAAGAAAAAAACCAAACTCAGAGCAAATGTGCAATCAACTTGGATATGATGCAGTTAAAAAGCAGACAAAGGCTTTATACAAACTAATGAATTGATTTAAGGCTCCACTGGGTGATATACAATGACATATTATTTATGTAACCTGTAGTTTACTGTTCACATAGTAATTTCCACCTCCCACCCTGTCAAATGGAAGAAACTTTTTCACCTTAAATCTTAGATGATGATGAGCCCAAATAGCAGGAGAGGATGTATAAATGAAAGCAATTTAGTGAAGAAGGCTTGACTGACATGAAAACACAATAAAAGTTATGATAATGTTAGGGATATCAAAGTGAAAGCCAGGTGGGCAGACGAGAATAGGCAAGTTCCCAAGTCAATCTGAAAGGAGTTCTTCAACACTGGGGAAAATCCAGCCATTTATTTTCCAGCTTATCACTCCATGGGTCAAAAACTATGTATTAAATTTGGAGCACAAAGACCTGCCTTGTCTAACAATTGTACTTATTGTAGAGACGGGCAGGGAGGAGGGGGAAGGAGAAGACTTTCAAAAGCTCAACACATACTTTAGAGAAGATGATTTGGGGTTTTCTCTCTAAAAAGCAGACCAGTTGAATCTCACCTGTCCTACTTTTCAGGAAGTTGTATATTAAAATGCCTTTTTAAAGTGTTTGTGATTACTTCTTGTTGGAGCAAGGTTTCCACTGTTTCTCGGTAGTCACAACCTCTGCTGAGGAAACAGCCTGGCTCCCTGGAAGTGTTCCCACATGGGATTGTTAGACCTGGACTTTCAGCATAACTGAAGCTGTGAAAATTATCTCTGAAATTATCAGGCTGCCTACCCAACGCTTGGACAGTGCATGGCTGAGCCCAGCAGCCCAGTCTGTCTTCAGCTGCAGGGATGCAGTTTGGATAAGGCCCTTGCAGACAGCAAGTGACTAAAATCCAGCAGATCAGTTCCCAAAATCAGGATGCTGCCAGCTCGCAGAGGAGCCAGGCTGCACGAGTGCTTTGTGCCAGGAGCAGAGGGCTGACAGGTTGGGGTCCCACTGCCAGTGTTGTTCCCTGAGGATTTCCTTGCAGCCCAACAGCGACCACCAGCAGCTGCCAACCCACAGAGATTTGGCTGCTGGGTTTGTAAAGTGACACACAGTTATACATAGAAGGGTCTTGCTCTTTCTCAGATGGGCTTGGCAGATGTTTAGGCATTTTTAAAATAATAACAGAAAATAAGCAAACACTCCAAAATCTCTTGGGCACTTCAGTTGTTTCAAGGATCCAACACGTCATTAACATTCCTTGTCCTTCCTGTTGGATTCATTCATGGTTCTGTCTGGTTTCTGCCCTGCAAAAAAGATAAAAAACCTAGGCTGTGGAGAGGTGTTTGCTTGAATGTCTTTCCATTTTAAGTCTCCATCCCCCCAGAAAAAACCAGAAAGGCCTGATGAGAATGAAATAAATAATATCCCTGTTGAGAATTAAGTAAATAACAGTCCCAGTGGTTAACTCCTCTGCTTGAGAGCACAGTCAGGTGCTCTGAGCACTGGACCAAGCCCTTCCAGCTTAACCCTGCCAAGCTGGAAGCACAAAGGGGATTTATTTCATACTTAGGGAGGAAAAAAAAGTGGGATACATTGTTCTCCGGGGCAGAAAGGGCACGAAGGTTTCTATTCTGAACCTGCTATTTTTGGGAGCAGTCCAGTGAGTCAGCGGAGAGCCCCTCCATGTGCTGACACAGAGGAAATCCCAGCTCTGAGTGCTGCTTCCGAGCTGCTCTGAGCTCAGCTGAGAACAATGCAACAAACCAGGGCTATGGTGGGTGGGTGGGAGGATGGAGGGGTGGATGGATGGATGGATGGATGGATGGATGGATGGATGGATGGATGGAGGGATGGATGGATGGACGGACAGCAAGGCAGTGCAGCTGATGGAGCAGCAAGGCATATGGCAGGACCAGAGGGGACATCACCCTCTGAATCATCTGACACTACAACCAATGTGTTAATCCACCGGATTTCCTGCCGGCTACCAGTAAGAAGGGGAAATATCTTCGTAACCGGGAGAAGGGTTTCACTTTCCAGCATCCACTTCCTCAAGAGGGTACTGGGTAAGTGAAGATAAGGCCAAGTTTGCCTGGCAGCATTCAGAGTCTCTAGCTTTGGACATCTAATTTTGTCTCTCAGAACGAGCTCCTGAAGCAACCACCTCTGAGGATGTCCATTTAGATATTCTGAATTGCCCCCCAAAAATGCTATTACCTGATGAACAGACCTGTGGCTCTATTCACATTTATTTATACTACTTTCTTCAGTCCTATTTTGAATATTTTTAATGCATTCTGGCTCTTGGGCAATATTCTGTGTTGTGCTGATGAATGGGTCCATTTTTTCATGTGGTTCATTTTCAGCACCTTGATCAGCTGATCTTCATCTTGAATAAAGAAACACAAGCTCTGGGGGCCAGACTGGTCTGTGGAGCAGCAGGTTCTGAGACCATTGGCTTCTCATCTGCAGCTAAACAAGGCAGAGATCAATAACTAATTAACAATCCTCTTTATGGGCAAGTGTTTAGACTGAGAAAAAGAGCCATGGCATGTAAACACCAGCAATTCCCCAGTCCCATGAAAGGAGGCACACACACAACTCCTTCTCATGTTTGTGTTCTATGTTTGTCAATACAAAACTATCAGACCAATGTCCATGGCAAAGGAAGTTCAAAAATAGAAGTGATTCATTTTCAGACGCAAATAAATATTTCTGGGGGGAAAAAACACCCCAACATTATCTGTCCATCCAGCTCAGCTTGAATCCCTAAAATCAAAATAAGGTTATGGGAATGTTGAGGGGAAATAGGACACAGTAAAAAAGAGATACCTTGTTGTGGCTACTTAATTGAAAAGCAGGTTCCACCTGCATCCTTATAGCTAAAGGGAGTTTATTCCTGCTTTTTCACCAACTGATGGAGCTCTTTACTGAGTGGTGTCTAGCAGGGATGAAGGTGATACTATACCTCTTTAGAGAGGCAGCCCTCTCCAAGGATCTGTTAGTGTCATGACTTGCCAATGATGTATTGCTCTAAAAATGGTGTCATCTACAAAAGAACAGGTCCTGAAGCAGATTTACCCCTAATTACAGGAAGGAAGGAACAGGAGAGGTATGCAGATACCAGAAGATTCATCTTGCCAAAATAGAAAGTGTGTTGCTGCAAGCTGGAGAATTTAAATGGTGATGCTTTGGGAAGAGTCCCATGCTAAACAAATACCTCCTCTGCAATAATCAAGAATTAGGCTGGAAAAATGCAGATATCCGAAACCATAATGTATGTGGTTTTGTAGATAAGACATTTACTTCCAGCCAGAGAGACTCAAAATACCTTTTTACTTCATCTTCTAATATAACACAGCGTCTCACACTGAATCTATGACTCAGTATCGTACAATCACATCCTGCCTTTATTAGGTAATTAGTCCTAAGGAGCAACTGGAGAAGTCCCACTACCCTCTAGTACTTCTCAGGTTTCCTGCATTTGTCACCTGAAGATGCTTATTTGCCATCCTGTGCTACTGCTAATTATCATTATTTTTTATACCAGGCATTTGCACTGGGTTGTTGTGGCAGTCTAATAACCATGGTGCTCCCATGCAATGATACACAAGGGTGCACAGCTGAGAGGGTTTTATGCATTTTCTCCATTTCAGAGCAGAAGACTTATAAAATGGTTGAAATTACTCTACAGCCTTAGACAAGTCATTTAAATTAGTAGCAAGCCCAGGGAAAAAAAAAAACAAAAAGACAAACAAGCAGTCTAAATCTCAGCTCCCACTCTAACCAGAGAACAACACAAATGTACCTCTGTACTGGTTCATTATCGTGTATCACATAACCACCAGTACATTGTCTTTGAGAGCTGAGCATAGTAGGCATTAAGTTACTAAATGCTCTTATCATAAAACAGATATTGCAGTCCTCAGGTTTCCTCTGTTAATCTGTTTGTTTTGCTGTATCTGGAGGATAAAAAATGTGGGAGTATGAAACATTTATCTGTTAATTAGCAATTATAAAACAGTAATGGAGCTTATGTGTTTTAAAATATGTAAGACAATGTTTGCTTTTATGCTTTCTTTGGAAATATCATAAGGATTGAGGTATATTCTGTAAATAATTTAAAACACTATCTGAAGAGATAGGTGTAATCAAACGAAAGACAAAAGTCTATGCTGAAAGTTGACCTTTTTAGCAAAGCTGGGTGTGTTTGTATAAGCACAAATGTCTTCGTGCCAGCTTCAGCATTAGGACTTGCCTAATTCATTTAAACATATGCAAATGAATACAAGGTGTCAGGCTACGCCAGTTAATCGCTCAGTGAGTTGCATTTGTCAGCAAAATTTCCTTTCAATACCCTTTCTCTGCTCCACTGATAAGAGAAGTTTTTGTTCTTTCTGTACACAGAGGGCTGGAACATTTAGAGTATCTCAGTGCTTACTTGATGGGGTGCAACCATCGTCATCATGGGGGAAAAATGCAGAATAAATCAGCCTGCAGAGTGATTTTGATTGACACGTGGTGGGATCATACATCTGAAGTTTAACCTGGCAGAGTTTCTGTCCCTTCTGAGCCACAAACCCCTGTCAGCTTCATGCTGCAAAGCAACACCAGACAGAAATCCCCACGCTGAAAAATTTACACTGAGCCAGCAGGAAACTGAGCCATTTGCAAGTGTGTTCACCAGGGAGAAGCTAAAAGGGGAGGCCACATTCAGAGGAGGATTTCTGTGTCCTGATTTCATTGAGAGCAGGATTGCACTGGTAGGGGAAAGGCAAGTCCTGCGAGGCTTCCAACTGCAGCTGGAGCTTGAGGAGACAGAGCTGCAGAGGGACAGGGATGCAACAGCAACATGAAACCCCTTTCTTGTTAAAGGGATATCCCCTGCCCTTTATCACCAAGGTGTATCTGTGGTTTTATTTATTACTGTCAGCTGATAGACCATGTCTGAGAAGTCGCCTTTAAGATTCTCTTCCCAAACACTCAAAGAGGATGAGTAAATGTGGAATAGAACTGTAAGAGTACATTTTCTAAATCTGAGTAGAGGAGTGCCCAGGTCGAACTGGGCTCGTCAGCTTGGAAAAGGAAAAACTGGGGACACAAAGGGGATTCAAGAAAGCCATGGGTGGACTAGGCCTCCAAAGTGACTGCAAGCTCTCTTAATCTCAATCAGTTGGCCTCACAGCAAGATATGGGCTCACTGACGTGGGCAGCTCTGCTCTGAGGTTCCTGTTTCTTTGTAATCTCATCATTATTTATGGTGAGATAGGACTTCTGCAATGATTTTTTGTCTCTCTTCCACATCTGGGGGGGGGCTGTGAAGCACCAAGGTCTTTGTGTCTAGGAAGGGCTCCAGTGAATTGCTTTGAACTGCAGAAAAACTCCCTCATGGAAGGCTAGAAAAGATGCGGGTGATCTCTGAGATGATGAGCTTACTCAGGAGGTTAAAGTTTATGGCGAAGATGTTGAGCTGGCACAAGCAGTGACCTTGGGAGGGAACAGAAAGACACTGAGGAAGTGAGGTGCCAACCTCCATTATTTCTGAAGCTTCCTTCTTTGCCATTTCCTTCATTTCCAGATCCAGCTATCAGCGTAAGGGTAGCTTTGATGAATTTTCCAAGCACATGGCCAGATACTCTCCTACAGAGAAACAGCAGGCTTTAATGGCAAGCCAGAAGGAGCTGCCTTCCTTGCCATTAATGCCACCTGAGGATTGAAAACCCTCAGAGTAAGTCTAGAGGGATGCCAGCCAAAGCTTCCTATTGTTTCAGAAAAAATGTGCCTGTCATTAAAGCATGGCAGGGAAGTGCTTCCATTATCTCCTGGAGATATTCCTCCCTTCCCATTGCCACTTCCTTCCCATCACCACCCTGCCAAGTTCCTGCCGAAGCAGACACTCCTATAACACCCACTGTTCTCTCAACCTTGGTGCTATTTGTATTAATCCCAGTATTAATTGTCACTATTAACCCCGGGGGAGTTGGGAGGGCAGTTTTCGAGCCAAAGCAATGCCAATGCCATCTCACTTCTGCAGGGAATTTCACGTCCATCCATCAAAGGCAACACAAAGAGAGAGACTTTAGGAGGTCAGATGTTGAAAAACCACGAAGAGCTTGCATTTCCCTGCAGTACTCTGAGCTCTATTCACCTCCATACTCTGCACCTTCTCTCAACTGCCCTGTATCATGGCAACCAGCTAATGGGACTGTGCCTTAATAAAAATAAGCTCTGCAACCAGAAATAAGTGAATATTAGATATTTTCCCTCATTTGTGACTCTCAACCTTGTGGGGGTTTTAGGTGTTTTTTTTTTCCTGTTCCTGCTGCTTTTCTCCTGAGGCTCTACCAGGGGTTCAGACCTGAGCAAGCTGGACACAATTTTCAAATAAAAATAGCCAGCTTATCTCTCAAACAGATTCAAACAAATTTTTTTTCTAAATTGGAGGTTTGGGGGAGTCCTTTGTATGTTGGATCTGAAGACCAGATTTCCCATTTCATGAACCTTGTGTCACAATGACATCCCAAGTGTCCTGGGTGCTCCACCTTGGAGGAGTTTCTGAGGAGAAGCACTTCTGCTTGCTCATTTGAGAGACCTCCCAGGGCACATGGGACACCACTCATACTTTACTGCAACACACAACGCTCTGCTGTCAACAAAACTGTGTGTTGCTAGAAACAAAACAAAAAGAGAGACTAGAAAAATAAAGTTAGCTTTGTGGAAGGAAGTTGCTAGTTAAGAACATGGCTGTTGGAAACAGGTGTTAATCTTTACTGGCTTGGTCCCTGCAGGAGTCACACAAGGTGCCAAAATGTCCCTCAGCTTCTTGTAATGTCATTGCCAGCCGCACAGAGAGTGCAGTGACTTCTCCTCCCTCCCCTGCCCTGAGAGACACAGAAGAAATAAAGGGGGAATATATTTGGCATGGAAGTCCTGCCTCGGGAAGTGCTGGCTCTATCTGCCATTGCCCGTTGCAAACAAGAACAGCAGGGGCTGCAGCTCAGCTGCCAGATTAACCCAACAGCAAACGGCTAACACCAGTTCTAGCCCATGTAGGATTTTCTGAGGCCTGACCACATTACCTGTCCCAAAGGAAGGCCTTCTCCTTCCTCTGCTCTAACACACCCCACAAATTTGGCAGCGCTGCCCCATGGTCCTGCAATCCTGTGGGAAGTTCCTGCTGGTGGAAGAGCTTCAGTGAGCTGAAATGCACTCCAGGCTGGGTGCAGAGCCCCAGCCCCCAGACAGACCAACCAAAGATTTGTGGAGAAGTGGTGGGATTGGAGTGGTTGGGATTGTTCTGCGTCATGCACTGGGGCCATTGCATTGTACTGTACAGGGGGAACCTTTGGCATCATACCAGACTTACTCCCACTCTTTCTGTGCAGGTATTAATAATAAAAATGGCAAGAATTGCAGTCCCTTCCCTGTTCTCCCACTGTAACAAGTGAGTCTGATTTTCAGACAATATGACAGCACTCCCAGTTGCCTTGTGAACAGACCCAGCCTGCAGCTGTGGCTGTGACACAGCAGCTTGAGCATGCAGCACACGCAGCTGTAACAGGTACAGCAGCCATGTGTTATCCTGCTTCTGGTCTTGGGCAATTAAACATCTGCTTTCCACAGGGAAATAATCTTTTTTGTGTAAGCCTAGGGGAAAGGAAGCTGGCTTATTTCATTTTTCACACCGTGCATTTACTCTTCATTAAGATAGATTACAATTAAGGCAGCCCAGCATCACTCAAGCCATTCCTTTCCACCAATAATGACAGGCGGCAACTTTTGATCACTGGCCACTTCGATTGCCAAACCATCAACCTTTTTGCCTGTTCATTCAAAGAGCCTTTGGGGAGCTACCAACTCATGTGCAAGCTCCAAACACTCCCATGGTACAAATTCACATCCCAGCTTCTTTGACCCACTTCTAATCGTTGCATTCAAATCATTATTTTTAGATTATGCACTTTAGAAAAATAGCCTCTATGCAAGGCAGAAAAGCCAAACTGAAGACAGCTTGCAAATTCCAACCACCTCACACTACAGCAATGTCCAAGAGAGAGGCCATAGAATCAGAGAATAGCTGAGTTTGGATGGCATCCCTGGGTATCAGCCAGTCCAATCTGAATGCCTACGAGCACCTTGGCTAACAGATACCATAAATATAAATCTGCAAGGACAGAGCAGAGAGTTGTTGCTCAGAATTTGCAGGGGGATTTTAAAGCTGAAATGTGATGTGCACTTAGCTACAGACTTCCAGAAAAAACAGGGGTATCCTTGTAATAGTTTGTCCATTCAATTTGTTTGGGGTATGCACATATGAGCCCCAGTCAGTCAGGACACGGGAGCCAAGTGCACACGGATTTTTATGCCCTGTTCTAATACCCATTCCCTGTTTACTGCTGCAGCAAACCAAATGCAATTTCTCATGTGTTTGTCCAACGTGAACACAAATCTGGCCTCTGAACTTCCCTGGTCCATTTTGAGCCTTCTTTAAACTTCAGTGGCTGTCTCAGACAGGTTCCCCCACTCTCCCCAGGTTTTCCACTTTTTGCACATTTAGCACATTTCCACTTGCAGTTTTGCCTTTTTCCCAGTGCAGTCAAGTGTGTTTTCAAGCAGCTGGGGGTTCACTGGTACACACGTGCATTTTACACATTTTGAGACTTCTAAGCCAAATGAAGAGAAGCAGCAGTTTGGCTCCCCCTGAGCCATCACGCGGGGCTGGAGCAGACCCAAGAGGGTGTGTGTGCATGTGTGAAAGGAAGGGAGAGCACTAACGAGCTCAGGTTGCATCCAAGACAAAACAGTTACTCATTGCCAGAAGCCAGTGGCTTTGCCTACTTGAGGAATTCCCATCTCTAACCTTTGCAGATAAAAAAACCCCTGTTGCATTTAGCCAGCCCCTCATCATCCTCTCATTTATCAAACACAAACAACTGTCTCTAACAAGTCAACCAAAGCATACAGGGAAATGCAGCATTCCCAGCTCTTAAACCTATCGGTTACAAGCAAAGAGACAGTGGCTAAACAAATAGAGGAGTAATCTTTCAGAGGAATTGGCTTCCTATCTATTCTGAGAGTGCCTGCAAATGCAGCAGTGATTTATTAACCTCTATTGAAGGACAGAGCTGTTAATAAAAGTTCACCTACAAAAAACACGCAAAATGTGGATATCCACAAATGACAAGTTCCTGAGATTCCCATTTAGCCCAAATCAGCACAGCACAGGGCATAAGCAATTGCATCTATTCAAATAACGTGCTTAAGTCCCATTGGTTTCTTTTATTTGAAATAAAGACATAGATCCAGAATAAAACAAGAGCACTTTTCATGACCTAAGTTCTTAGAGCTGGCAGCTTCATACAGTTAAAGTCATGTTCAATGTTACTGCATTAGGAACCAAGTCAAAAAGAAGAGGTCAAGAAGTAGTACCCACACTTGCAAAGATCTCTCATGTATTATGGCTTATTTGCATTTGCTTAAAAACCCAAGTTTGGGATATTTTTCATGTCCACTGGCCTAAATTTGATGTAGTTCAAATGAGAGCAGAATCTGGCTTTGTTTTAGTGAATGTGTTGAGTGTATGATCTCTTAGGACTCAATATTCTGGGTAATTATGCTTTTGTGGAGAGCAGGATGTTGCATGAAGGGCTCTCTTCATTAGTTTACAGACTTACTTTTTAATGCTTGAAACATTTTAATAGCGCTGAGGACCATAAAGCTGTTGTGGCAATTAGAAGAAAATAGATTATATTTTTAAGTAAGGTACCAAAAATCATACTGTTCATGCCTGCCAAAAATAGCAGCTTTGGATTTCTCATAAGAATTTCAGTACTGAAAGGAGGGGAAAAATGTCAGAGCAATCATTCCTCACTCTGGGAATCAGTGAAAAAGCTTAGTGGTCCAGACTGTGCAAGATCCACAGTCCAGATTCCCACCACTGTGTCCCTCCTGTGCTCATTTAGACATGTGCAAAGTAGATATAAATTTCTATTGCAGCAGAGAAATATTCCTGCTTTCCCAGTTTCCAAAAGTTTAAATGACAAAACCTATTACAGGCCAGGGGAGAATCAGCCCCAGAACAGTACTTGTTTAACTGAAACGCCTCCGATATTTTGCTTTTTCCCAGGAAGGAAAGATCACTGAGAATAGATTTTTCTTGTATTATTTCTAATAAATTCTGGTCCCAACACAATGAAAATATGCTGAAAAAAAAGACTGTTAGACTTGTCCATAAGATTAAGAAAAAGGATCCAGCTAGAAAAATTAAAGGAAATTTTAAGGACTTGTTATCAAAAATTATTTCGGGTGAATGAAGGAGCTTAAATTAGGGGTAAAGCTTTGGCAGAGATTTTTAGTTAGGTTTTCTGGTTGCAACATACAGGTCCACAAGTATTCCCATTGTATTTGTCCCATGTGAGAGTTCATTAGATTGTTAAATCTATTTGCAAAAAGACATGGGGCTTTAGCTGTGCATAGACTAACAAATGTCTGGGCAATAATGATATGAACTCTATCCAATATTTGTGCTGTTTGCAGCATATTAGTAAATATCAGGCAGAATATAAGTCATTTGTCCTAAAGAAGCCGATAATTTAAGACACCTAAGGAATTCCAGTGCTTTGCAAGGCAGTACATGAAGTAACATGCAACTCATGCTGTCATTATGGCTTATTTGAGGGGTTTAGATAAAGGGGAAAAATGCCAAAAGCAAACTAACACTTCAGAGGCACAGCTAAGAAATGACATGCTTTATGTGCGGGGAGGGGGCGGTAACTTTTCCCTTGCTGATTTTATTTATTTTTTCCCCAAATCTGAGTAATTATGGCATTCCATTTCTTGCACAGCCTAATGCCTGGATGTATTGCCCAGACTGTGCTGCTCAAACACATTGTCAGGACACAAACTTCTCTGTCCTAGGGCACAGACTGAGTGATCCGATCCTCCACTGTCGAATTACCCTGCTTGTGTCTGGGGCAGG
The DNA here is from genome assembly GCF_017639235.1 of Corvus kubaryi. Classification (NCBI taxonomy): domain Eukaryota; kingdom Metazoa; phylum Chordata; class Aves; order Passeriformes; family Corvidae; genus Corvus; species Corvus kubaryi. Next base: position 3,330,506 of record NW_024581129.1, read on the forward strand.
TCCCACTGGAGAATACACAGGAATCCTGCAGATCAGCCAGGAAGCACTCCAGCCCAGGAGAGACTTTCCTAATTCCCTTCTGAGGCACCAGTGCCAACATAATGTTCTTGGCTTAGAGAAGTGTGAGCTCCTGATTCATTTTTATTTTTAAATTAACCACTTCACGGTGGAAACCCCAAGTCTTTCCACTCCAAGGATTGCCATTATTATTAGTGACATTTAGTTGAGTATCACATAAAGAACAGCGTTTCCTGGGGGTCAAAATGCTGTCTCAGATCCAAGCTAGAACTGCTGTTGTGTTCTGTGGGGCTGACCAGCTGGAGATGTGGAGAGATCTTTCTGCCCGGGACGAGCAGGGCGAAGAGCATCCTCCCTTGATTCACGATGCCACCACTGCTCACAAAATGAAGAAGGGCTTCTGCTTGGAGGATAGATGTGGGAAGTGAATACAAAGAACAGAGGCACACAGATGGGAGGGAATGAGTAAAGGAAAGGGGAAGAGAAACTAAAAAATTTGGTGAACTCCAGTGACAGAATCTTTGCACACAGGACATGCCTAGCACAGAAGCTGCCATGCAGCAAGGGCTCCTCCTCCGTGCCTGTGTCAGACAGGTTTGGATTTGGATTTGGCCCTTCCCAGCACAGCTGAAAAGACCTGGCTTTGGTTGTATGATCCCTGGTGATAGCCCAGGGATTCATAGTCCTGCCCAAAGGTGAGCTGGTGAGCTGGTGAGCAGCCCCAGATGAAGGAAATGTCCACATCACAGGAAGATTAATAAGATGTGTCATTCCTCAGAGAGTAACTCAGCAGAATAATGGGAATATCTTCAGAAATGTCTCTTTCTTTACACCAGAATTAGCCCCCTGTGCTCATGGTCAAGCAGACCATGCTAGGCAAAATTAGGACTTGGTAATCAAGGCTTGGGCTACAATAAATCTCCCAAGGCAAATGATATCAAAATCAAAGAAGTGTGTCTACTCAGGTAGGGAAGCACACATCATGTCTTGGTTTGAGTTTGGTTTTGGTTTTTTGGGGGTTTTTTTTCCCTTTGATTTCATGTCAGGGGCAAAAAGAAGAAGCAGACATCAATTCAGCAGCTTCATGAGTGTAGTGTGTCATCCTACAGCCAGCGAGGGCAGACCTGGACATATCCTTTCCATCAGCTACTCCAGACCCTCAGTGTGGGCTTCGAGGTGCAAACCTTGGTCACTGTGAAGCCATGCTGTTCCACACAGGGACATTTTAGTATGCAGCTGACAGCTCTCACTTGCACTTTACACTACAGACGTGGCAAGTCTGCAGGCACATGAGCATTTACAACGCTCTTGGGTTACTGAGTACGCAATGGCTCATGTGTTCGTGCCATTGGCAGGCCTGGCAGAAACCCAATATCACTCCTGACTATGTGGCAACCCCGAGTTTAATGATCAAAACTGAAACAAAAAGCCCAGATAACATTAAAGTCACGTTTCAGCTCAATCTCTGTAACTTTGAACCATTAGGTCAAGGCTGAAGGTTTCCTGGGGAATTTTTCAGCAGGACAGCCACGTAGCTCACTTCAAAGCGCACGGACTTCAAAATCTCATCTTTGACAAGGGATCACTTAAAACCTGCCCAGTTGTTGTTGCAGGGCAGAATTCAGGTCTGAGGATGAAACAAACCATTACCTTTCCAACCTGCTGCACCTGGGTGCTGCTTTGCTGGAGGCAGAGACCCAGAAATTCCCTCCCCATCGCCTTTTGGGCCCATCCCCAATTTTGGTTCTCATTAACTGCCTCTCAGTAGAATGGAGGGCCCCCAGCAGAGATCAGTGCCTGACACCACAGATAGGTACAGAGGGTGGGATTCCTCTCACCTCATTTTAGCTGTCTAAAGATTAGCTATCTAGTTTACACTAGTCATCTAGTCTCCCTTTATAGTCCATGGGGAGAGATAGGCACCTTTGTGGCAAAATTTGTCAAGGGTCCTAGCTGATGAATTTAATGTGTGTGTTTAGGCCTGAATTCAGCACAGTACTTAAGCAAATGCTTATCTTTAAGCACATGAATGATCTGATCTCTGTTAAGTGGAGCACTTCAGCATGTTCTGAGTTTAAAGATTACCATGGGCCTAAGTGCTTTGCAGAACTGCTGAGCGTGGAGTTGGGCTTGACACATGAATCATGGCAGAGCATGAACCCAAAGCACAGCATTGAGCCTGGAAGAAAGAGGGATTTGGGGAAGGGTGATGGGAGGGAACACAATGCTCAAAGGAAAACAATGTTTGAGGGATGGCTGAAAATCCCAGGTGAATAAAAGAGACTGGAAGGCTTAGAAACAACCCTGGGTGGGTGTCTCTGGTAGCTGTAAAATTCCCAGTGGTCACAGCAGGTGCTCTGCCCTCCTTGCTGCTGCCACAGAACAAGGTGACGTTCAGTGCAATGGAAATACAACAAATCCAAAACCAATATAGGGAACATGGATTCAACGCAGGTGCAATGAATTTATGGACATCACCACCACAGGAAGTCACAGAGGGTTTAACAGTACCAAACAAGAGGCTGAATATTTCTGAGGATATCCAGAGAGTGACAAAAATAATACCAAAAGGGAAAATTATGGTGTGATTCCCCAGCACCCTTCTCTGGGGCTTGAGCCAGTTTCTAATGGCTAGAAACCAAGGTGCAACCCACAAGAAAATGATGAGGGAGTGCAGATAACCTCACAGCAGCCTCTGTTTGGATCTCTCACATCACTCTGAAGCTTTTTGTACCAACCACTGTCAGATTCACACTGAACTGATGTGAGTATCCGTCCCTGGGCTCTTCTTTTGAACCTCTGTATGCAAAAAAATCCTATAACAGTCTCAGCACTTAAACAAACGCCCTGAATTTAAATTTTAAACTCCAGTTTCTCCTGTAATTAATGGGTGCTGGTTGGAGCACAGGGCTGCATTTAGAAAAGGTTGACTTGATAAGGTAAAATTAGCCCAGTGAGACAACATCCATGTCTATAACATACTCTGAATTATATCCCATGCTTTCTAAATACCCTGTTCCACTTCATGCTGACAAAAGTGAGATCTTAACTATGTCCTGAACTACAGAGGGAAAACATCAGCTCAGGGGGGGCCTGTATATTTATGTGTGGTCCAGGTTTTCACATATCTCTATCTGTACCCAAACCTGGATCTGTTAAAATGTGAGATCTTTCAGTTCTTTTTCTAATCTTGGTGTCATTCTGCCTACAAATTGCTGACAGACAGATGTCATGTAGGTCCCATGGAAGAGGCCAGGAGAGAGGAGGCTGTAGGTACCAAACTCATTTTAGGGAGAAACATACCAAAGAGGCAACAAGACAAGCAGGAAACCCAAAGTAAAAAGCAGAAATTCAAATGCCACGGCAAGAAATCACTTTCAATTGCACTGTACAGCCTTAGAATCTTTGTGCAAGAATGATGTTTTACCAGTTTGAGTTTGGGACGTTGTTTTATAGCCATGTTCTCAGCACAGAGCCCTGCCCTGGGAGACATCTCTCTTCCCCTTCCAGGAGGGACAAGTGATGCAAACATCTGACAGGTGACCCTGCCTACAGCCCACATTGCAAAACATCACAAGAGAAGCACAAAAAATTACTGCTGCACTTCAAATCAGGTGTCTCCCATGCCAGTGGTTGGAACAGAACAAAGGGTGGAGAAATCTGAATTCTGAGGAATAAATTCCCTTATTTTCTTACAGGAGATCTTTGCATGACAGAGTAATTTGCCCATGAGGCTCCAAGTGGGAAACAAGCCTGAAAAACATCAGCATCTGCAGATTTTAGCTGTCTTGGTCTAAGTAGGAAAGCAGGCAGGGAAGCAAAGATGATTTACCTTTTTTCATGGGAAAAAAAAGGACATCCAAGCAGAAAGTCAGAGGAATCACCTTCCAATATTTTTTTCTCTTCTTATACTATATTCCTTTTCTTTTCCTACGTGGGTGATAGTTACAGGAAGCCGATTGAAGATGTTTCATAGTGCATGTCAGGAAATATTAATATCACCTTTTAATTACCATACAACACCCTGAGTGCTTTTACAGGATGTGTTGAGGGGGAGAGCTTTATAGCTAAAATGAGTAATAGAGCACCTTTCAGTACCTACGGCCTTTGGAGTGCTGAGCAGAAAATTAAATTTTAAAAAAACCCCAATCAATATTTCTAACACAAATACATTGCTTCTAACTATTCTGAACTGTCCCTCATCTCTTAGTATTTTGTTTTTCTTAAATGGTCTCCCTGGAGACAAGTGATTGCATGAGGTTATGGGCTTTTCCTTAAAATAGAAGAAATTGTAAGTTTTTAACTCCTGGTGCCTATGAAGAAAAACCTGAACAATGTTCCTAACAACCCAGAAGCTGATTAAAAGAAGCTCCATGTTTTGTTTTCTGTATTTATTGTCTCCATTCTCCAAGCTCATCTCATGTATTTGGATACCTGCCAGACGAGTTATGAATATTCATCGCAAATTACCAAAATGCAAAGTAAATTAAGTGTTTGGGCATTAGACTGGCAGAATCTGGATGAGTATTCGTGGGGCTTGTTGAGTACCTGGGCAGGAACCCTGGTGCTGGGGCTGCAGGGAGCAGCCACACACACCAGCACACAGGTTAACCCATGGTCACTGATTTCCAAGGGCTTTGTGTCAGCCACAGCTACCAAACTCCTTGGTGCTGACTGTGCCTTTAAACTTTATTCCTTCTGCAGAAGCTATTGCCATTGATTGATTAAAATCTTGGCTCGCTGGCCCAGGCTGACTGCAGTGCCCCACGGCACTGGCTGTGATGATGACTGCTTCAGTTCCCCACAAAGAAATGTGTGTTTGCCTCTGTGTGGAGGGGAAAAAATAACGTATTTTCCCCAGTGATCATCAATCCACATGGATTTCTAATAATCAGAGGGCTTCCTCTGGTCCAGCAGCATGTTGTAAAGCAAAGTTTATAATGTTGAAACAGCGATTGCTGGCGGCTGTCTTCCTAATTTCTTGCCTAAGTGAAGTGCAGAGACCAATTTCCCATTTTACTGTTACCTTCAATAAAAATTAGCATTTAACTTGTCAGAAGGAGCTATCTCTCATGCCAAGCAGTGTCACAATGTTGAAAACTCTGCACTAGTATGTTTCTGTTAGCTTTTTTCCAGCAGCAGGGCAGTTCCCAGAATAAAGGAGCCAAGATTCAATTCCTTGTAATTATTGACAGACGAAACACATGTGCTTAACAAAAAGGCAGGCGTGGAAGTACAGCCCAGGGCCAAGTTTAATGGTCTATTGGTGATAGCCAGCAACAAATGGACATTTGAGAGATTTGTGCACTGCCTGTGAAATGAATGAAAATGGATTTTTAATTATGCATCAGCTGTAGAAGTTGTTTGCAGCCAAGCCACTTTTAAGCCGGATGTTGGGAAGATCAAGATGAGAGTTTTCATCCTGGGAGCTCTTGGGTTTGGTTGAAACTCTCTTGCCACTTAGGCAAAGCCAAAGCCTTTTCTGGTGTTTACAGCTGAGGGGTTTGGATCTGCTGCCACTGTCACCTCCATGGAGATGAGCTTTTTGCTCCTGACCTCACCCCTGGCTGTCCCTCTCCTCCGTGGCTGTGAGGAATGGTCCCCCCAAGGCCCCTGCAGCTCCACAAGCTGCACAGCTCCTGGTCAGCTCATTGTGTTGACTTTGAGGAAAGTCAGCTGGACATTCCCACTGTGGCCCACAACAACAACAACAACTGCTGCATTCAGGCCAGGTGCCCAAACCTCCCCCCCCACATCACGGTGCCCACCCTGCAGTGCCTGGGCTGGCTATTTTAAATATGCATATTTTCAAATATACACAATCTTCTGACACTGCAATTAGCGGTGTGCGAGCAACGTGGGTGGGATGCATCTCATTCAATTTCAGCTTCCTAACACAGAGGTGTCACCCATCTGGGCTTTCCCTGTCATCAACAGACAGAGGGAAGCACAGCCAGAGGGTGATTCATCGCACAGTTGCAGGTTGGGTACGGTGAGCTGGCTCCTGGAAGCAGGGATAACTCCACAGGTTGTGATGGAAGTCTAGACACCCACCTGCAGCCAGACAGCCAATTCTGAGACAGTGAAGGGAGAGTAAACCCACCCTGTGTACCTGACCTCAGGCAGGCACTGATCTCAGTGAGGGGGCCTTCAATTAGCAAGATTCACAAATGTTGACAGGCACAACTGTCTGAGACAATTCTTTTGGTTCCTTGATGTCTCAGAACTGCACCCCCTTGCATCCCATCCCACTGCTGACTCCATAGCACCTGAACCAAATCAAACCAAGGGTAAGAAACTTCTGAATCGGAAGGTACTGTGCTTCTGGACATGCCTGACCATGTCAGAAGGATGGGCTTGCTAAAATATGAACTTTGATATCATCAATGCTGGTTTAACATATAAAGAGTTTCCTCCTTCATTTTCAACCCTTTCCCTTTTTACAATCCTTAATATTAAACAGTTCTGAAAGTGTGATTTTGTTTGTCTTCAATAGGAAGGTCAGGAATCAGAAATAGGTCATATCCTGGGACCATTACTCAGGAAAAAGCTTTCTTTGACTGACCCAACTGAATTAAGGACCTCAAGATTTGGTTCTTGTGGAAACAACTGTGCTTGAACCAATGAGATAAAGATCGCCCCCTCAGAGAGCCTTAAATCAAAAAGATCATCTTAGTTTCTGTACAAATGGGGCTTCCTCGTATAAGCCCATTGACTTTTTGAGTAATTTTAAGGGATTCTGTAGGTTTCTGAAGGATTTTCTCATGCAAAAAAAACCCCCAAGTCTCTGACAGCAGACTGTGTTGAAGCTTAATCACTTCTCATCCAAAATGCTCACTAAACCTCTATTTTAGGGGGAAAAAATGCAGGGAAAAAACACAAACCACCAACCAAACAGGGATATAACTACATCTTCTCCTAAATGAAGTGACACCATGCGTAGACTTTTCTCTCAAGTTGCTTGAAAAATTTGTCAAAACTGTAAGGTTTTGAGAAGTGTTCAGGTTTGACTGAGATCCACACCACTGAAGGAAGGGTAAAACTCTAATCGACTTTAAGAGGAAAAGGATTTGGCCATAACTGAGTACTTCTGAAAATCCCACACCACTCTTCTTATCAGTAATGTCTGAAGGGAATGTGGCAGATGCTCACAATTAAGATTCACTTCAGATGTAGATCCCAAACTTAACATAATGAACTTGATTAATTCCAGGAAAATATAATTAGGACATGTTTATAGGCATTAAGCCATTCTGATGAAAGAAATATTTTTCAGCCTTATGAAGAACAAGTCATAACAGACTAGTGCAGGTTTAAAAATCTCAATATGATTAATGAATTGGATTGTACTTCTATCCGTGAGCAGAACAGTAAATTAATTCACTGATGAATAGTAAGAGGACAAAAATTACCCAAACATCTTCAACCTCCAAGTGCAGTAAAACTTAGCAGCCCTACAGCACTGGAAGCAGTTTTCCATTTAAACCATGTTTAAATGTATATACATTAAAAACGGAAGACATCCCTTTAAGCTGAATTAATTACATTGATAGAACTGTATTTATAGCCTTCAAACCTCAAGGATGAAAATACTATTTCTATATTAGAGAATAATCTGGGCTTTCCAGATGTTATTTTCCAAGTTTTAGCCTTACCTCTGATAGTCTTAAGAAACAGACAGGCTGCTTAAGGCATTCTTCCTTGAAATCAGAGACAGCACAGCAGCCCATCCAACACGGCGAGTGAAAAGCTCTGTAAAGTCATTCCTGGGTTTAAAGCATTGCTTTGCATCTGGCCATTCAAAGGAAGCAATGGGACTTAGGGGTTTTAAAGCTGGTGACTACAAAACCCAGTGAACGTAGCTTTCTGTAGTTGGCAGTGGGGAACAAAAGAAGAGCTACACTCCAACTGGTTTCAGGAATTCAGCCCAGACTTTGACAGACTTTCAAGGGCTTAAAAGAGAGGAATGGGAAGGGAGAGCAGTTGGATGTGAGACATCCAAAGGACTTTCTGACCCGGAAGGATTTCTTTAAGCTGGAATAACTGTTCTGCGGTAGGCTTTGACAAATGTGCTTAAATAAACAAGATGGGTAAAAGAAGTTACACTTTATACCATTTTCTGGAGACAAAAGGACAGCCCAACTGGAAGAAAGACTATCTGTTAGTTTGTCATGGCTGATTCTCTTCAACTCACAAAGTCTTTGGTAATTGGGAGGGATTAAGAGAAGTTCAGTACATTTCTGATTTTCATGAGATACTCGGAAACTCTCACCATTTCACATGTTCAAAGCATTGTATAAACATCACTTAATTAATACTTGCTAAACAGGGCTTTATTCAGGTGCTTCTGATACGCCTTTGAAGGGTACAAAAGTACTTAGATTTTATACTGTGAAACAATTTGATACATTTGTTCATTTTAATTAAGCTTTTCCATGTTTACATACATGATACAAGGTCACAAAACATGATTGCACAGGTGCTGAGATGGAGAGGAACCACGGCGGCCCAAGGGGATACAGAGAGCTGGAATGGGATGAAGCTAGAAAGGAAAATTAGACAGGTATCAGTGTTTGCTGCTGAGAGCTGGAGAAGTCCTGAGTGTGCTCCGGGCTGTATTTATGGCAGGAGATGTGTTGGCCAGAATGATGCATGAGAAAGCGTGAGGGAAGCAAGTGAATTTCAGACACACGTCCCAGAAATGCCATGGAAATTTAAGTTCTAGTCCAAAGGACATCAAAGTCAATGGAAAGATTCCTGCTGAATGCAGAGAGCTCTGGATCCCAGGTTTCCCAAGGGAAATCATGAAGGTGTCATTTCTGGCTCATATTAAAGTAAAAAAAAAAAAAGTAGAAGAGTAGTCTGCACTTAGAGGGGTCACATCCAGTGGCTGAATTCTGCTCTTGCGCAGCCCAGTGGTCAAATAGCTGGTCCATCTCAGCCTTCCTCCTTTATTTTCTGTTTTCACTAAAACTGAGTTAGATGCACTGAAGTCCAACCAGAGCTGCTAACCTAGTAACAACCTAGTAACAGCTGATAAAATCAGTTACTTCCAAAAATTGGTCATAAAAGGCTATTACAGCAGACAGAGCAAATGGCCTGAGAACAATGAGTATTGCCTGTAAGTGTAGTCCTTAAATAATGATACCATGGTCCCATCTGTCACAAAAAGGACAATTCTACTGCTGTCTTTTGTCTGCCATTGTCTTCTGCATTTGGTTCACTGAACAAGAGAGGGAAGTTTACATGGTTGTTAGAAATGACTGGAAATGCCCAGGGACTGTGGTCTTTACTCTAGATTTTAATTCTTCCCATAACATATTTTTCAGAGATAATCTGATCTGGGGAGGAGACATAGTTTTGTCTCCAGTGTTTCCCCAGAGGTTTTGACCCCTTCGGCTCCTGGATTCCACCCCTCTGACCACCACAGATATGAAGACTATCCACTGAGTGTAGTGGTGTATTCAGCCACACTCAATTACAAAGCTTTTTTCCACTCTGTTCCCATTTTCCAGCATTCCCTCTGATCTTTTTCCTACACTGAAATATCTTCCCGAGTTATTTTTTTTCCTCCTGTCTGTCCAGCAATCCCCCAAAGTCTGCCCTCATACATTTACCATGGGAGTTTCTGTAGGACATCAACTTACTAAAATGCGTGGAATTTCTTGGTCCTGCTAGTTAGAACATGATTTGGTCTTCATTCAAAGTGAAAGGCAAATATTTGTCTGGCAAGGTGACTCTAAGCATTTACTACGTGTTACTTATCCAGTTGAGTCTTGGCAGTTCTCCCTACCTCGCACAGACTCTCCTCTCCTCTAGTTTTTTATGCTCAAGTAAAGCTCCTCCTGCCTTGCTCTGCTGCTGAGACAAGCAGTGCTAATTTCTATTCTCTCAGTGTGGGGTGGAACACTGCATTGCCATTCATGCCTTCCCCAGCTGAAGCACAAATATCAGCCCTTGCTGTACCCGCAAAAATAAATGTGTTAAAGACCACGACTGGCCCAGGCAGGACAGTATGGGGCCCATATAAGTACTTTACTGGATAGGCAAAACCAAGTCCTAAAATGGGATAAACTTTCATCTCGCTCTTCACGAGGGTAGTGCAGCCATTTCTCTCTGTGGGATCTCACATGAAGAAATTAGTTCTTGTGAACGTTTCACTCCCTCCACCCTGGTGAAGGACACTTGCTGGCATGTTTCCAACCATGCTAGAAGATTACTGAAGCCTCCTGGAGGTGAGCCAAGCCATGTCACATCCATGGGGCCCACTTTGCATTTTTGGCTTGTATGTGATTTTTGTTTTCAGCTATGGTGGATAAAGTTTTCAAGTATATGATTCATTGGTGCTCTGCGTCAAGCCTACAAATCTTTGCTTCTGAAAGCCTTCCCTTGCTCCTAAATCATATGCCAGGCTAGGCTGGAAAGGCAGAATTGTCATTCAGAGGCTCGCATATGGCTCAAGCGAAAATTGCTTAGTAGGGGGTGATGTGACTTTATGATACCTATGCTGTCAGCTGAGGAGGGCTTTTTATAGTTAAATGTGATGACAACTGCACCCTATTTATACCAATGAACTTAGGCATATCAAAATAGTAACATCAAGAGGAATATCCTGGGCAAAGAAATCCACACTGCTCAGTTTACGCTTTAAAATAAATATTTCTTTAGCTTACAATTGATCACTGGCTACAAACGTTGCAGAAGTATTTTGTGGCTTTGACTCCACCCTGAAAACAGGAGGAGGTGTGGGGCTTGGCTCATTCAGGATTATGGGAGTGACCAGGCACACGTGGATGTAGGTTGCCATCCCTACAACCAAACATCCACAGTCCCTCTGGACATTTCACTCTGTCTCCAGGGCAATTTGAGCAGCAAACAACCAGTAAGGGAAGAAAACTTGTAATTTCATGGTTTGCATTGCTCTTACCTTTTTTTTTTTAATTATTATTATTATTACTATTATTATTATTATTACTATTCTAAGCCAGGACCAGCACATTTTCACCAGCTGAGTGCAGGGTGGAAGGAGTGTATCTGGAAGCCAGGCATCCCTTTGTACCATGGAATTTTTGGGGGTGCCTTTAGGCCATGCTGAAAGAAGAAGCAGCATTCCCCAGCTCTCAGCTTTCACCCTCCTCCTGAGAGGCTCCTGAGCAGCTGAGCACAGCAGAGCAGTGCTGGGTTTTTAGACACAACTCATTTAATGGAGTGGGCAGGCTGGTAGGACCAGCACGCTGCTGCCCATGGTCCCAGAGGAGTCATCCACTGCTCAGCCCACTTAGCTCCATGCTGTGGGAAGATTCACCTTCAGAGGGTAGGCAAGGCTTGCCTGCATTGCTGAAACAAAATTCAACTTTTAATAGTCACATTTGCTCTTTTGCACCCTGTGCTATGATTACCAGAATTCAGTCTGGTCCCAAATCCCCCTTGCCACCAGTTCCCACAGCTTTGGAACGGTTTAGAGGTCACTCTGCATTTTGCTCTATAGCCCTAATTACTACTCAGCACTATAATTGATACGTTAAAGCCTATTAAAGTATGGAGCCGAGCCACTGCTTTACAGTCACTGCACTTGTAATGCCAAAAATCACTTACAGTTTGTTTCTGTGCTTCATTTCAGCTACTTTTAAATAAATGTCTCTCCCCAGGACCTGGACGATGCGAAAGGGATTTAGACTCAGAGTGTGAAAGTTGCAGCCTGCAGCACCAGAAAAATAAAGCGTTCTTACAAAGCTATTCAAATGGATTTCCCTCACTGATTGCTTCAGCCAAAAGTAAATTATAAGCCAGACGTTATCAAAGAAAATCACTGCAGCACATTCCAGTTCATTTCACTGTGCAGCAAGGATTTGCATGCAGAGGTGCAGGCCCTGGGTCACATTTTCATATTCACCAGGCGAACTCACACACCAGAGCAGACTTTATTTATACATGTATACTTTAACTATCACTTCTGTTATTTATTATGGCAGAGGATGCCTTCAGGACATTCTTGAGGGGATGAGCTGTCTGGCATGCATATAAAAATGAAGCAGCAAAATCAAGTACAATTAAACTTAGCAGAACTATTAAAAGCCTTAGACACCCAGCAGTCAGGCAGGGCTACTGCAGGACATTTCTAAAAGCTCATGAATACAAGATAAGAGGGGAAGGGGCTGCCAAATGTCAAGGTGGAATGTGTGCTCTTGCATATAATTTCAAAAGAAATACTGGGAAACAGAGGGAAAGCAAGAGAGCTCAAACTGTGCCTTGTGTCAGGACAACTTGTGTCAGAGAAAAGAATAACAAGGAGAAAATACAAATGCTGAGATAAATATAGCTGCAGTTTATTAGAGAACAGCATTCTCAAAATCTAGGAAATAGATGGGTTTCCTCAGGAAAATTCTGCAAATACAGAAGGACTTAAACAAACTCTACCTGTTTCAAGAGAATTAAATGCTCTGTAGCTCAGATCATGCTGGGAAAACTAAGTCAAACTGAACTCTTTATAAAGCCTTTTAAGAAATGTTTGGCCAAAATTTCAAAGGGATCTCAAAAGTCACTGGGCACTTCTATTCAGGCATAGAAATAGGCACACACAGTCTCACAGGGCTTGTTCTGCCATTAGGTTTGTTTTTTCCATCTGAGTCCTGTAAGGAGGCACTACAGACATGGAAATAAAACTTCATCTGTGTGGCATTTGCCCCACAACAAGAGTGTCAGGTGCACCAGGTAACGCGTGGACTTGTCTTCCCAGCCTCAGGACAAACCTGGACTGACACCCCAAGAGACCCAGAGCTTCAGAGGAGCTCAGCTACCTGCCTTGTAACAGCACCTGCTTGGATTTCTCCAGTGCCACACTCGAGAGAGACAGAGACAGAGGGTCTGATACCTGAGACAGCAGGAGGCTGGACTTCCCAGCACTGTGTTTCTCAATCCCTGTGGCTCTGCAGCTCCCACAGGGTTCAGCACATGGGAATCTGCTTCATCTTTCAACCATGACCTGGATTTGGCAGTCACAGAGGAGAACCTGGGATGTGCAAAAGTTCTGCATCAGCTGCACCTTGCACAGCCCAGGGAACTGCCCCCCTTAGAGCCAGCAGAGACACCAAAGTGGCAGCCACCGAGGGACAACCACTTTTAAAAAGAGAAGCACATTTTTAAAAAGAGGAGGGCATGTGAGGGATGTGTGGAGCCAGGCTGGTCGTGTCCTGTTTAGGGGGTCACTTGAGTGAGGACAAGGCAGCTGGACACCACCCTCCTCCATGCCCAGCCCTCAGCAGACTTCCCCCTCTTCCCACGTCTCTCCTCGGTGTTTGCACATGCAATGTGGGACCACAGGCCTGGATTTAACCTGACAGGAAATTCCCAGTGGAAAAATGATGCCCAAACAACCTCAGCCTCTTCAGATCTAACTACATTCCAGATGTGGTCCTCTACAGCTGTATTACATATCCAAACTCTGCATATCACACTCACGTCTCTGATAAGGAACCAGCTGCTTCTGCAACTCTTGCCTTTGGCTGGAACCAGGACATTATGACAGTTTGACTCTCACTAAATTCTCCCTACTCCTGGCATACTTGGGACAGGCTCTGACTGCTCTCCAGTCTCCTGAAAGAAGAGCATTTTATCCTGGATCCATGTGAAAAAGAGGCAGATCTCAGCTGGTGGGATATGGCTCAGCTTCCTGAGATGAACATTAATAGCGTTTGAATACCCAACTCTCAGCTTACTGGGAGGTGCCATCATAGCTCTGAGACAGCACTGGACTGACAAACTGCAGTACATGTCTCATCCATCACCCTGATACACAGGAGCTCTGAGCCAGCCTCAGCCAAATTCAATAAAGTGCCACGAAGACTCAGGATAAACTTCAGCTGGAACAGCAGTAATTGTGTCTGTCACCCTTTGGAGATGTAGAGAAAGCAAAACCCTCTGACACTGTTCGAGGACCTTTAAGCTGCAGGGCAGACTGGCCATGGAAAATCCTCGAGCTGGATGAGGCTGTCCCAAGGAGCTACTGCAGAGCCAGTGGGCAGGAGCTCCAAACAATTTGTTCCATTTGAGATATACTAAGAGACTTTTCCATGATTACTTCCAAGCCGGACAAGAACAAGTCTTTTCCTGCCATCTGAAATACATCCTACTAGTGTAATACTGGTTTAAGGAAAGAAAGGGAAAAAAGAAACCTATTTAAAAATTACTGCAGTTAAGCCATGCCCAGGAAACATTGTAGAAAACAAATTTTGTCATGTGGGCACTGGAGCATAGATGAGTGCTTTTAACCAAGAAGATGATTGTTGTGCTAAGCTGGCTCTCTTTGTGCTCCTCAAATGGGATTGCAAAAATTAGTAGTTAATAATGAAATGTCAAAGGGTGAAGGAAGTGCAGGTTCCCCCACATAGCTAGGTCCCTGTTTGGGAGTTTCCGAGCAGTTTTCCACATCCATTTGCTATTCAGCCATGCTGCCAAAACTGCCAATAAATGGAGCAGTCATAGCTGTGCTTTTTGTGCTATTCATCCCCGGGCCCTCCACGTTGGACAGACGCAGCTCATTCATTTCATAAGGCCAACAAACAGAGGCCGGGTGCTGGAGGCATCCGGCCCCCGCTGAGTTGGCTCAGGTCTTCCTCACCATGAGGGTCTCCACACACCACTGCTGGCCCTTGGAGCTGCTCACTCGATGAAATTTGTGCTCCTTTCTTCCGATTAATGAAACAGAACCACAATTGTCAAGGCAATGCTCACAGTGATCTAATAGGTCATTCCTATCTTTAACTTCTATCATTCAAAATAGAAGGAAATAATTTTCCAATCGTTTGAAAGTTCGCATTGTGAGCAAAATAAAGCAAAGTTCACCAACCTTTAATTTGCTTTGTGAGTTTTTCCTCTTATGGGTATTTAAAGAAATTAGATGTGACAATTCTGGATAATTAAATTCTTTAAGGAAGGTCAAAAAGCTCCCCAAAATAGAGAAAATATAATGTTTCCAAAAGGCTGTTAAATTCTTTCCAGTAGATTTTGAAATAATAATAATAATAATAATTTTATTTTTTTTTAAAAGCCCTCTGTTTCTCTGCCAAGTGCCACCAAACAAATCCGTATTAAAGCCAGAATCCTCTCACACAGGCTAGTGCTGCACACTAGAAAGATAAGTTTCCTGATCTGAAAATTAATCTGAGTCATGTCTGCATTTTAGCATTTGTGAGGAGCACTTTTGTAATACTGCTAATTCCCTGATTAGTCTGACAGGACTTTTTTTCGCCCAGATAAAGGGATTCTGTAACGCAGCAGACATTACCACATTGTCTTTGTGCTGTTGTAACTGCAGAGGGGAGGAATTGCAGGCTGGGATTTTCAAGGGCACATCAGCCATTCGGTTCCAGCTGAAACTCCACAGAACTGGGCACCTACCCCGGCCTGTAACCATCAGGCTCCAGCTCTCCAAAACGTACAGCAGGGATTTCAGCCCCTCCTGGCACGGATTCCTGAGCTAACCTCACCTCTTACGTTAATAATATCAAGATTTTCCTTCTCCAGCAGAGAGTGGGACTGGACGAAATTCAGCTCTGGCTTGCTAAATCCTATTTTGAGAGCTCACATGAGACTCTCCTCCTAGAAGAACGAAGAGAGTGTTTTCAGCCTCTGGCTATTGTGCACATCACAGCAGGTGAAAGCATTGTCTACAGCTCCTTCCTCATTTTCTGTGCAAACTTTCACTGCATCATTTCTCTGGAGGCTTAAGGAGTGGTGAGGGGTGGGAGAAGGGAGGAGGACAAAAGCACTGTCTATCTACAGATGCTTTGGAGAAATTTCAATATTGGCACCTCGAAACTTAACATTCTTGTGTGTGTGAGCACCTCCACGAGGAATAGACAAAGCCTTCTTGAAGAACCTACTGGGAATGCACTGCACCAGTGACATGACTTTGCTTCATGCTAACTTCTTACAGTGTCAGTCCTGGAAAAAATAAAATAAAAGCAGAAATGTTCAGCCCTGGGTCAAAGGCAGCTCTGTCCTTAGGGCTACACCATCGTGTTGTGCCCTGGTCATCCAAATGTGGCTGATATTACTGGAGAAAAATGGAAAATTAGAACAAAAGACACAGGCAGGCCTATCCCCACACATGGGAAGAGTAAATCAGCTCTCAGCCCAGCTGCCTCCAAACCCTGATTATTGCTACAGCTTTCTGAAAGCCAGTGGTCACTAAGGGCATTGAGCAACGCGGTGCCTCCTTTGCAACACAGCATCTCTGATGCAAGGGCTGTATTTTGGGCTGCAACCATTTGAATCTGCTCACTGCTCTCACTATTACCCACTCACTGCTCTCACCTTTACCCACTCACTGCTCTTACTAGTGGCTGCTCGTGTCAGGGCAGCTCACAGGCACAAAAGGCAGGGACCCACAGTGCCTTGGAGGTGACAGCTCTTCACCCCAATAACAGTCCTGAATGACATGTGGGAGAGAGAGAATTTACCAGTGTCCTAACCTTACACTGCAATGGAAAATTGATGCTTATTCCCCAGCTAGGCATTTTCCAAGGTTTTTTCCCCAACTCCCTCTAATCCCACTCTGGTTATCAGTAACAAACCAGCTTGGCAGCACCTACAGCTGTACAGTTAATAGCCACTGAAGGCAAATTTTGTCTCTGAGTACCCTCCCACAAGGAATTCAGTTATGGCAATCTGCTTAATGGCAAACTGGTTTAGACCAACATCTGCATGGCCCAGATCAGCTCCTGTCTGCCCTGACGAGGCCAAAGGGGACGTACTTGAACAGTGACTCAGCAATAATTCCATCACAGATATTCATTAACTGCATGGTTGGGAGTGACTGGTGATGTCTGAAGCCCTCACAGGGATTGTCATTTTCGGCACAGCACAGCACCGCTGCTCTTTGATTTCCTGCTCCTCCACCTGCCTCTCCCAGGAGGTTTCTGTGTGTGATTTGTGCTCTCTGCCCCAGATATTGCAGGAGAACAATTGCATAGGTTTCAGCATCTTTTTTCTTAACTTTTTTTTTCAAATGTTACGAAATTTCCTACTGTGAGTGGATCATAAAAATACAGACAAGCTCTCACTTAGTAGGACACCTACGGATTCACCCTCTGCCTAAGTATTTTTGGAAATATTATTGGCTCAGCAGGGAATTAGAAATGAATAGAGGAAATGTATTGAAACATTCACAATACTTGATAGATAAATAGGCCACACAAACCCAGTTCAGTTGGTTAATTGTCTTTCCATTACACAAAAATCTTATGTAATAATCCATTCTTTTCATATTCCTATAAATACATTTTTTCTTGATATAACTTATTTTTATTGGATCTACAGGAATTTAGCCATGGATTTTAAGTAAGGAACAATAAGACCTAAGTACAATAAAGTCCTAGGAAATGTAGTAATATCTTGCTTTAAAGATGCCAGTTTTATAGAAAACAAAATTTTTAAAGTTTATGTCCAATAAGATGATCTCAGCACAAAAATGCAAAGAAGAAAAAAACAAAAGAAAATATTTTAAAGGAAGTAGACCCCTGGGAAGACAAAATTGCAGTATATTAAGAGAATGATAAAAGCATTGGCACAAAATAGGAAATTTTAAATATAGACCAGTGGTTCTCAGCCTCTTCTCTACCATGATCCCATACTTCAAGGCAGAAAAACTTGGGACCTTATCCATATAGCCATCAAGAAAAGATGGGTGGTTGCCTGTTCCCTGAGGATGGAGAACCACAGATCCCACACAGAGGATAAGGAACCAAAACCCCTTGGAAATCCAGAGGTCGTTTCAAACAGCCTTTTGGAGGATTTACTTCAGTAATTTCTTAATCATTAACAGTAATCTGTCATCCAAGCTACAACTGCTGTTGCTGAAATATGTTAGTACCAGAAAATAGGCCTCTAAACTATTTAGGTATCTTGGGAAATGTTAATCTTGGATCTCAAGACCTATTTTCAAAAGAGGGCTAGAAATCAGGCCTGCCTTGCTGAAAAGACGATCAGCAGCTGAGAACAGCCCAAGTCTTTGTGCCGTGGCTCAGGTTTCAAAGTCCATGAGAACCTGGCCGATGACTCCCTGTGCCTCTCCAAATCATGTCATCATCCACCTAAAGCAATGAGGTCCCTACACGCCAGTTTATCACCAAAGCAACCTCATCAACCAAGATTTACCTCGGCAGCATCTCTCACTTCCTTGCCTTGGTCTCATCCTGGCTGCAACAGCAGAGGCAGCTGTTGGCCTGCACCTTCTGGGGAACTGTTTCCTTCCGTTCTGGAAAGCAGCTCTGAAAACATCTCAAGGTGGTGGTGGCTCTACTGTTACTGATCTCTGATGAAAAGGAGGCTGACTTAGCCACCAGTGTAAGTACAGGTATGTTTGTAGGAGCTCAGATCCCCCAAGCAAATGCTGAACTCACTGGGAATCTTGCCTGCTGTGCTCTGTTTAAAATGGGAACCGAGCACTTGATGCCAGCTCATATTCTTCTTTGTCCCTCACATCTGGTCTCCTACCTGTGCCCAGCTCATGCCTATGGCAGGGCTCTGGCATTGATGGCTTCTTGGTTGTCTCCTTCTGGTTTTGGCTTTGGTCCCAAAAAAGGAGCAGAGGTCAGCTGGAGAGTGCCACTGACAGTAACATCCTCCCCTGACCATCCCAGCCAAGGGGAAGGTGATCATGAAACCACTCTGTACCTTAGTTCAGATTTCACTTCACTTATCCCTGTTTTGTTTCAGCAGACATGGTGGGGTTTCAGTTAAAAGTTAGAAGATGCCATAGGCTTGTTAACTTGAAAATATTTTATGGCAGCATCCTCACCTAAAATATCAGCCATGTTCTCCTCAGTGATCTTGTCCAACTAACTGAAGTGTCCAGTGAATACAAAAAAAAGCTTGGAAAGCACTCTACATTCAGAGAAAGTAGATCTGCATTTTAATCTTTATGACCAACAAATAATATATTTATCACTCAAATGTCATAGCTGTCCTCCTACATGGGGAATAACCATGGACATTCACCTTTTCCCCCTGTGGAGCTCTGTGAGCCAGTGCTACCTTTTCTCTCTCTTTTTCTTTGGGAGAGGTGTTGGTGGTTTTAGCTGGACTGGGAACTAAATCCCTTATAAGCAAGAGATCTTCTGCAAAGATTTTCCTTGTGCCTGGCCATGCTGTAGGAAGTGGATGTGACTGTCTCCATGTGAGGCTTCTCAGAAGTGTCCCAGCTTACCAATAGGGCATGGCACAGAAATGAGAACTTCAGCAAGAAAACAGAAAAGATCATTGAAATGTCAGGAAGGCCCCACACAAACACACACACAAGACAAAAAGGACTTTCATGCACACAATGATTTTTTTCTTGTCTCTGACTCAGATGGCCAAACACAGAGCAAATTTTCACTGTCTGGCTAGACTTGGGTGGGCTCTGCCTCCTCCCAAAGAGCAAAATGTTAACTGAGGAACAGACCGAAATGGGGTCTCTAAGTGCTGTTTGAATGAATGTGACTTAGGGACAGCTGGGGAGAGATTCAACAACTTACCAGGTAGTGTTGGTGAGACCCAGGACTGCTTCTTTCTCCACAAACTGTTTCAGGAAGATGGCAGAAACCAGGTGTTTCTGATATTTGGCTCATCACTGCACCGAGGAACATTCCTGGCATTTCTCCTGCAGGCTGGGTGTGCAGGGAGCACCAGCTGTACCCTGTCCAAACACCTGCCTGGGATGAGGCTTCCTTCCACCACTGCTTGTGAAAGTCTTCCCAGGCTGCCCGGTGCTGCCAGGGGTTGATGAAGATCTGGGCCCTGACCTCTAGGCTTCAAGCAGTCCAGGACATGCCATATGAGGGTCTTCCCCTCTCCATCTTTTCTTCCTCACGCCACTGTTCCACTGTGTCCAAGCCATACCAGGATGAACAAGGTGATAAAGGAGGCCACTGGAGCTCTGAGGACTACCTGACCTTGGGTTTTACCTTCTGCTACCACAGAGGTGGTGATGTCTTACACCACTTGGATATGATTCACCAAAAGATGCCCTCCTGAAGACAGAGAGGATTGATGAAAAGAAGGCACTTCTGTCATCAGTTTTTAAGCTGCGCTTCTCCCTGAGATCATGATACGGCTGAACAGGTTTTCTGATTCATGTCTAGTCAGAATCAGAAGAGAAATCTAAGCAAATACAAATAAATTATGGTCAGCACACTTAGCTGGCCCATGAACTGTTAATGATTTTCTGTTGTTCTGTTATATTCATTCATCCATGAGGTGCTTTTGTGGTCTTACAATAGAGCCTCCCTGTTCTGTGCTACTGCAGAGGAGCCTCTCCAGTGCATTTATATAATTCGTACCAGTAAAATTTTCATGTGTGCTAATACATGAGACAGCCAGAGATAAGAAAGAAAGTTTGCTCGGGGGAGGAAAAATACCATCAGCACCAGACTTGGATGTTTGGCTTAATAGCTTTCCTGGAATATACCCATCTTGCCAATAGCAGATAGTAGCTTCAGTAAAGCCATCTCCTTCACACAACATATGGGACTGCAGAGTGGGGGGAAGATGAATTCTTAGAGCTACCTTTTGAAATGTAATAGGATCACCTGGCTCGCTCAGCCTGTTACACATTAAATAGCAGAGGAATGAAATGCATCTGTGTGTATCTATTTCCACTGGAGTAAATGCTTTTTCTGCAGCTACCAGTTTAATCACACCACACACTGGGCTCTGCTCCCCACCAAGAGCTCCCAACCACCCCATGGCTGACCTGTCACTGGGGCAAAAGTTCTGGGATCAACCCTGTCCCAGCAGCAGATGGGGAGAGGGAAAAGCCACAGAATCACAGAATGGTTTGGGTTGGAAGGGACCTTAAAGCTCATCTCATTCCAACCCCCTGCCATGGGCAGGGACACCTTCCACTAGACCAGCTTGCTCAGAGCCCCATCCAGCCTGGCCTTGGACACCTCTAGACATCACAACTCCTTTGGGTAACCTGTGCCATGGTCTCACCACCCTCACAGAGAAGAATTTCTTCCTGACATCTAATCTGCCCTCCGTCAGTGTAAAGCCATCGGTCCTTGTACAGCCTTCTGGTTCCTACCTTCCCTTCTTTCCCAGGGAAATCTGGCCAGGACACAGAACTGGGTGACCCCCCCACAGAAAAGCAGCAGCCATGGGGAGACATGGCCCTGCCCCCTCCTCAGCTCTGAAACTCCTTTGCTCTCCTCGCTTGCAATGACCCTGGATGTGGGGTCCTCTCTGTCCTGCTCCTTCCTCTCTGTTCAAGCCCCCCACCAACCATCACTCTCCTCTCTTGTGGGTTCCCCCCCCCCCCTTTTCTGATCTCTTCTGTGTCTCTATCAGTTTTCTCCCCCTTCACACATTTCCTTCTCTCCTTTTCGCTATTATTTTTCCATCATTCTTCCCTCCTACCTCACCCGTCAGATCCCCTTCCAAACTTCACCCCAAGGTATTTTTTCTCACTGGAACTCTTCTGCAGGAAAGAATGACTGGGCTCATAAAGCACAGCTAAATCTCTGCTTAGACACATCTTTCCGCTTTC
This sequence comes from Corvus kubaryi, assembly GCF_017639235.1. Taxonomy (NCBI): domain Eukaryota; kingdom Metazoa; phylum Chordata; class Aves; order Passeriformes; family Corvidae; genus Corvus; species Corvus kubaryi. The sequence continues at coordinate 3,352,053 of NW_024581129.1, forward strand.
CCTTTCCTCTCCCTCTCTTCCCTGCACACTGCAAGCTGTGGGGGCAGAGACATGATTTTCCTGCATATCTGCTGGCACACACTGCACACTGTTGTTCTGCTGAGCTGTGAGCCTCCCCAGTGCTGTAGTAAAATCAAGTGGCTTAGACAAGGGATACGGTGGATATACTCGCCTTGTTTCTTGGAAACCTGAAAGGCAAAAACCTGCTTAGTAGAAAATGGTTGGACATTTTTGCACTGGGAGCTGGAGGAGGGAAGAACTTTCAGCCAAAAAAATATCAGTTTTCTACTTGAAAATGGAAATGTAACTAAAGCAAATACTAATAAAAATGTTCAACTCACAATACAGTTTCCATCTAGATGGAAGAATTTCCAGCAGCCTTAGAACAGTATTTTCTATAAGTTATCATGTATCGTGCTTATTCTGTGTGGATTATTTATGTACAAAAAACCAAATCTTTCGTGGCTTTCTCTTGGTACAAAAGATTTTTTCAAGATTAGTCACCATAGTCAGCCTTCCTGATTGAAAATATTTATCAGAAATCAGTAAAAGATCAAAACATGAAATGCGAGGTCTTTATACTTCATTAGATTTCTAGTAATTAATTCTTCCAGAATGCATGATTTTTACTAAGTAAGAAAGCTTCATATAGTTGTTTTAAATTCTTTAGGTCCCACACTCAACCCCCCAAAAATCTTGAGAAAATCTCATTTCACAGTTTCCCATAAAACCAGGTGCAAAACAGCTGCTTTGGGCATGGAAGGATTCCTGAAGCACTTCACTGGTGTCAGTAGCCAGTGAAAAACCATGAAATTGAAGGGATTTTGATAGGTACATTCCCAATCCTTCAAGAAGGTGCCATGGAGGATAGTATGGCTGAGAGTTTCCAACATTTGCAGGAGGCTCATTCATGCAGTCTGGTTTTCCAAACTCTGTGGAATATTGCAGTCATGGCTTCATTTGCCTGTGTTTCATTGCTGAAAACACCCTCAGCTTGCTCTGCAGTGCTGATATGGGTCACTGATATCCCAAAGCTCACTGAGGGCATCCATGGAGAAAGGAACTTTCCAGCCTTCCCAAATGGAGGAAAAAAGGCTTTGGCTATTTTGTGTGGCTTTCCTGGGTTGCTGCTGCCTTCCCCACCCACCTGCCCCTGGATCACTTGTTCATATAGGTCCACTAAGGCCTTAGGTAAGAGAGAGATTTTACCTATAACTGTGTCCAAAGCCAATTAAAAACAAAATCTCTCCACAATTCATCTTCATCAGCACTACTTCGATTGATCACCAGGTTTCCTTCTGCTGAGTACCTGTCTTACTATAAGCCTTGCTTTAAAATGGTTCTCTCCAGACAGGTTCTGTAGGAGCTGTAATTTAATTTAGGTGATTCAGCCCCAGAAACATTTACCACCTATGTCCCATTCTTCCTCCACCAAACTGAGTTCTGCAGCTCCACAGGAATATCATTTCTATGACCATGTTTTCATCCACGTGGAGAATGAAAAGGGTGAGATCATGTAATGTAATAAAGCCTGTAAAATTAAACTTAAATCACTGAGGAAGCAAAAGAAGCAGCTGCAGGTTCCAGGTTGCTTGATGTTGGGGGTTTTGTTTTGGGGTTTGGTTTTTTATTAGAAATCCATTGAACTACTTCCTGTTCATCATTGATTTAAAAACATGCCGTTCTTAACTACAGGTTAGGCATTTTATTCACTGTGTATGGCATTTGAGGAAGACATAATGATATCTGCTTAGAGGAGTCAAAACAGTGAATCAAACATTGATACTGGAAGAATGACAGTTCTTTTTTCCACCTCTACCTTAAATGATTATTTTAAAGAAGAACACTGCAAATTGCAACAGCTTGAGCAAGACAAGTCACCTACTGGGACAAACTCTGACTCCACAGTATTGTGAAGGATGTTTTCTAGGGCCAGGGGGTTGATGGTCATTCTGGCTCTAAGACTGATGCCAGTGATATTCCTACTGTGAAGAAAGTATTCAATTTTCATCATTTGCTTAAAAAAGTACCGCTTTGTTTTAACAAATGGGAACATAAATGAAAGATATTTCTGTGTGCTCCGCTTACATGAATATTTCCCAGTGTTTTTATATCTCAGTTCTCCAAGGAATAATGTTTTCAATTTCCTTCTGAAATGTAAAATAAGACCTCTGGGCTTAAGGACTCCATAAACGATAGTTCTTACTTGCTTTCTATTTAATTAGCATGAAACAGATCATGTAATCATTCAAGGATAAATCCTGACCTCTCTGGAGAGAGAGGAGAGAAAAGAATAAAGGAATTTTCTTCTTTTGTCAATTGCAAACAAACAAATACATAAAATATATGAGGGTGAACTGGTGCTTACTGTTCTTTTGAAAGTCACCCTCTAATCAGAGGGGCAGGCTGGCTGGTGACAGAACTGATCAGCAGTTGAAGAAGGCAATTAAAATGCTGCTCCATGTGCTTTATGTCATTGCAAATTGTAGAATCATTAAATGGTTTGGGTTGGAAGGGACCTGAAAGATCACCTAGTTCAATCTTACTGCAAGTAAACCACTTTTCAACTGCTAAACCAGAGGCATTTACTTTCCACTGTCTGTATTACCTGCATATTCCAGGTCAACTTTTGGTTAAGAAGAGTCCACAGATGGTGAAGAGCCATTATATAACTGTGTGTCAAAGGGCAAGGCGAAACCTTGGCCCAGTGCTCTCAAAACTGTCACTATTTATTGACACTTCTCACATTTTCCCACTGCCTCTGGAAAAGCAAGCTGCAGCGCTAACACAGCCCATAATTGGTTAGAGACGCACAGCTGAGCCTTCAAGCTCACAGACTCTGGAGACCAGAGCACAGGGACTAAACCCAGGACCATTTTCCATGAGCAATTCTCACAGCCAAAGCTACGACCCCTTCTTTTCCAAGGAGACAACAAATTTGATGACACAAGAGGCTTCCTTCACAGCCTGGGTTAGCCCTGAGCAGGTGAGGTTGGAAAGCAGCTCTGAGGTGCTGCTGTGAGTGGAAGGGAATACTTTAAATGCCATTATTACCCTGCCTGGACATCTTTTGCTTTAACACTGGGCAGCCAGAGCTCTCCGGATACGGAACAGGTTTAGCACTGACCACAAATAGGAGGCTGCTCCTCAGTCCCTGCCTTTGCAAGAGCTGCATACTGTTTTTGGCCCAGGGATTCTGGATGTTATAACCCTGACCTGCTGTTTTCCTGACTCCAAATATCTGTTTGTGCCCGTGAAGTGGAAGGCAGGTACAGAGCCAGCCCTGTCTGCTAGCAGGCTGCATTTATTTCTCCCTGGAAAGGCTTCCACAGACTATAGATGCAGCAATAAACATCTGAAATGCCAGGAGAGATGGTCTACTAAATGCATGAGAGTAAGGACATAAATGAGTGGAGCAAGCAGGTACTGGAGAAGCAAATTAGACACTTGGCTTCCTGTAGATAATTTAAATGGGAAATGGGAGTTGTTCCAGGTATTCAGTAAACAGGCTTGCAAATTAGCTTCCCACAGTTTCCTTATGCTGCTGTACATGTATAAAAAAAACATGTACTGTGGTTCATTGCTTTAGCTCACTTTGTTTCCCAAATCAGTGAATTTTTCCCATTATTTTTGGTTTTTAGCATGAATGTTTTCATACCTGATTGTGAGCAAAGTGAGTAGGAGATAACTGTAAGTAAGCACTGGGCTGTTAATAACCAGGTAGACAGATTCCTTATTTGTGAAATCTTCCTTGAGCCTGGTGTTACCAGGGGATACAAAACTGCTTTTCAGTAGCTGGTATCTCCCTGTATGAGAGAGAGAGAGAGGCTCAGAACAGCTTCATATCTTCATCCCTTTTTCAATTCCATATGAATTAACTGGAGGCCAGTTCAGGCTCCAGAGGAGAAGCACAGAGGGAAGGAATCTGCTTCCCAGAACCAGATCAGCTCCTGCTCATGGGGGGAAAGCGGTCTGGAAGGACACCAATTATTTAATAAGGGACAAAATGGTGTAAACCAAGCAGTTACTTCCGACTCCAATTTTAGCTCCAGATTAGCTTCAAACCTTACCCCAAGATTAATCTATATGACAACAGATCTAACTGCCTGTACTTGCCCTCAGAATATCCCTTCTGTGGCTAAAGACAGCAGTGAAGATGGTGTTGCTGAGCTCATGACAGTTCCTGGGGAGCACATGAGCTCTTACAAGCAGTCCTTTCCTGTGGGCTCCCTACCCCTACACAGGATGGAACACAAAAGTAGGGGAGCCCCGCGTCCCTTCCTTTCAAACTGGTCAGAGACCATTGTGCTTTGGGAATACAGCGTCAAGCTCCTGATTTGTGGCTGTTGAATCATCAGCAAAGGGGCCCACAAAGCTCAGAGCAGGACACCAGAACTACCCACAAACCTTTTTCACTGGGAATATTCAGTTTGCTGCATTGTCCATTTCATTTGAATGCTAAAGGCAAAAAAGAAATCAGCATTTCCACTTCTGCTCATTCCTTATATGGTGAAATGTTAGATAACTTGTGTTATTTATAACTTGCACATTTGGTATTTTTTTCATAAAGGGGGGAGGAGGAGGACATAGTGGGCAAGAAGACTCTGGATCTTTTCCTGTCTGACTGAAGAGTTAAGAATTAAACTGTGTCATAAGAGCAGTCAACTTTATACCTATGCCTTGTAGAAGAGCAAATCTTGACCTGGACAATTAAAACTGATGTGGTTTATGACTTTAAAAAAGGGATCCACACACATACCACATACAGCATGGTAAGAAGTGATGAACATCAATCCTAAAGCTTTGGGCTATAAGGTAGAATTTACATGTCTGTATTTCAAGACCTCTACACTTCCCAACTTAATAGCACTTCTAAGCATAAGACTCTGGAAATAAGGTTGTGGACTCACAGAGGTAGAAGATGTCTCATATAAGCTCCTGGCCTTCTCCCTGCCACGGCTGAGTTGCATTTTCAATTGTGATGAGCTGCCCAACATGGCTGTGCCACTGCTCATTCCCAGGTAAAGGGCTCTCCATCCCTCTTGTCACTGCCATCCAGCTGTGTTGTCTCATCTGGTCATTTTGTTTTTCATCAGTGTCATTGTTCTGAAGGTAAATCCTGCCAAACCTCACTAAAATGACTGTTCTCCCTCCATGGTGCTCATGCCATGTGTAGTGTGGAGCCTTCCCACTCCCCAGCCCAGGCTTTCACAGACATCACTCACCAACCCCTCTTCCACACCCCAGCAGATTTATTTCACATGTGAAGGGAAGGTCACACCATTACCCTGCCACTCACCCCAGCCTCTTGATCAGCATGTAGTGACATTTCTCTGCCACATTCATGGACCAGACTTCTTTTGAAAATTGTCAAACAGGCAATTTTATTTCATGGAAATCACTTTTGGAAAAATGGCCTTTACCTGAATGTGTGTGGCAGCTCCATCAGGCTCTCTGCAGGGCTACAGCACAGAACTCCAAAGCACATAATGCTGCCCCGTGCTATCTTCCCAAAATGTCAGTCATTTTCTGCCTAGTGGCATTTAACTAGGGGGAAACCTCTCTGCATGCAACAGTCTTTGTCCTAACTCTCCACTCAGCAATAGCAATGATATAAAGAAGATCACAGGTTATTTCTAAACTAAGCCTAAAGCAAAGGTAAGAAGGGCATGACATGTGTGAATTTAAAAGCAGCCTTTAGCTGTGGTTAAAGATTGCTTGCAGATGCTGACTACTGATTTTTTTTTTTTTTTTGCCTTGCTCTGCCTCTCAAAATATTGTTTTCAATGTCCTCATTGTCTTATTAGCCTTCCCTTCCCCCTGGATCCAGCGACATGCAAAAGGAATGATGGTAGATGTTACTTTTTCCTGCTCCGTGGCCGAGAGGAGTGTAGGGTTTCAGAGATTGTAAACTATTTCTTCTGCACTGAGAGATTGACTGCATGGGTAGAGCCCATTAAATATAGCCATGCTGACAGTATCGCTTCAGAGAGTTCTGTGGGAAAAAATCTGTCTGCACTATGTTGGTACCTCCAGCCAGGCAGAGAGCTGTCTTGATAACTCATTCAGATAATGAATAAAATGTGGAATGAATTCCATGCAGGATCAGCACTCTGCTGATGTGAGAACCGGTTGCAAAACGTACGACAGGATCCTCCTGTGGCTGTTGTTTTAAGCCTGGCAAATACCATGGATTGTATATGCTAAAGTCAGGATATTATTAAAATAAACCTCTCAAAACTCCAGAGAGTTGAGATATGATGCGGCTTCCTTTGAGCTCAGGTCCCCTTATCGCAGAGATATGTTGTGTGTGAATGCAATTTATATGAGGTTCCTTAGGACCAGGACAGCCTGTTATTTCTGCCATGTCCAGGAAAATCAGGGAAGGTATGTAGCAGTAATAAATCAATTATTTCTTGCAAATTAGACCAAGATAGCATTGCCTAACAGCAGTCTTCCAGATGGTCGGGATGAAAGGCGAACCAGGCTGGAGGGGAAGAGAGGATTTCTAGATAACCAGAATAAATGGGATACACTTCAGCAGTAGAACTGGAAAGATCCAGAGGAATGACACCTGTGTATGAGGAAAGAGATATCTGGCAGCTTGGGTTATGTCACTGGGTTGGCAGAGCAGGCTTAAACAAAGACTTTTTCTTAACATCATCAAGGAGGCAAAGCCTTTATGGTGTTGAATTAGGAGTAACCATGGGGAAAGGAAATGACAGATTTAAATAATTGTGGCATGTTTGTACTCACCCAGTAACCTTCCTTCAAGTGACACAGGACACATTCCAGTTCTGCCAGGAGAGATCAGTCCAATACTCTTCAGATTGGGATGTTGAAACCAACAGTAATTACAGTAAAAAACATTTAAAGAAGCTTTGATCTTGCAAGTCTTTATCACACGTAACTTCCAGAAGCTGTACAGTGGTCAACTAAGCAAAGACCATAACCAAAGAAACTTGATGTTAATTAGCTAAAAATTAACATTAGCTCACTGATATTCATATCTTGCAATAATAAAATATGACATCTACTAATACAATACATTAATATTAATTATTTTAATGTTGCTCTGTTACAAATCAGAGGTAAAACCCTAAATGTTATTGAAGAATATCTATGCCTTGGTTCCCAAGAGGCAGCAGATTTGCTGAACAACCTTGACTGTCAGCAAAATGGGTGATTACATGAGTCCTTCAAGGAGCCAGCGGTTCAAAACCCAAAACAGTCCCTGACTGCCCACCAGGGATGGCCAAGTAGGAGCCCAAGTAACTGAATCCAGCCTGTGAGGCTTGTGACAAGCCAAACCAAAGTGATTAAAGCATTTTTGCAGGTATTTGTCAGTGAGGATCCAGAGGGTCTGGTGAGGCACCGCCCAGATGCTGGGCCCACCTCTGAACATCTGGCTGGGAATAAGAGTGGCTCTGGAGTGTAGGAAAGCTGATGGTGATAAACCAAATAATCCCTGCTAAGTCTGCATAACAGCCCAACGTGTCTCTCCCTGCTAACTCCGAGAGGGAATTAGTCACTCAGAGGATTTGGGATGAACCTAAAGGAACAGTTTTGCACTTTGTGGGAAGCAAGAAACACTCAACATCATTTTGTGCCTACGCCTAAAATACCGGTGAAGAAGTACATGTTTCACCAGAGGCATTTTTCCCAGTGTCTCTCAGATTGCTGCCACTTTCACAGCACTCTTAAGACAATCCTTCAGCATAATTCTTCCTCCCATCGCTGAGTTTGCTCAGGTCTAATTGCACTTGGGCAGCTGGTGAGAGCACATGGTGCAAAGGCTGTGTAAATCACGGGGGGCACACTCTGAAAGAACAGAGCAAAGGCAGATCTATGTCCCTCCTACCTCATGCAGATTCTGGGCGGAACTTGAACATGGAATAGCCCCATGCTCTGCTATAAATTAGTTACAGACTCCCCACTGCTGCCCCCATGACAATGTGAAGATCAAAATCAGCTGAGGGCTCTCACCAGGCACTGGGTCTCACTCTGCATTTTGCATCAGTCCCACTGTCTTCATCAAAATGACTATTTTTCTGTTTTCAGAGACAGAAAACATCCACATCTGCTATATTTGGATGCTGGACATCTGAAAAAAGAATCACCCATGAAAACAGCCTGAATGAACCTGCTGAATGGCAAAGCACTGCCAACGAGACAATGATTTTTCTAGCAGAGATGTTTTTGCTGTTTTTTCCTCTGAAAAAAATAGAAAAGGATGGGGGAAGAGCTGGTTTCTTTTCTCATGCATGCACCCATCATCAACAGCTTTGTTAAGCCAGGAAAATGATTTCTGGGTTGTTTTTCTTGTTCTTAAAACTTGTAAATTCAACAAAAGTGTTTTGGCTGTTATTGCTGTTATTGCAAGGTAATAAATACAGAACCTCAGAGTACAGAAATTCCAGGGACAGAAGTATTTAAACGAGACACGGTGAAACAGAAACATGAATCTCTTTGAGAATGAGGCAAGGGAAAACCAAAAAGCAAGGGAAGAGGATGAGGGTTTGTTCCAAGGTCTCCTTTGTAAGTGAAGAGGGTGGGTGGTTCGAGATAAAATCAGGAATTTGACTGCTCAGGACAGATGGATTTGAAAAAGGAAAAAAAAAAAAAACATCTACAGGCCAAACTAAAAATGGTTATCATGGTGGAGTTATGGGCTGCTTCAGGCTGCCAAGACAAATAGCTTGCATCCCAAAGCAGTAAAGGTTACATGCATGGAAAATGGAGCTATCCCTGAGGATTAACTAATATACTACAATTATTATTATAATTTTATCAAAGAGTTTTGAGAGAACCAGGGCATGCTGAGCTACCTAGCCTGACTGTGTCTACAAGAGTCTTAAGAAGACATGCTCCAGCCTAAAATTTTTCATCTTCTGATCTTCATATTCTGGATAAAATCAGCTAATGCTGTTTGAGAGGTGAAGGCAGTGTCACTTCAGCAATTAACCAGAGCTGTTTGAGGTCAACAAATGTACTGAAAATGCTTTGAATTTCAGTGAGTTTGAAATTATTTACTAATAGGCCTCATGCCACTGCTGCAGGAGGTATACCCAAGTGAAATGCAATCACTTGTAGAATTTCAGCTAAGTGCAGGTACTACAGGGGAAAAAAATATCCACACTTCTGACAAGGTTGTATCAATCTCCGCTTATCTGCTGTTTTAGTAAAACTGCCAAGGTATTCTGAAAGGCACTGTGTCCAGCCTGGCACTTACTGTGATGCACTGATAATACACATTATTATGCAATTATTGTAGATTTATGTTTGCTATTATATAAGAACATTGCTTCTTTTTGGAGCAACCTTCATGGTTGTAGGAGAGTGTAAATTCCCCCACGTCCCATATTTCTCCAAGAAGTGTAGCCTAATGGCTAGAGGAAAGGACAGGACACTGGGATCTTCTTTCCCAGCTGCACAAACTGTGAGGGTCAGCTTCTCTTCCACACAAATCAATGAAACTCTGCACTGAACTTTCGTGGGATCACGGTAAAATCCTTAATCTCCTGCTGCCTTCCTACCCTATCCTGCAAGACATCAAGCACACCAGCCCAGCAAAGCCCTTCAGCAAATGCCTGAAGCTCTGCAGCCAAATCCAGGGCTTGTGGTGAGCAGAGCTCTGGGTGTGCTGCTGCTTCCAGAGCCAGGAATGAGTGGGGGGTGACTACATCCATCCATCCTCCAAAGGATGTTTCAAACATTAAGTAACAGGATTCCTGGAGACTGGGCACAGGGGAGATTATCATTTCTATCCCTATTCTTAATAGCTATTAATGGAAATGGGTGATAAAGTATCTCTATCTACAGACATACAACATCTCTCTCATCCTGTCAAGGTAGAGCATTATCCTGCAAAAAAACAGGGGTTCAGGCTGGGGAAGGGGCAAAAGAAAAAGGAAAAGCTGTTTATAACACGTTAAGCACAGTTTGGAAGTTTGTACTCTGATTCTCCCCCGGGAAGCCAGAACCTACCTACAGGGTGTGTTGAGTTAGTTCCTCATTCCTTCTTTGCTTTTTTTTTTTTTTTCCCCAACTTCTTTTGAAACCACGGTGTGTGGAGCATACCTTGCCCCGGGGGAACATATTGCTGAGCCATTACTCACACTATAAAAGGGTGCTACCTCTCACTCCTCCCTTTCCTTTGAGGCCCCGTTTTGAGGTGAGGAAAGGGCTGACTGGCCAAGCTACCAGAGCCCAGGGTTAACCAGCCCTGGGGCACTGAGCAGGGTGGTTGTGGGGTGCTCAGCCATGGTGCCTGGCTCTGGGGAGCTCCAGCTTGGGGTCAAGGTAGGCTTCAAAAGCACAGCCTGAAGCTCTGGTGTCTTTCCTAAAGCTGTTCTAGCGTGGGAGCTGGGATCAGCTTAAGAGCTTTCTTTGAGGGGCAACAGTTCCCTATGAAAGACTAGTTTCTGTCTTCTGAATGAGTGGGGATTTGGAGGGAGTGGAAAAAGGGGGTGTGCTCTGAAATTTAAAGGTAAAATCCCTCACTCCCAGTTTCAGTGGACTCTGCTCCTTTTCTGTTTGCTTTTCCCTCGGCATGTGCCGGCAGTTGGCCCCAGCTGAGGCTCATGTGGGGTCACGTTGATGCTCAAGTCCCAGCAAGGCTCCAGAGCTTTCTCCTTCCCCTCAGCACAGTGCACAGCCAGGGCTCCTCACAGGTGTCAGGGCTGGGAGGAAAAAGGAGAACTTTTTTATGCTTTATAAACTCCTCTGACTTCATACACCCCTGTGAACCTGCAGCCTTCCAGCTCCCTAACACACCGCAATGAATGAGGAGAAAATCATCAATGTAGTTAGCAATGCACCATAAAATTCGCTGATTAAATTACTGGATAAATATTTGACTGGATCTAGCTGACAGGTATGTCATGCATGCAGTCTTAAAATAGGAAGGCAAAGGGAAATGAGGGAGAAATGAGCCAAGGAACAGGAACGGGAATGTGATTTCTGGTAACACAGCTCATGTTCATCAGTGCCTTTTTGGCAATTCAGAGGATGTGTGTGGTGAAGCTGAGAGCAAGGCACCACGTTAAAATAAACTGAGAGAAATTGCAGCTATGAAGAAACAGAGCATTAAGCAGCAGTTCTCTGGGAATAAGGCTGGTGAACGAATTTATGGGGATTTACATCAGCTGAACCTGGCAGGTAGTTTTTAACATGCTTGCAAGAAAAAGAGGTAGCTATTTCCAGCAAAATCTTGGGAAGCTGGGGCGAATGTGGGCTCACTGGAGAGGCACGATGCTCTCACCAGCCTCTGATAGTGCTGGGCTGTGCCTCCACACTGGCTCCTCCACCTGCCATCTCCACGAGGGGCTGGCTGCTCCTTCTGCAGCCCAAGGATCTTGTGTCTAATTTAAAAAGATGAAAGGAAGAGTTTGTCCTGCTGTACAAATGCATCAGGGCAGTGTGTGGCAGCCAGCAGGACTCTGCTGATGAGCTGTCGAGGCACGCACAGCACAACTCCAGGCAGCAGCATCAGGGCAGGATTAAGCATCACCACATCCATCAGGTCAAGCCTGAGAAGGTCTCTAAGGACAGGCTGATCATATTTGTGCCATTCCAAGTAAACAGTCTGCACAGGAATCACTTTTAAACACATTTAATTCATTTTTGACCGATTCTGCAAATGTTTTCCCTTTCCTCAATGCAACATTGACTGGCCCTGCAAACCATTTGGCAGTGGCCTGGGTGGTGTGTGCAGTCGCTCTGCTCCTTGATGTTACCTCATCAAAGAGCAGCTGAAAATGATATTTCCAGCCAGACAGTTTTTGAGAGTGGCCGGTGAACTCGCTCTGCCCTGTGCCCTCTAACCAGCCATTAGAGAGGCTTCCTGTGTGCCAGTTCAGTGATAAATTTAAGACTGCAACGTGCTGACCAAAAAAAAAAAAAAAAGCAAAATCATGACAGGCTATTTTTGGTTTCAAAAGAAACTCCTCTCGCTGGGTCCTTTTGAGCCTCACCTCCACGTACAGCTGCAGAGGAGAAGGAAAACAGGATGCAGGGTTGTAGAGCTGGAGGAATGGAGAGTAAATCAAAGGAGACAAGCTGGTCCCTGTGTGGTGCCTGGGTTAGACCCCAACCTTTGAGCCAGGTGAGCATTTGTCGCTTGCTGGGGACTCTCCCAGTGCCCAGCTGCCTGAACGTTTATACTGGGCCATAGCCCCGTTTCACTCTTTCCTCCTACTGTGTCACCTCCTTCCCTTGTGCTGACAAGTGATTTAGACAGCCTGTCCTGCTGGCCCTGCATTTGAAATGTAAATCAAACATGGGACATAAAGCTGGGTTTCAAAGTTGACTATTAACTAGGGCGGAAGGGGTGGCGTAGCAAAAACAAACAGTTCCAAGTTCAAGTCTAAACCATGAGAGGAGGCTGAAAACCCTTCCTGCTCTCCCATCGTCAGCCAGCGTGAGGGTGAGCACTCTCCCTGGGGCAGAACGTGCTTAGTGGCTGCCTGAGCTCCTATCCCAGGTGCCTGGACTCCAAATCAAGTCTGACAACAGACTTCAAAGGGAGGAGGGTGCTGGGATGCTCTGGCTGGCATTGCACAGGAGTATGCAGTGGCTTTAGTCATAGAATCACAGAACGGTTTGGGTCAAAAGGAACCTTGAAATGTCACCTAGTCCAGGGCTCCTTGCACCTCCTGATGTCCTGGAAGCCTTTGACATTGAGCTCTGCAGCATGCTTGGTCCATTAGCTAACACCCCAGAACACCTCACCAGGCCCTGCCAGGGAAAAGCTTGTGTTTGAAAGCAGCATCTCCTCAGCCTCCACCAGGAGAGTTAATGGCCCACTGTACCTCACGAGATATGGGGGTCCCCTGAACCTGAAGGCACCTCTGCTGTCCTAATGCTTTCAAAACAGTGGAATTTTTGCCCCAAAACTATTGGAGGCCCAAAGCAAATCAGTGTGAACGTGGTTTTTATCAAGTAGAGTGTACCTGTACCATTACAGAATGTAGTTTAATATTTACTTACCTGTCACCCCAAAAAATTCTAGGGGGAGAAAAAACCCAGCAACAACCCTTATTTTCTCTGAGGTGATATCTACTATGACTTAGAAATTTGTCTCTGATAAGGTACATAACAGTTTCCTGGACCTGGCGTGGTCAGCATCAAATCCTGCCTGGATAGGAAGTGAGATTTCTTCACTCTCAAGGGCAATCTCACAGGAAAGAACATCCTCACCTTTTTCTGAATTCCTTAAAGCAGTATTTTTAGTGCAAATTTTCTGCCTGTGAGAGATGGTGAGAAGAGCAGCTGTGAAATGTGCTGTTCTCCAGTGAGCAGTGATGGTCCCAGCAGTGCTGGGCACCAAGCTGGCGGAGCAGGGGACAGCTTCAGCCTTCAAACACACCCTACTCTGATAGATGGGTCACGGCCCCTGGTAGACAGGATGGTGTCCTGGACTCCAGGGAGCACCTCTGGCTGTCAGCCGGGGCAACCTCGGGCACATCATTGCACCTTTCTTCCCCTCCGTGAGCCTATTAGTGGAGTGACAGCACTAAACTGCTGTTGAAGACTTATTTTGGGGAGGGAAGCAGTGCTGTGGCACTGCTGAGCGATGTTTCCCCAAGTCAGTTCTGCGTTTCTGCCCCCAGGGCTGTGCTGGCACCTCTGTGTGCACAGGAGGCTGTTCCATCCCGGGGAGCAGCTGCACCCTGGAGCTCTCTGAAGGCAGAGAGCACCAAGCAGAGCCTCACATGAGCTGCTAACCAACATCCCTGTTAATAACACTCCTTTGCTGATAGCTTGGGCTCTTTTCAAACAGGCTCTGTCATCTCCTCCAATATGGGAAGGCATTGTCTGAAGCCATATAGGATTATAACTGTGTCCTAGTCTTCCTGTAACTGATGTGTCACTGCAGAGAAGTGCTCTGCTCCTCATTAGGCAGCATTGCAGAGCAAGTCGAAGCCAATTTACCAGAGCAGCAGTGAGGATATCATTGCACAATCTCCATTTCCATTAAACAACTGGATCTAACTCTCTTTTATTTTTAGGCTAACCATGCTGAGCTTTCAAATTGCCTTGATGATAATGTGGCTTTTAACTGATTTGTTGAGGCTGGTCATTTTGCACATGAAAGTTGCTACTAGCTGATTAGGAGGAAAAAAATCCACCATTGCTTCTTCTATTGCTCAGGAAATTGCAATCCTCAATCTGCAGCTTGAAAAGCATGTTGCCATGGAAATGATGCTTATGCTGTCGTAAATAAAAGTATTCCAGGGTCACCAGGGTCTGCGGCATAAACAGGGGCACAAACACTGCCTGGAAAAGTGCCAGAGTGGTTTAAACATATTGGAAGATAATTTTAATGGTATTTCACTTTCAGTGTTATCATCAGAAGGACTGATGAAGGTTAACACGTAGCTATAACCTCGGCACAAAAACGAAGCAGAAAAAGTCTTGGCTCTTGGTATTAATAAGAGTAGAGAAAACCATATCACAGCCCTCCTGACTGGTGTTCCCCAGCTCAATCAGAGCAGTGTTCTTTTCCCACTGCATCTCTCACACATTCAGCTGTGAAATCTCACTGTACGTTCACTCAGGTGCAGTTTTATTGGATTCATTAACACAGCACACGAGGGCTCAGGAAGCCAGTTGATGCTGTGAAATGCTGTGTCATGGACTACTACTGATGCAGTGAATATTCCCCGATTCTCTGGCTACATCCCACCTACAGGCCAGGAAACCATGGGAAATTGGTCTTTTCCTTGGAGGGGAGACAGTTTTGAGGAAGATCCCAGCTGAGGGAAGGCGCCCGTGTGCCTTTCACTGCTCCTGTGTGAGGGCAGTGGGAAATGACTCCCTGCAGGACCAAGAGCCAGCACGGACACAGTTCCAAAGGAGAAATCCAGAGGCCAGCAACAGAGAGGGTTTGGGATATGTTGGTTCATGTGAGTGCTCAGGAGGAAAGCAGGCAGTTACTGTTTCTGGTGGGTTCTTAACTGTTCAATGGACTGCTCAATGGCATTAAATGGGCCATACCCTGAAGCTGCCTTGGGCAGTATCAGATCAAGGATACACTGCTTTTCTCTTTGTGTTTTTAATACTCACACAAGCATTTCGAGCACAGGCAGTCACTTTAAATAAAACTACAGAGATTGCAAATGCCACAGCTTGCTTATTTACTTACTGTCTCTTAGTCTGCCCAAAATGTGGAAATAATGTTTCCAGAGATGCTGGAATTCATGTGCCTGTTGAGAATCCTGGCTCCTGTCCTGGATGATATTGCATATTCAAGGGATGATTCACTCACTCCTGAGAGGGAGGAAGGACTGTACCAGCTGTACCACCTCTCCGTGGCTGACTGACAGCCTGGTGATGTTTCCACAAGGAAGCCTCATGCCTCCAGGTTAAGCCAGCAATTATGGAACAAACAAAAGAGAAGTGAAATGGAGAGATGAATCACTGAGAGACCAAACAAAAGAGAATTGGAAAGGTGATGCCCAAGCCAGACTGACAACAAAATCTTCATTTGTCTAAGCCCAAAAGGTGCAGAGAGGATTCTGCATTTCTTTTTTGTGTAAATCAACAATGTACTTTGCCGTCTGCAAGGGAGGATTTGGGAGGGACCAGCTCAGCTTTTAGGGCTTTGTCACCTCACTCCTGTGAGAGGCTGGTAAAACCTACAGCCAGCAGCCCTCGGATAAAGCCAAGTAAGACCCAACCTTAACACTCTTGACTGCTCCATAAACTGACTTAAAAGTTCAAGAAATAGGTTTTCCCCTTTTGTACTCCAGTTTTTAAAAAAGCTTTCATCCCTGTTGGGACAGGAACTGTGTGGGATATGGGGCTGATACCATGTGCATTACACACCTCGCCATAGATTTATCACAGGAGGGCTGGCCAGGGCTTTGAAGGCAGCTGACGGCTCCCAGCTGGCCAGGAACTCACTCGTGTGGCCTCTGCAGCTTCCTAATGGGAACAGGGTGGAAAACCTGGGCTCAAAGGTTGCCCAGAATGACTAAGAGAGGAAAAATCCCTCCTGCCACTCCTGTGCTAATCAAAGGGGTGTGGAGAAGAGATTTCAATTCCTCACTCCCAAAGAGGAAAATAAGATAAATATGTATATATATAGAGAAATTACACAGCCAATTCCTGTATTAAGGAAGAAGCCTTCATGCCATCAAAATCAGTCCTGAAATTAATCTTGCTTGTGGTATAGGGAAACTGAGCCAGATAGCCCAAGCTGCCTTGAAATGTCTTTCAAACACATCTAATCTGTTTACTCCCAGGTTTTACTGCTGGCGGTACCTGGGACTTCGCCTCTGAGATTTCCTACAGTTTGTGATCCCAGCAGGTCAAAGTTTCCAAAGGTGGGGAGAAGAGGCAATCCCTTCCCTGCCTGTACGAAAGGTGTGTGCCTTGGGGCTACTAATTTAGAACCAATGAATCAGGAATAAGTCACATAAAAACCATCCAGCACTGGTGTTTACAGAGCACCTTCTCTGAGCAGACAAAGGCATGTGTCAACAGGGAAAGTGCCGTGTAGTTTGCGTGGCTCGGCGTATTTAAACAGCTTTTGCAGAGATGGGAACATGTTGCCAGGGAAGCAGGAGCCCGCACGGGTAGAGGTGCCCTCCTGCTCCGTCCAATGGGAAAATGGAGCTGCCCTTGCACTCCCTGCTTTTTGTTTTCATCTTTGCAGCATAAAAGAAGACAGAAAAGGCAGTTCTTCCAGAGGCTGATTAATGGCCCCTCTGCACAAACTGCATTTTGCACATATTTAAAAATCTTGAGCTAGATAACTCTTTGACCTAAAATATAATAGGTTCTTTTTTATTTTTTTCTGATAGTGTCCGACATTTGTACATTTTAATACTTTGTTTTTGAAGCAAGTCCTTTCTAACTTGAAGAACAAAGTGGCCAGGCTGTGGCTCTGGATGTGTGGGCACCCCCTGCACGTGTTTGGCTGGTGGCTGCTCTGAGACATCTCTAGTCCAGCTCTGGGGCTCACCAACATATCTCAGACCACCGGGAGGCACGTCCCAGTCTGGCATCAAGAGGCCCAGGAAATGTGCCCAGCACAGCTCCCATTCCCATGGTGTGTGGTCCCTGGGGTGATCAATGTCATGCCCTGCCTGTGAACCATTCCCCAAATTTTCTCTTCCCCAGAGCTCTGTGTGTGTGTGATATGAGACCAGGTTATATTAAGCCCACTGCTCAAAGGACCAGGGACGATGGCTCCCATGGGCACGTAGCAACTATGCTACAGAAAGAGTGAAAAATACAGGGAACAAGTGGCACTGTAATCCATCTTACCTACCCGGAATAGATGTACCCATGTACTGATCTCTATAAACACACCCTTTTCTCCATATGGGTGGGAATATATTTATATGCACCAGCCTCAAAATACCAGTAAGTTTTTATTAGCCCCATTTGCAGATGGGGCGACGATGACAGACAAAGGTGCCTTGATCCCTCTAGGCTGCTCCTCCTCGGGAGGGGAGAGCTGGAGTCTGCTCTCCCTAGGAGAGGTAGGAGAGGGAGGTGAGTTTTCCCAAACCCCAAGGAGCTCCTTGGTGTGGAGATCTTGCTCAGCTCTCACTTGGAATCATGCTGGCAAATAAACATGAAAGTGAAATCGGCATTGTGAGATAGTTATGCAAGAGCGGGCGGATCCCAGGACTCAGCCATTGTTCCAAACGTTTAATTAACATTATGAAAGCTGATTAAAGGAAAATCTTTAACCTCCAGGGAAATCCCATTTTCTCTCACTTCCCATACTGCTGTAATTTTCACAATGTAAGAAGGAAAGTGTTATTTCAAGGCATGATTCATATCAGCTACGACCTGATCTTTGCCACAGTCATGTCCTGCATCTTAAATAATCGCCAGCAGTGACACCAGACGGGGACACTTCTGAGACAGCATTTTTCCCCCTTTATCCCATGACCTGAATTGCCATCATAATTTCTAGACTTTGTGTCATCCTGGCATGATGACAAGTGTTCACCCACGCTCCAGAACTAAAAGCTGGTTCACAAGGACAGTGATACCTACCCAGACACAGCATCTCAGATACAAAGTGCGAATGACACGCCACAGTCCGGCGTGGTAACAGCAGGGGCTGTTTGCTTTGGTCACTGCAGCAAATTCCTTTGAAGGCAGGAGAGTGGAGCACCATCTCCAGTGACTCCCAGCTAACCCTGAGCGAACCACTTACTCTTTCTGCTCTTTTGGAACTGGGGGCAAAGGCAGTGTTACCTCTGAGGCACTGCAAACTCATGAATGTAACCAGGCACTGGAGATGTTTAGGTGGAAACTGCTATTGTAAATCATGTTAGTGGAGAGATTTGCTTTCAGCTGCAGCGGGTCTGTGAGCAAGCACAGCCCCCCAGTACTCAGCTGTGTATAGGCGGCACATTGCCTCTCTGCTCTCCCAGGACTATTTTAATTACATGGCATGGCCCATCAGAGACCTAATCCCGGGATCTAATCCTGGAGGCAACAGACAGCTGACTGTCTGGACTGTGTACTCAGAGAAGCGCCCTTGGGGCTGCAGTGAGGGCGATGCAGATGATGGGACAGGAGGACAAGCCCTCACCCCACACACAGAGCAGGCACCCACCCAGGGACAGCCAGGCCCTGGTCACCCCCTGGCCAGGGCACCACCAGCACCTCGACCTCTCTGACATGTGACTGCCCTTGGGTCCTCCCCTGGTTAACAGAATCTGGGTGGATGCTGCATCTACAGACTTCCAAATCTAATTAAGAACACGCACGGCTCCAGTCCTTTCCGAGCATCAGGCTTATATAAATACATACACATATAAATACATGGTACAAATACAGCCTCTGGCAGCAGGAGCAGTCTCGTACTCAGATCTTCAACAGTTCTTCCCATCTGTAGATCCTGCAGGTCAAAGACATTGCAGAGCTTCAGGAACCATTCTGAAAAGGGGAATGATTATTTTTTCCCACTGTTGTCTACATGTACGTGGTGCAAAATCCATTTTAATTACGATACAGCAGGGTCATCCTCACTACTTGAAGAACAGGCACCACTTTTGTGCACACAGAGACATTAGTAAAGCAGAAGCTCTATTTGTAGGATGAAATTCCTCCTTCAAAAAGCACTAGAGGTAAACCAAATTCACACTGTGAATACCAAGTGTATGAAATTCTGACTCAATAAAAGGCAGACAGCTGGGTATTCTGATAAAAACGTTTCTTTATTTTTTAATTTTTCTTTTCATTACCTGGATTCTGTGTTTGTCAGAGCAACAAAACCAAAACACAGTTTCTTTGATACGCAGCAAATCTGAAAACAATCCTGCAAGTAGCACAACACAAAAACTCCCACAAAAAGGGAAAGCTATAAAATTTGAGAGGCGACGAGGCTTTCAGAAGTGCCAGTTTCCCAGTGCAATGGCTGGAAGGGTGGCCTGGCCTGGCGGCAGTTCAATCATTTTGTAACGAAGGACAAATACTTTCAACATCCTGAGAAAGAGGGCGGGGGGACGGGGGCACGACTCCCTTGCTTTCCCTCCTCCTGCTATTCTTTCTCCTCCCTCCCCCCACCCCTCGGATTTTCAATAGCTCTTTAGTGTTTCCATCAAAGGCTTTTACCATTCATCCTCCCTTCTGGTGCCTGCCTTCCACCTGTCTATCCATCACAGCCCTAACCCAGGTCCCTTTTTTTTCCCCCCTTTGCTATTTTTCACGCGCTGGGATTTGTTTATAAGCTTCTGCATTACCTAAACTGCAGGGGAAGAGGCTGCTGGGAGGAAAGTGAGAAAGCAGGATTAAGGAGGAATAATTCAGCTCCATTGCATTTCCATCTGAACGGTCATAAAATGTGCAAATCCTGTTCCTGGGAATTTCATGTCAGGGGCCTTCCCTGCCACTGCCCTTTCCGTACCCCTTCTCTCTTTCCCTCTCATGGAAAAACAAGTGTTGGGAGGGATGCCTGTAACTCCAAGGACCCCAATAGCCACGATGTGTGTGCCAGCAGGGAGGAGGCTCCTACCAGCACGTGTGCAGGGAGACACTCCAGATGTGGCCATAAACTGCAGACAAGGGGGTGGGAGGCTGCAGGGATTGAATCCAGCAGGACAACAGGAGTGAGCAGGGAAAGGCCACTCAATATGACAGCTCCCAACACCCCCAGCTAATTAATGAGCCTGGGTAAAATACAAAAATAACCTTTCAGGCTTGTTGGCTCTGTAAGCAAATCATACAGAAATATATGATTCAGACCCCAGCAGCCTGAAGAGTTTCTACTCTCTCTTTTTTAGATCATCACCATCACAAGGCACCAAAACAGGCACAGGCCAGCCTTCCAGAGCCCAGAGATCCACCAACAATCCACCTGTCAGCAAACTGTGAGACAGAAGAAGCGCCACTGCTCTCTCTGTACAGGTCAATGGAGATTGTTCCCTGATTCAAGCAGAAGTCACTGTGGTCTCTGGGCACTGTTGCTACCTGACCAAACACTCTCAGAACAGCAAGCAGTGCTAAAAAAGGAGCTGGCCCTCAACCTGTCCTCAACCCTAGTGAGCCCACAAACCTTTTCTTGGGGGCACTTCATGTCATATCTGCTGGACCTGGCAACAGCTAGCAGCTATCTTCCACTTACAGACACATCCCGGAGATACTGAGGATCACCCAGCAGGTAGCACATGTTAAAATAAGTTCCTTCGATTGGCAGTTATTTATTATTTTTAAATAAAATGAGAATAGGTTGAATGGGTTGCTCAGCAGCAGCTCAGTTTTTTGTTTGGCAACGTCTCGGACAGTTTGACCATACGTATGACAACACAAAATAAATTTCACTTGCTTGCAGTAGCAGTTGGCTATAAATTCAGTCCATCGATGATTTATAGCTCTAGCAGCAGTGGGATATATGAAATGAGAAGCCCTTTCATCCTTAAACTGCTCTGCAGTCTGGTAGAGACGATGAAAGCCATTGTTCCTAAGGCCAGAGGAGAGCAAGAGTTCATTCAGCTGTGGTAGGAGGAGGTGTGCAAATTGGGTCCAAAGGTGAGAGGAGGCCTGGAGAAACAGCAGCCCTTGGTTTCGCAGAGCAGCCAGAAAGAAATCCTTAATGATGCTTCACCTTGCCTTGCAGGCTGGAGGGGAGCAGTATTTCCATCGACTAAATGATCTCAACTCTTTGGCTTCCCCGAGGGCACTGCACCAGGACAGACTGGGATCGCTCACCAGAGTCACTCTCAGATGTTTGTGTTCTTCCCACCCACCAGCAGCCCCAACCTGAGCATGTCTTTGGCACAGCAGGTGGGATCCTTAATCCTGCGGAGGGCCAGCCCCAAGCAAAGATTAGCAGAAGAATCTGTTTTCGTTAAAATCCAACCTACCCTTACCGTCCTCTCTGATGGTTCGGTTTAAAATGCGCATGTCCAGCTCTTGCAGCAGCTCTGCTTCTGCAGGGAAAGGGCAGTTCAGCAACCTGCCCCCTCACTCTCTAATGTCTTCCTTTCTGTTAATCAACAAGTAACTAAGACAGACACAGTGAGGAATGTTAAATGCACCTCCTCCCGGAGAATTTTGCCAGCAAGATCACTGGAATTGGGATTTTGCCTTTATTATGTTTCTTTTGACCGTGGAACTGGTCTGGTTTTCCTCCCAGTGAATTTTTTTTTTTGGTGGAAAAAAAACCCCCACAAAACAACAAAACAGGAAAAGACATACGAATAAACACTAATACGTACAGGAAAAATACAAAACTTAGCACCATGCACTCCCCTTATTATCAGACAAAGGTTGGGAAGGGTTCACAAGTGTAAAACTCTCATGTGAATTATGAGATTACTGCTCAGTTTTCTTTCAAGTCGTGGGCTGGAAACAGATGGTGGCTGTAGCATTTATGACGGCACAACATGTTACTGCAAGCCTAGCCATCTCTGCCTCTCTCCTCTCAAAAATGCAGCTGCAAGGAAAAGTTGTGGAAAATCACATTAATAGTCTCTTCCACCACACAGTTTTCCAGCCCTTCATCCCTGGCCAGCACATGGACAGAGCCATCTTGTATGCCAGCAAGAATACTCTCCTAATCCCTGTCCTGAATAGTTACCACTGACTGGCTTATTTAACAGCTAGTTAAAATGTGAGGTTTGTTAGCATTGTAAAAAAGCCTCCAGAAAGCACGTCCTTAAGGTCAGGGCAGATGCCATGTGATCCCAAGGGCTCCCTAAGGGAAACACTCAGAAAGAAGCCATCAGACTGTCTTTCAGCTGTTTATTATTTAAACATTCAGTTCAGGCCAAGCAGGTTGATTTATAAAGAAGCAGGAAGACAGATATAACAATTGCAAAAGCATCTCTGTAACTCTGGAGTCCAAATATCACTTCCAAGCAAGAGTAGAAACTTTCACAAGGGCAAAGGCTTCTGGATTTTCAGTCAGACTCCCTTACCATGACCACAGGCTTAAAAGGATCTGGGTCCCTGCAGATACAAAGACCAACTAACACCATATTTAAATATCTTGCCAGTACACAAGAAAAAAATGTCCATGTGCTTCAGTCCTGATGGAAATGCCTTGCTGCCTAAAGTATGCTCATACCTGGACTTGAACCCTTGAGCCAAGCCTGGAGCACAACCCCTCCACTCTCAAGGCACCAGAGAGGGCTCTGCTGACACCAGGGACCTCTTCAAACAGTACAAAACTGTGACCTGTTATCCCTAGGGTTTCTGTGTGCTTTACAAATGTGAAGCAATCCTGTACCACATCGTTTCTGAGAGCATTAACTCTCTGGGATTCCAAAATCAGGATTTTAGAATTACTTCTCCACTTGAGTTAATTAAGACTCTGTCAAATAATATTTTTTCCAGACAAGTGTCACTGGAGTGTCTGAGCATCCACGTTGCTACTTTCACTTTGCTGGTCTCACTACCTGGTTGGGAACATCAGCACCAGCTTTATGTGTTCATCCTTCACCACTCCAATGTGCTCCTGCCTTGCTTCCTGCAGCCAGCTATACACAGGGCAGCATTTCTGCCCTCTGGGGTGTAGAACAGGGCAACTGAAAGTAAGATAGACTTTTACCATTCCCTTTATCACTTTTCACAGCTAGACCAGGAAGTTGCTACAGAAATTCAATAGTGTACACACTTGAAACTCTAAATAGCCTTTTGCCAGAGGTAGACTCTCTCCAGGTGATATGACCATACATATCCAGTGCATATCTGTCATAATTGCAAAAGCCCTCAGACCTTTTCTCTAAGATAGAGAAGGTGCCATTTCATTTTTCTTTTGGAAACCTTCTCCTGCAGAATTCATTAGTATCCTATGCAACAATGTACTTCCTGTAAGTACTGAAATATAAAGTGTATTAGAAGTTTCCACTTCTGGTTTTATCTTTTCCTGATCTAGCCTGAAAATTCTTTTGAAGTTCCTCAAAGTGTTCTTCATATATGCTTGTTTTAGGAAATACCAGATCACTATTGGCAAACTTCTCCTTAATTAAGTGAGATAAAGAAATCAAGATGATATGATCTGATTAATTTCCCACCTTTTAAGGCACCATTTTAAGATTTTTTTTTCCCACTTGCCTTTGAAAAGAAACATGCTGAAGAAACTAAGGAAGGAGAAGGCCCAGAGAGGGCAAGCACAGCTCTGGGCTCTCCAGTGTAGAGACCAGTGAATAGTTAAAGCTTTCCCTCATTCCTGTGGAATGGTTTATTGAAAGGTTTCAGACCCTTCTGAAACTCACATCACTCTAGACAATGAGGAAAAGACTAAACTGTGCTGATTTAGCACAGTGCGCTCTTCAGGGCCTCAGCTCAGCAAGTCAACTCAGATCATGCCTAACTTTAAACACAAGTAACTTCAAAGAAACATCTCACACGCCTCAAGTTCAGCTTTGCACTGCCTCCCTTGATGAATCACAACTTGGGGTATGCAGGGAGCTAACGGGAAACATTTGCACTTGCTGACCCCAGCTGCAAGGTCCCAAACCCCCTGTAAGCTACACAGGCATAGCCCAACCACGCTGGATGGGCCAGCAGGCTCTTCACAACAAATGGATACAAGCTGTTAGGCAAGCTCTTCTGAAGCACCTCTACAAGAAACATATCCCAGAACAGCTAAAATTTGATTTAAAAGAGGTACTTGGGACAATCAGCGAAGTACACAAGCTGAGCATTAACCTGCCCGACTCCTACATGGCCTGTTGAGGAAACCACTCTGTCTGGGATAAATTGCTTCTGTCACTTTTGCTGTGCAAACCCCCTGCAGTCAAGGGGAATTCGGATCTTGAGCAGGTTTTTGAGTAGCTTCCTGGCTCCAAGGAGACCTCTGAGCAGAATACTTTACAGTGGGTGAGTTTGGGCCAAGAAATATCCTCACTTCCAAGTGTGTGAGCACAGAGCCCTCAGCCCACACCCACACTGGAAGTGCTGGAGCATCTCTCCCTCTGCCTCTGGCCCCACACAGACTCAACAGCAGCTGAGCAGGGCCCAGAGGTGAAATCTGGCCTCTTGAAACTTCCCTGGTCTTCAGCTTAAACCAGCACCACCTTTATACAGAAAACACATGAAAAGCCAAAGTGCTAAGGAAAGCTGAAGCGTGGCTGGAGTGAAGGGGACTCCCCATCTGAAATGTCTGAAACCTAAGGTTTGAGTGCTGCTGCCTCGAGATGGAAGGCAGAAGTCATGGCAGCATCGTTGGGTCAAAATTAGTCTCTCTTCAGAACAAAGACAGAGATGTTTTGATGCCAACAAAGGTTTCTTGAAAGTCATGTAGAAATGAATTAAAAGTGGATGCCCAAATCCCATAGACTGCTGAAAAAATTCCAGCTGGGGATGTCCAGCACGTCTGGAGGGGCTCTTCATACTTCAGTGAGGTCTAAAAGTTTGAGTTCATCCCCAAAGGGAGCTGAGGCCACCCAGCACTTCACCCATAGGCCCTCTGTGAACAGAGTCTTTCTTGTGGTCAAAGAGGGGCTATCTTGAATTTATGTCTTACTTCTCCCCTTGCGAGCAAACAAAACAATTTCTATGAGTAATTCTACCCACTAATTGCCAAGGAAAAGTCTGGTAAGAAATGCTCTGCATTCTTGACAGGTCAGAGGCTTCCCTAAACAAAGTTGCTGTTTTATGCTTTCTATCAGCACATGTTCACATCCGGGGTCCTTGGTGAATTCCAGTGTGGATGAGTCTCTGTGGGAAATTGCTTTTCCCTATTTTCTTGTTCTAACTGCTCCAGGAAATGAGTCTATTTTTACAACAACGCTAAACAGCAAAATATGAAACCATTATCTGCTTCGTGGCAAGAGTTTCGGGTCAGTTCTCAGGTGACTGTCACCTCCAGAGAAGTCAATGGAGTTGTATCTGCTCATGCAAGGTAGAGACCTGACCAATTATGTAATTGGTTGATCAGTTACCAGAACACAGAGCTACCACAGGCCTAAGGAGTGTCTCGTTTTCATGCGTCTCAAAGTTCATCCAAGCCCTGATGCATTGATAAGTGAAGTATTCCAGTATTATGGTCTGTAAAGATGATAATTAACTGCTGAAAGATTTAGGCATGAGCATTCTCTACAAACATCTACTTTGTCACTATCCTTATAAGTAGTATCTCTTCTGGATCCTTTTTTCACCTGCCAAATAAACCAGGGTGGGATTTTCAGAAGTGTTTAAAATTATTTTCTCCTACTTACTTGTGATTGCTTTCAAGAATACAGATATCTTCAAAATCCCCAGGAGATTTCAAGCATTATGGACTCAACTGTATCTCTAGATGCTTCTGCTTTTTGCACACCTGACTTAACAGCTACTCTGAATTTCAAAGCTGGACAGTAAACACAGTTGCCTTCATTATGCAGGATCAAAGACAGTACATAGAGGCCAGAACACCAGGTCTGATCTGAAGATGAGTGTGCAACACTTGTTACAAAACTTGGCTCCTTGTTTCCTGGTTTGAGGGACTACTTCAGCCTTGACACGTGAACTTCTTTTCTGTTGAAGCACTCAAGCGAGCCTTTCTTTGTGCATTTTATCTAAGAACTTGGGAGACATCTGGCATGCACAAGTATCAGCCCAAACAGAAATTCTGAGTTGCTCAGAACTCAAACCAAGTCAGATTTGGCGACCTGCTAGTAAGTCAAACATAAAAACGATTGGATTCCCCTCTTTTCCCTCTTCCCTCTTACAGGGAAGAAGTAACCCTGGAAAAATGTGACATGAAACTTTCAAGTGACAGAAATGCTATCACCAGGATGCTCCCAGGATTTCATCCATTGATTATGAACAAGACTAAGAGCTAGCACTGCCTTACCTCTGGGCTGGGAACGAGGTATTCGTGACTTTCCACCTAATTGGAAAGCTCACTAAACATCACTCGAGACCAGCATACAGAAAACAAACTTAGAGACAATATCTAAGGAAAACAGAACCTAACCTATGACTTGTTCTTTGATTTACAACTGCGATTGTGGGCCCCACCTCACAGTCATATGCCATGGTAATAGGCAGCAGTTCAACAAGAACCAGTCCCAACTTTTCACATGTTGTAGTGATTCTGAGCTACTTCAGCACATACTTTAGCCTGATGCAGCAAGTAATTGGAATGACTAAAGGGACAGGTGGCATGCCACAACTGAAAAAAAAAAGAATAATCGAGCCTTTGGTCTTGTTTATTCTACCTTCTAATTCCTTTTCTTTTCCCTGAACCAAAAGTTGCCAAATTTCACAGGAAGTTTGCTCTCATTAATTTCTCCCATCTCAAATTTGTCTGTTATCAGTACGACTGCCAGTTTTCAATTTGGGTACCTAAACAGATGATCTGAAATTGGGCTCATTGGCATTAGTGACTGCAGTCCTGAATCCACCCATGCCAAGGAAATATTTTCCCCCAAAATGAAGAAACATGTAGTTCAAAATGGAAACCTCCACGGGAGCAGGAGTGGAACTGTCCCAGCTGCTCTCCTAGTCGTATATACAAGTCTCGTTACTTTATCTTTGGGGTTGCTTACAAAATCCTTCAACACTCTGAGAGCACAAAGACCCCCAGCCCACAACTGGGATCCTGTGCCAGGAAGGCACACCCTAATTAAAAAATAAAGCATCAACTCTGCTCCATTTGCCTGAGGTCAATGGCATGTTTGTCCAAAGCTAGGAGCACGCTCAGGCACCAGTTTGAAGAAGAGCAAACACAGGCATCTCTTAAAGTGTTTTTCCATATTAGGGCCTGGGAAAAAAAATTTAGGATTGGGCACATGATAAAAACCGTTCCCCTAGGAAATGTTACCCACACCATAAAAGGAAGGAACGGCACTGAACTAAAGGAGAATGAAAATTGTCTACTAAATTTTTGTAAATTCCCATAAAATCTGAGTCTTGTTCTATGTGCATAACTGTAAGTCATGAAAGGCTGATTCCTTACAGAAGCAGGAAATGACTGGCCCATCACGATAGGATAAAAGGCTGCATAATTGCCTGGGCAGAAAGATGGATTTCCATCAATCACTACGTTCTCTGACAATATGGCAGTGGCTTTTGATCATGTATCTGATGCACAGTAATTAGGCAAAATGACTTACCCTCAATCTTTTCAGTATTTAGCTCTAAGGGTGCAAGGATTCATTCTTGGAAAGGGAAGATGGTCGTGTGATTTAGGGCACTGGATGAGCACTCAGATCTGAGTCCTCTCCCTGGTTCTGTCACAGCCTTGCTGTATGACCTTGCACAGGCTTTTCTCCATGCCTCGGTCTCGCCTAAAATGGGATAACAATAGTTCTTTATTTCAGAGGAGATAGGAACACAAACCAGCTCAAGGCTGTGCCACAGAAATGCTACAGCAAAGAGCAGCACAGAAAAGCTCAGACATGGAATAATGCCTCGCTAATAAAATGTGGGAAGACAGGCAGTAATTAAATTGACTAATAAACACAAAACGTAGGCTGATTTTTAAGGAATGCAACACTGATAGGCTTTGTTACCCAAAATTAAAGGAAATTTAAGTGGGATTCTTATGAGTTTACCTGACTCTGAGATCTGCTAGTAGTACACACTGTGCATTAGAAACACCAAGGAAATGACTTCATTCAAAACCTCCAAATGGTGTCTGCTTTACAGCAAGCACCATTTCCAGCCCAAGTGAGGGTCACATAACTATCCAGAACAACATTTTCAAAGCCGTGGGAGGGGCCTACAAACATGATTTCCTTCTATTTACAGTAATACACGAGCATGCAAACCTGAGGTAGTTTTGAAACTTCAAAATAAAATCTGAAACTTTCAAATTGAAACATTAAATGGGGCCACTGATCCTAATTAAACTGTCAGATGTCTGGAACAGCTTCAATGCCACTATTAGAGTCACACTGCTGCTGGAATTGGACAGGGCTTTAGCAAAGAGTCTTCAGTAGTGAGTATTTCTCCAAATGCAAAGATAAATCTTTTTCTCTAAAGCATTTGCCTCTCACATGTATATAATTTCATAATTTCAGTTATGGGCCTGTGGGTCTGGGACAGAGGATCTCAGGGCACATGCCTACATAAACCATCTGATTTGGAGACCAACAGATCAAAGGCTGTTCTGTCAGGGAGGAGGAGAGTAAACAGATATGAGACACATCTTAGGAAGGGAAAATCATTTCTGAGAAACAGAAACAAGAGGGATGGGAAAGTCAGGCAGAGAATAGCTGGCAAACAGCCCACAGAAAGGTAACGTGGACCTGAGGAGAACAGGCAAGAGAATCTCCTAAGTGGAGTGCTGAAGCCCATTGGAACGAGGACACCCAAATATGCTGTTTTAAGCAAGAGTAAAAAGCCTAAACCCAAAGTGCTGGAGCTGCCTGGGAACCTGGGAGAGGAGCAACTGCCTGCAGTCATCGTGCACTGCTTAACACAGCAGATGCCAGGCAGGACAGAGGACAGGAGAAAAGGAAAGAAAACTGGCACATAGTCCTTGGTTTCACTCAATAAAATCTACTGAAAGACAGGTCTGGAAAGATGAAGCACAGAATTAAATGTAATGAATTGACTAAAGAACCAGTGAGCATGCACATATTGTAACGCTGACATTGGGTTTGGGCAGTCCTCCCTGCACGTCTTTTCTGATCAGACAAGATCTCAGAAAAAGATACAATCAGACCAAGAAGTTCTGGATCCCTGGACAGAGGAAATGAGTGCAGAATGTAGAACAGAAAAACATTTCATCCTCAAACTGCTGCCTACAATGTGGAAGGACAAAACCAACAAGGTGTTGAAGCATTGCATGGAAGTGCAACTTTTGACAACCACCATCCTTCACTCCATTAAATCCCCTACTCACCCCCCACCCCACAAATAACAGAGGTGTCCATCAGATATCTTGTGGCTCCAACTGCTCACACCCTTCCCTGTAACACTCCAAATGCAGCACATTAGAAGTCCAGAGGGAGTCCACCTCCAGCAGACAGCAGAAGAAGATATGACACGGCATTCACAAATGCACAGAGAACTGTTTAATTTACAGCCACAATGGTGAAACAAACCATTTCAGAGCTTGGACATTCAAAGTTAAGTCTGACACTCATTCTTATATTCACTTATTGTGCTTAAGTATTAGAGAACACAGGATTACATTAACCGTACACGACAATCTGAGATCCCTGCGGGACCGAGGAGTGGAAGGGATGAGCAAGAATGAGGGACCAGCCCCTCAAGTGGTGTAAGCTGGTACAGCTCCATTGCAGGCAATGGAGATCCGGTGATTTACACCAGCTGAGGATATGGCCCTTGAAATGTCCAACTTAACTTTGAATTAACGACTCCCATGTCACAACCTTCCATGTCACTGCTCCTCCTGGTTGTATCTGCCACTTTGAAGGAGGACTAATCCCACAGCCCGCCACGGTCCCAAGGCTGGTGGGTGAGAGCTCAGCTGGACTACAGGAAGTGAGCTCATGTCGTGACACTACTCCTCGCAGTTTAACAGCCACGGACTGCATCCTCATCTGATGTAAACTAGCTTGGGGGCAGCTGAAGTCAGAAACATTTGCCAATTTATAGTAGCTGAGAACATAGCCCTGAGATTTTTGTGTTTTCTGCCGCATGCTGTATGAACACTGTGCTTGACAACAATGACTCGTGTGCGTTTCATTCCTCGTAACAAAATTAACTCAAGACTGCAAGTCTCAAACAAACGGCTACTGGAAAAGTCCCCATTCAGTCTTCACTCTCTCCTGGTGCGCTGAATTTGGCGTAACACGTTTATTTGCTGGCACCAACAAAACCTCTCGGATTGCTTTGTTTTCAAGACTCTGCTACAAGGCCAGACTCCCTCGGGATGTAAATCAGAGCTCCAGGATACCCAGGGGAGTCACTCCCAAGGAGTTGGCCCACAAACCCAAACACAACCTTCTCATGACAGTGCAACCACAGGACTCTTTCCAAGAGTTGTTTTGCAAACTATTCCACTTAAGTGACTTTGACATCCTTTCATACCTGCACAGTGTCTGAGTGGGTCACATAATGCTTTTTCATCTACATGATTTTAATGGATATATGTTTGGTTTTTTTTCTTTCATTAGATATCTTTTAGACAAAAAAAAAGGAACGGAGCAACATTATTGGCATCCCACTGAAACATAAATATATAAATTACATTTTATACACTTTTTTAAACGCAGACACATACATTCATGTGCATAACATTGTGAACAGTACACTTAGTGGAAAACAAGCACAGACAATCTTAGTTAAATGTATTTCCAGTTTTGGTGCTCAACAAATACACTGGGAAAATGATCACAAAATAGAACGGTGACTAACTCTATCTCTGCATTAGCATCTGAAGCCAATAATGCCTGTTAGCTAACATTGCTTTGTTTGGTTGAATTTGGACATAGCTACAGGAACAGGAGGGGAATGTTTGAACTATATTTAGAGAAATGGAAAGGTTAAACATCTCGCTCTCTTTTGTTGTTTTAAGGTTCTGCAGTTCATTCACATTTGAAGATATTTTTATTTGAGTGGAAACACTGTCTTCAAGACAAACTTTTCTGTTGTTCCAAACTAAGAAAACTCTTTCATCTCTTTGTAGATGTTTCACAAATAAAAGAATCCAGTAGTTCACTTTACATATCCAATGTCATAATCCAAGTAAAACAAAGGGTACATAATCCAAACTACTGGGGTGGGGCAGTGATTTTGGCCAAGTGAGTAGCCATGTCATATCTGGCACAGCCCTAAATTTCCAAAGCAGCACAGAAGGATTTATCCATGTGGCTCCCACTGCAATCTGTGGGGAACTGAACATTTAATCCCTTGGCACTTTGAAAATACAGGAGCTGGTGCCAGAGTATTTTATCTGCCCTGCTATAGTTAAAATAGATTTTGATGTTATTTGGGCTATTCTACTACAAAAATATGACCACAAAATGCTTTTTTTTTTCTTTTTTTCTTTTTTTTTTTTTTTGGTTCAAGAAAACATAGCAGGCTTTCTCAGGTATATAAAACTGTTAATTTTTAGATAAAAATACAAACTTCACCTTTACAAAAACACATATTTCTGTTGAATACACATAAAGCATAACATTTTACCAAAAATAAAGAATTTTAGGTTTTGTTCAAATATTTGCAGCAAGGTAGTTCCCATGCCACCATGACATTATACAATGCAGATACAAGAATTTGTACATTTCACACAGCTCCAACATGTGAAATAAAAGTATCTGTATACTGATAAGAATGACAATTGCTAACACAATATCACTAGTAGGCAACTGGCATAAGTCTTAAAGAAAAAAAAAGGATTTTTGCATGGATATCCTATGATTTGTTTACGCACATCTCTCTTTTTTTTTCTCTTTTTCTTTTATGTAATGCTTTAAATTACGGGGGAGGTTGGGGAACATAAACCAAGAAACGTCTAGAAAATTATGCATAGGTATACCATTTTTATTTTAATACATCTCATTAGTTTGCATCCCACTAGGAGAAATACCATAATGTTTTGTGTTCTGCTTATTGTTATACCAGTCTTTTATATGTGTTATTGGCAAATGTAGTCCAAGAGATAATAAAAAGCTAGGCAAAGAGTAAAAAGAAAACTTAATAATCACTTTATGGTGTAAAAAAAAAAATCCACTTAAGGCTCCCCAGAAGGTTTTTTTGTATAGACTTTTAAAACACCACCAAGCAAGGACGTATTGTTCTATAGTGTTTGCGTGGCATTTGATCATTTCATACATTCCTGCTTTTTTTGTGCCTGAAGTCCACCAGTGTCCATCCATCTTCATCAAGAACGCAGGCACATTTCTTGACGTAAAGCACCGTTGACTGCTCTGACAGAAATCCACTATTCACTTAGATTTTTGTCATGTTTTTGAGTACTTTTGGTATCCTCCATTCATTCAACTGTCTTTTTTTCTTTTCTGTTTTTCTTTCTTTCGTTTTTTTTCTTTTTTGGACAGGGAAGCTTCCTATTGTTTCACAGAGTGCTACAATACTTGCTTTGATGTCACATTAAACAAATGTACATTGTCTCTTTGTTCTCATTAAGTGTTCTTTTGAGCCAGTTTTTTCACACAGGAGAACAAATAAAGTATACAGTCAATAAGCACCATACATAGTAGGTTCAGGAATGTAACAAACCATGTACATCCATGTCCCAGAGAGAAGTTTTTTTTCTAGCTTATTTTCACCTTACATCTGCAGGAGAGAAAAAAGATACAATAACTCTATGATTAGAATCAAAGGTCCTGTCCTTGAAGTAGATGACTTAAAAAAAAAAAAACTGTTCTGCATGAAGAGTCACTAACCTGGGACAAGAAGTTCTAAATGCTGTTTTGATTGAGTTTACATGCTCACTTTTAAAGTTGAATTTTAGAAAATCTTTGCTTCTATCATACTACTCCCAATAAATACCTGTTAATCTGAAACAGGATATCAAGTTTAGCATTGTTTAGAAATGATACATTGGTATAAATGAAAACTGCCACTGGGAGTTTATGTGCAAAAACAGGGGCTTGAAATTAAATTCACCATCATCCAGGCATTAGGCACAGACACTGCAAAATCCAAATCATTCCCACTCCAAATACCAGAACCAATTGCAAGTGCTGCAGTTTACATACTTTCAAGTCATTAAGAAATGGAAATTCCATATTTAATTTGGAATGTGTGTCGCCATCATCATACATTGCTAATATGTTGGCCAAAGGATTTCAGTCATTTTTTGCACTGAGGGTGTTAGTTTTTCACTACACTGAAAACCTCATGAATTTTGATGACTGACTATCATCATCCTACTGAGACTGAACAGACCAAAAAAAGATCTTAATTTTCTGGTGAAAGTAACACAGGGCTCTGCAACACAAAATAAAAAAATGGCATTTCTTAGCATCTTTCTTGTCAAGTAAGCAGATCCATCAGATTGTGTCAGGTGCATGTGCAATCAACCCCAGCTCACGCCAGAACGTGAGTTTGATGGTCACACAAATAATAGGATTTGCTGTATGTACACTCAATGTTTCACAGCCAGGGACTGGGAACACAACAATTTGTAACCTGAAAATTCATTCATGCATTATCACGTGATGCTTTGACCTCAGAAATCAATAATGAAACACAAGCAGAAGCAATGGAACTTGAGATTTCAGAAGCTGAAGTATTAGCACCCTCCAATAAAAAAGAAATAAAAAAGGCAAGAAAAGGAAGTAGCTCAAGAATGTAAGATGCTGATGGTGATGTGGAGCTTAAAGGGAAAATACCAGCAGGTAGAATTATCAAAGCCAATCAAATCTAATCTCTTTGCAGCCTTGAGGTAGCAAGTGTCAAGATTTTGAACAGTGATTAAGTCGAAGTGATGATATTTGATTAAGTTTTCCAGTTCTTGTGCTATTAGGGTGTTCAGCATATAGGTCCTACCTGAATATCAAATAGTTCCAGTAGGTTTTATGTTGGTTTTAACTTTTTTCGTTTCCGTTTTTTACCTGATTCCCTAGGCCTTCCTGTTAACATAAGGGCAGGGCTGGTGAAAAGCCCTAAGGTAATGCATTTCGTGTAACACTGAAGTCATAAATACTCAAACCGTTTACATTTCAAAGAAATCTCATTATCCTTCGCATTAAAGTAATAACTTTACAACGTCTGATTTGACATTGAGTTTACAAAGTAATTACACAAAAGTAAAGAAATAATAAACGAAGTTGGCATTGCACACGTCATTCCCAAGATCCATCTATAATTACTGTTACCATGCAGGACTCAACATTTCCCTTCAGCTCTGGAGTTGAGCTATTTTCAGCTCACCATCCACTTGCTGGGTGCAAGTTTTGTTCCTACCAGTAATTAACTCCTAGGAACACATATTTCTCCGTGAGAATTCTGCCCCATTTTTTACGCACATCAAAACCAATTGCTTAGTCTTTGGCAATTAAAGACAATTTGGAAAACTGAAACTGATCTAATGAAACTTTTTTCCCAAATGGGAGACACAGAAAATGTATCAAACCATATGCACATTAAAAATAGCCACTTTATGTGTGGTTTTGTCTAATAACTCCACCTAGTTTCAGCTAAACACTCAGCTCAGATTATAAATTGATGTCCAGTAAAATCGCAGCAGAGGTTTAACTTCATTTTTATAGAAATTCTAATTCCTCTGCTCTGTACATAGCAACTGATGTTTACATCTGCTTGGAACCAGGTTTATGTCTCCATCCTGGATGGAGCCAGGACAGAAAACCTTCCTTACCCGACCACCTCTACAAAATCTATCACCTTGGGGCAGCTTTCCTCCCATGTTAACCTGCTCTTCACTGACTCTTTTAATTTTGGGCTGGTTCTACTGCACTCTTAGATTCCCTGCAGAGGTGCAAAACAAACTTTGGAGGCTTCCTTCAAGAGTATCAGGAGAAAGGGAAATGTCCTTTCTACCATAGCGGGTTTCCTGTGTAAGTGTGTCAAGCTCTGCATTGACTGCACTGCAGTAAGTAGATCTGAGTAATGATTTTAGATCATTCAGAATGATTTTATGAAAGCCAGATTTAAAGTAAGAATTTTTCCCCATAAATCTTTCCCCATTGTAACTCAAGGGTTGTCTTGATAAGGCATGTTTAGGTTTAAGGCAACAACTGACAAATTCTTGAGTAAACATGCGTAAGGAAACAACAGGAATGAGGAGTGTTGTTTCCAAACTAAGTCCTTAGCCTTGAATACTGAATTTATTCCAAAGTGCTTTACATTAATTTCATTCATATTTTCCCCAAGGTCAAGTAAATCTCAGTGTTAGCCCTGTCTCCATAATTCTAAAGAAATTAGGCAACAGAGTTCACCCAGGAGCTGCAACATGACAACCTTTAATTTAGTAAAGCAAGACCTGAACACTACCGGGCATTTACATTTATTTAAAGGCCAGCCTAATGACAAGTGATACACTTCAAATTTGAAATCCAAACTCCTTATACAGCACAAACTGGCCCTCATTTTGCATCTTCAACACAGAGAAGCAGCTGGAAGCTTCTCTACTGAGTTCACTGTAAGCAATGTTTGCTTTATATGCTTTACTAATATAAAAATAAGGTCCATATTAAATCAGCATTAATGCAAAAATAAAAGGAAAACATACCAGTTTCTTCTTCTCTATAATCTGAATTAGTATTTGATGATGTACAGGTGCATTCCATATGCTCTTCTAATCTCACCAGAACTTCTTTTAATTTTGGCTTTTTTCTAACATATTCCACTTTTGCCACCTATAAAATACGATGAGGTATGTACTGAGACACATCAACATGGTTACAGTTCAGAACTGAAGACAGATAACTACAAACCTCTATTTTTAATGTAGCCAAACCCATATAAAATGTTAGCATACTAATCATCTTTTATCTTAATTGTGCATCATGTAACTATTTATTGCACAGACTATTTGTTTATTCAGGTTCAGCAGTTTGAAACAATTTTCCCCCAAGAGATAAAACAATTTCCCATTCATTTTGGTTTGATGTTTTAAGCAACTCAGTTTCCACATGTATCACAATAAACTTCTTTACAGATTCAGATCAGTGGTTGTTCTTGTAAACTGCCACTTTTTAGCACAATCTTCTGTACATGTTGTTAAAGGCTGACAGTGAAGGCATTACAATGGTTTGTAATACATTTTATTATTTACAAATTGGTGTCTCCAGAGCCCTCTGGATGTAAAGTGCTCAACCTTACACAACCAGCATCTGAACATCACCTCAGAAAGCACAGTCTCATTCCTACTCCCTCCCTGCAGTAATCTGGGGCTTGATCACAAGAGCTCTCAAGTTTTTAGGTCCAAGGGAACGACCACTCCTACACGGGGTCCAGCCTTTGGCTTTATTGTGGGTAGCTGGCAGACTGAGTATTTCTCCCCAGTCCTTCCAACTGTTCACAACTGCACTGCTCCACTTATGGCTTCCTTAAAATAAAAAAGTCTGGAGGGCAAGCTGAGGTTGGAGGAAGGATCATGCTGGAGCAGCTCTGGCTACGTGCAGATCTCTCATCTGAAGGAAACCAAGGCAGAACAGAAGGATGTTGGGGTGGGGGATACTGAACACGAGGACATCCTGACCCACAGGCTGGCAGCTGGGAGAGGAAGAATGGCAGAGAGGGCAGGAGCACTGACGTTCTGGGGTGCAGAAATAGCTCGTGGGATGCTGGGCACTGACTTGTGCTAAGTGTAATGGGCATGATGGTCTGGGCCATGCAAGGGAATATGGCATAATATGGGCAAGGAGAGTGATAGAGAGCTTGTACAGGGTCCAGTGTTTGGTTCTCAGCTGTGCTGAACACTGCAGAACAGGCGGTGATCATTGCTTGAAATGGAAACCACTGCAATTAAATCATGGCTTCTCAGACCTACTCAGCATCTGACAAAAGGGCTGCAGTGTGGCTGTCCCAGCAAACAAGACAATTACAAATGCCATGGATGCAGTATAAAGCAGAGAGACGGGGGAACAGAAGGACAGGAGAGGCTGGTTGTCTCTACAGAAGTTCCATGACAAAGCCATAAAGGCTGGTCCAACCGAAAGCTCCAGTCATTACTAAATAAAGCATCCACAATTCACTCCCAGCCATGGTTTCCTTGTGTGGGGATTCAATGCTCCAAATCAATCTTCACACTGTGAAAATCATTCCCTTGCCCTTTCAAAACTGGAGCAACAGTGTCACAAAATGAGAGTGGTGGCTGGAAAAAAACATTACATTTCCAGTTCCCAGAAACATTCTTCTGGCTCTGGGGACACAACTATCAAGGGCCTCTGAATGTCAGTGAGAGAAGCTAGAGCAAAATCCTGGCCTTTTTAAAGCCAACGGGAGATCTGCCTTCGCTTCCACAGAGCAAGGAGCTCAGATCCACATTTTAGTCACCACCCCTTGTGTCAACAGGATCTGGAGATGATTTTCATTTACCCAGCTAACAAAAGTTACAGAGACACGTGCAATAACTAAAGGATCCACATTAAAAGGTATCTTCTGAAATTGTTAGATCTCCATGTGAACAGATTAACAGCTGGCCATGACACACCAGAACACTTTATCTGAAAGACTAACTATGGGTCGAAGCAGTATGTTTCAAAACTTCCTATCAGAACCCAGTTTCCTATCAGAACCCAACTCCATCAAGCCTTTGAACACGATGGTTTGAAAATGTATGGTACAACTGAGTCATCTGGCATCAAAGGATGACTAATCCTTAAAATTTATGAAAACAAACAGTAATTAAGACACCTCCATCATCAGAGACAAAGAAAGGGACCCAGCAATCACGAAACAGCTTTCAGATCTGCCATGCTTATTACAGCTGTTAGAAAAAACCAGTCTTATTGAAAATTACATGCAAGAAAAATAAACTGTAATCAAGCTTTTAAAAGCCTGTCCTTGTTTTGCTTGGTTTTACAAACTGAAAGATATATGCAGTTCCTGTGGCTATTTGGTATTAAACAACAGTAAAAAACCACAGAAACAGTAATACTCTGAAGAGGGTCATAATGAATTCATGCAGCAATTTAAAGCTGGCTTTTAGTACTGTAGTTAGAACACAATCCAGCACACGTTCCACTGCCCTACTTCATGCTACACAAGTTTGAAGGAATGTCATTTGGTAAGATGTTGCAAATATTGGAACTGAAGCAGCACAAACCAGATAAGCTGCTGTGTCTGTGTCACCTGTTAACACCTGCTGCCACACACAATGCTGATCTACAACAACAAAGGCTGCAGGTCACATTTTCAGTGGGTATAAACATGGATAGCTGTGCCAACAGCATGGGATTTGGCCTTGTGTACACATCTTTTTTTCTTCTTTGTATTTTTCTCCCTTGTGTTCATATTGTGCCGTTACTCTCAAGTGTATTACTTTGAGGTGGTCAGTCCTCAACAAATCAACAAGCTCCTTTTACTTGTCTCTAATGCAACAAAAATAAAAATCCTCAAACACTCCAGATCCAGAAAATACCACTGTATAAAAACCCTTTGAGAGCAAGACAGGGAAATAACTGATTAGCTTAAATGGTTTATAATCAGTGGCACCATACTTGCATCAGTGCAGATTCTAGGTCTACATTCTGCAATACAGTGTGGTGGCTAAGCAAAAATGAAAATAAAATCTGATAAAAATATGTGGCCTAATGGAAACATCATGGGAACACTTCTTCTTAGAGATTCTCCAGGAGAGATGAAATCAGGGCAGGAAAAAAAACAAGACTGTAAGCAGGAAAGTCCAAAACACCTCTAGTACAAAGCTAGAACTTATCATGGACAGGAGCTTGCAAGAGAAGTCTCAGCACAGAAAGTTCCTCGTAACAGCAAAACTCATGAGGCTGATACCTAAATACTGGATGGAAACAAGCCCAAAAAGCAACTGAATGAGGATACTTTTTGGAATCTACTGCTTCCATATTAAAATAAATGCACACAGATACAATGGAGGGAAAACCTGCCTGTGAGGAAGATGTGAGTCAACAGAGACTAAAGGACTGAGGAGGGATCCTGCAGGGCCTGACAAGGCACTGCTCCAGGGACAGGAGGGCAGGATGGCTGTGTGGGGTCTGTGTGTCCCTGAGCAGAGCAGCCAGACCCTGCTCTCTGCCAGGCTCCCCACGCTCTGAGGGCACCTGGCTGCTTTTCCACCTTCACCTCTATCAGGGTTTCCTTTGTTTCTCCCATTCCTAAACTGACCTTTGATACCTGGTCCTGCCTGCCAGTCCCACTGAGTGCTGGCTGCAATCTCAGTTAAGCCACAGCTCGAAGTGCTGCTTATCCCAATGGCAGAAACAGTCACTGAAGAAAAAGGTTCTTAAACCTGCAAACATGACACAGCCATTTCTCCTACACATCCCATGTGCTCTGTATGGCCTTTTCACTGCCCTGCTCTGAGGCTGGGTAGCTCTGCTGAACAACTCATCCTGAACTCCAGCACTTTTTTCCAACCTCTGAACAACTCCCCAGTGACAGCTGAGGAGCTGTTCCTGCATTCCCTCATGTCCAGCTCCCTTTCTCTGCACCTCACCCTCATATTAATGTACTCTAACAATATACTAGGTTAAGATTCCCCAGATCAGCTCAACATTGAACATGCAGAAATGGCTGAAGCTGGCACGGCTTCTGCTCAAGGCCAACCTGAGGCAAAGCTGAGGTAGATGGCATCATTTGGCTCTTGTTTCTCAGTGTGTAAATAAGCACTGCTGCAAACAATCATAATGTTCAGCTTGGCTATTCAAAATGAGCAGTATAGGCAGGATTTTCTCTATAATATTAATTACCTTCTGCTTCTGTGACCAAACCCACCAAGAACACCACCACGCTGGGAAGACTCTTGTTCAGACCCCCCCAAATAAATTATGGTCTGGTACTTGGTAAATACTTGAACTCACTGGACAGAAGCAACAGGATCTGCAGATGTTACCGAATGCTTCTGCACACAGAGGAGGAAATCTCTCTGTAACAGACACCAACACCCCTAACTCACCCATCCTTGTCATCATTCCCCTATCATGAGAGCAATACAAGCCCTTCCTTCCCTATCAAAGAGCAGCTCCCAACCAGCCTCTTCATCTCAGTCTGAGTTCTGCAGGGCTGTGCAGGTGCAGTTTGCTGAACAGAGATGTCTTTGGAGCCAGGAGGCTGTGCTCTCATGGGCTCACTCTGCCACCATGCAAGGCAAACCCACCTTTCACTAATGAAACCCAGCCCATGAAAGGGAAACCTCACACGACCCATTTCAGGGAAGCTGTTCCACCAACCCCCCTGGCTTGGAGCCTCCCTACAGCTTCAATTCCACAAGCCCATTAAGGGTATTTCACTGATGAGAACTCAGTGGAAATGAAAAAAAGGACATCCCCGAACCCTCCAGCCTTTGAATCATGTCCCAGGAATGAAATGCCCCAAGACAAGCACCTCCACTGCTCCTCCCACACTGCCCCAGCTGTCTCTGAACCTTGACTACAGCAGCCCTCAGTGAGACAAAGAAAACACCCTTTGCTTTCGCCTGTTGGATGATGCAAACCCACTTGCTGACCTTTCTGGATGAACATTTTTCTAGTGTGAATGGGCCAGCTATGATCTCACTACCTTGTCAATGAGGAGGAAGTGGGGAAAGCCTTTTCAATGTTCCATCAAAAGAGAGCTTTTATGCAGTCTGACATCAGGGGAAAACACAAGCCGGCTTTCCAACTGCACTGCAGAGCAGCTGAGAAGGCTCTCCAAAACCGCTCCCACCTTTCCAGGGACCTTCGCTCTGAGCCAGCTACTTAATGGCATGAGCAGACATTCAGCTCTAAACTTAGGATTGGCAAAAGGCTCAGAAAACCATCAATTACATCAAAGCTACAAGGGGATCTGACTCTGGAGGGCATAAATATGGATTCTGTTCTAAGAGTTCTGGTGTGACAGTGGGGTCAGCCTACAACCTTTACAATGAACATCCTGTTCCTGCTTGACCTCTTGTCCTTTTTTTCCCCTGCTACTTAATGACTGTTTGGAGCAGTCTTGGAGCTTGGAAAAAAAAAAAAAACGTCCTCCAAAGCTGGCTGACGTATATTGATATTGCTGGTGGCAATATATTTACACAGCCACAAAAAGCAGCTGCTCCACTGAGCCTACTTTTAGCTTGTGCCCTACTAAAATGAATGCAAATCTCAAAGCACTACAACGGGCTGACTGAGAGACTAAGATTCCTTCAACGTGGTGCTGTGCTGGGGAAGCAGCCCCAGCAGTGACATCCTGCAAAGCTGCTGCCAGGAGTTTGCAGCTCTCAGGGAACGCTCGGTGTCCCAGCAGCAAGGGGACAGACAAGACCCTCTCTCTTACCTGCATCTGCCCCATCCCTGCAGAGGTAGGAGAGAAGCACAAGATTCCATTATCACACACAGGTACCAACAGCAAGTTCATAACACAAGTCTCAGCTCTTTGCTGAGCACATCCAGCTGCTCTGTACGTGTTTGCTGCTGCACGAAATCAACTGGAAGCTGCATCAAACCCAAAGGCAACAGAACTAAATATCACAACCCTGAGGCACTTTGCTGTTTAGCTCCTGTTCAGAAAGGCTCACAATTGCAGTCCTTCAATCTCCCCAGATTGTTCTCAACCCTCAAGTAATTACTGATCCAAATTTTTACCTCATTTTTAATTGTTGCTGCAAAGCATACCCCACAAAGGCAAGGCAGTAAGCAAGTGTAAAGTATGATTATTTTTGGGAACAGTGAGGGAATCTCAGATGTTTCTCCAGCTTATTTGGATGCAAAAACATTTTTCAGATGTTCAGAAACAGAAAAGAAAAAGAAATCCTGCCCAGACACATGTCTGCAGTATGAAAAACAGTGTATGAAAAACAATGAAATAGCTTAGGTGCCTTATTTTTGTTCTAGGATGTATAGCACTAAGTGAACAGCACTTTCCTCAAGAAATCCATTGCAAGTGCAGCAATCAGTGTGCTGTGCTGAGCAATTTTATCTTCAAGAATGTGGTGGGGTTTATAGAATTCTTTTCTTAAGAAATTCAGGGCAACAAGAACTCAGAGTCTTCACAATATGAATGCTAAGTGTAAGTCTAATCTCCTACACACAGATGTAGATCAACAGCACTTGTTTAAATACTGATAAAAATTAGAACACAGTGAAGCCAAACGAACATAAATATTTCACGTAGTATTTACTGGAAAGTTGCAATAGGGATTTTGTCTAATGAGTAAATACAGCATGAAGCTGTTGAGTCTTCTATCCCTGGGGTAAGATAATTTGAAACACATTTTTTCAGATCAAAAGTGTTATGTTGTCAAATATAAAAGCCCAATTTAGGCTGCATAATATTTAATTAAGAAAACAGCATTCCATACTGTGATTTATTTATTTTTTTAAGTCCAATGCCCCTTGAGTCATTTTATCTTCTTAACTTTAAGATCTGTACTGTGCAAGATCATGGGAAAGGCACAATCAACTTTATTTTCATTGCAAAAAAAAAAAAAAAAAAAAGAGACAAAACCTAAAGGGAATCCAGTGAAAATCAAATCCAAACCCAAGATTTTCCAATGACCACGTAACTTGAAAAGGCCATCTGTTCACTCCAAATGGAGAAGGGCGTTCTACCCGAGGATGGAGAGTAAAGATTTGGGTCACACAGGCACAGGGCTGAGTGGAGTTCCCAGGCTGAAGAGGACCCCGTCAGGGCCCTGCAGCCCCCTGCTCACCTTGACACTCCTGTGGTGTATCCGGGAGGGCTGGCACTTGACGCTGCTGGTGTTGCAGCAGCCGGTGCAGCGCTTCACCTCCACGCAGGGCGGCCATATCAGGAAGTTGGCCGAGGTGGGGTCGATCTGGCTCCGAGGTATCTCGTAGATCACCGTCCGCGTCTTGCACACCGCCGGGATGGCCTCCTCTGCGGGCACAGGAGAGTCACAGCCCCAGCTGAGCAGCTGCTCCCACCCCAGAGCACCCACAGGCACCAGGTACGCGTGGGACCAGTGCTCCCAGTCCCCACTGGTCACTGGCAAGCCAGTGCTGAGCGCTGTTTGCTGACAACTGAGCTGTGGTGTTAGCCTGGGGACAAGCTTGACTCGCTCCCAAAGCCCAGCCCTAAAATGAGGGTTTCCAGTGGCCTGGCTCCTGACACAGCTCAGGGCACACACCATGAGATAAGACAATCCTGGCTCTGGAAGTGACAGCAAGCCAGGAGCTCCTCCACATTTGATAACCCCCTAGTACAGCCTCAGAGTGACTGTGCAACAGCAGCTGTTGTTTTCCAGCACTGGGATCATCACTGCACACAAATACCATCACACAAACACCTGGCAAACAGCACCTCAGAAGTGAAACCGAGAATTATCTGTATCACACCCAATTTGCCCAGCTGGGAAACAACCTGCACCAGCTTGAAACTTTCAAGACTTGGGTTTCCACTTCCAGAACTTTAAGACTCCCACAGATCAAGGAGTCTGGTTCATCCACCCTTCCAAAGGGCAACTGCCGTTTTTTCTGAAGTTATCAAAGCTTTGTACATGGTGAGTTTTACTTAATTTGTTATTTCCTGAATGAGGCAAAACCACCAGAGTAGCATGACCGAAAAACCTGCAGCTGAACCAAGATCCTGGCGGGCTCAGGTAAGGTGAGCTTGTTTAGGATTACAATGAGTAGCTCTGTAGCACTGCCTGATGCTGCCATGATCCAAACCATGTATCATCATCAACCTAGGGACTGTTTAAGAAGCCAAGCTGGTATTTCAAAACAGTCCAGAAAAAAATAGCAATTGCAGGGACAAGTTGTTTGCTGGTAAGTTCTCCAAAGACAGCTGGGAGATTTTTTTTTCCTTGCCTTACAGTGGAAGCTTGTGATAGCTTTGGGTTAGATGTGTCAGGGAACTGGAACACTGCCTGCACTTCTTCACTTAGTTCTTAAGTACAAGAAGCTCAGGCCTAGCCTGTGCCTGCATCATGGAAATCTAGGCTTAGTTTTGAAAGAGATGCATTTCAGTAGACTAAACAGAGTGAAAATTCTTACTCTCAACCCCCAGTGCCATGAACTCAAAAAAATTAACACATCCAATACTGCAAGGTAGCTGGCAACTCCTGCAAGTTATTGAGCACACCCAGTTCCCAGTGCCTGCTGTGGGGACGCATTCAGCACCTTGCAGGGTGAGGTGCCAACGTCGCAGGCTGCTTCAGAACCGCTGCTCTCCCGAGGCAGCCAATGCGCCAGGCACGCCTGCCAATTCCCACTGCAAATCCCTGCTGACAGCAGGCTGGGCTATCTCTGCGTACCACCACAGCCCCAAGCACAAACAGGCTGAGTTAGCCACCATGGGTAAGACCATGGATGTTTTCCATGGTCAGATGGAATGGTGGAACACTCACACCTAACCAGGTGAACAAGCAGTGCCTATAAACCCTCTTCATCATGCCTTTTTTAAATTTATATTTGGGCTTTGTTGGATCACCATCGTTATTAATAAGGATAAAATCCCCTGTAAACATGCCTGGTGCCCTACACAGTGATGGAAATCAATGCCCTGGAGTTTCTATC
Source organism: Corvus kubaryi (assembly GCF_017639235.1). Classification (NCBI taxonomy): domain Eukaryota; kingdom Metazoa; phylum Chordata; class Aves; order Passeriformes; family Corvidae; genus Corvus; species Corvus kubaryi. Next base: position 3,396,503 of record NW_024581129.1, read on the forward strand.
AATGGCTTTCAATTTTCGGGATAAACTGTATTTTTCTTGTGAATAAAGAGTCAAGCTGTTTCCTTTTGTGGAGCTTCTGTACTGAAAACTCTACCAACTGTTGATGTTTTTTAAAGCACACTGCTGTAGTTGTTCCCCACACTATGAATTATACATTGAATATCACAGCATTTTCTAACCGAGGTCTAGCTTTCCAACATGCTGCAACAAGAAAGTGAATGTAAAGAATTTGTGCATGTCTGTCTCCTATGGACATCCTCCAGAAGACAGCTTCTCAGGCAACGGCTCGTTTTGTGCAAAAAGAAAGGCAGAAGCTAGAAATGCCCCTTTTTTTCCTTTGTGCATGTCACATTTTTCCAGTGAAATGTCCTGCTTGGCTGACCAAAAGCACCCCCTCTGCTTTCACTCCCAAAGTACAAATAGCTTGTTTCTTACCAATGCTTCTTTTTCTGCGAATGGGCACAGGACGGTTCTCTTGCACATGTTTAGCAGAATGAACCCTGTAAGATCTCAAGTTTGTTTCTGAAACATCATCGTATCCTGGAACAGGAAACAAAATGTTAAACTTCAGGTATGTTGTTTGCACCAGTGTCACTACAGTGCTGCTCCATAGGTACAAATCTGTGCTGTTCACAGGCACAAGACCAAATCCTGCTACAATTAGTCCAATGTAACCCCTGTTAATGCAAGTGCAAGGGCATAAGGCAGGGAAGAAAGACATAGACATTGAATGTCATGTATAAGCATGCACAGTTTAATTCCAATATCCCTTTTACCGAAAGCCCCCAGAAACAGTGCACACACCGTGGCACAGAACCATATCTAAAGTAAAACAGTTGCATTTTTATGTGAAAGGCATAATACAGCTTTTCTTACTGCAAAGGTGTAGCAATAGGAACAATAATCCTGCATGTGAAATGTTTCTTACGAGCATTTTGAAGTTCTGGTATGAGGCTACAGTAGAAAATATGGTATTAGTCTCAACAGTAACAATGCTGCCTCTGTAAATTTTCTGTTGCTTGGTTTTCAGGGCAGTACTAGGACAGAATCAAAAGCAAAAAGTAACTAGCATGGGTTTCCTTTTAGCCTCTCTGTTGCAGAACAAATCCCCTGTGAAGTATCCTAACCTTTGGAGGGGCATCTGAAGCTACTGCAAACTCTGGGACTGCATCCAGGCTTGTCTTGTTCCTTAAATAAGCCTACCACATGGGTTAAAGGGCCATGAGAAAAAGCAAAGATGGAAAACTTGGCATTTCATTTATCATAAAAAACAACAAAATAACTGCTCCAACTATTTGGGTTTGTTAAGTGAAGCAGTTCAGGTCGTGTCCCATGCCATGGGGTCTGAAAACCACAAGCACAATCTGCAAATGGGGAATCAAGAGGATGGAACCAAACAGAGAACTGCACACAGACCCCAGGACACCCAAACTAAGGGGTTTAGCACTCTGCTGCCTGGAGTGTCCTCTGTAACATCACTGCAGAGTTCCAAGTTCTCACTGCTGGCTCCTAAGAAAACTGTGACGTGCTCTAAAAAAGTATAAAAGGGTATTACACAGTACTCAATTACCCTCTCTGCAAGCTACCAACACCCTACACTCCCATGTTCTGCACTGTCACACTCCCTGCTTCCAGTTTGTTCTGTATACACAGCTGACTGTCTCTGGAACTTGTTTTAATCTCAGCTTTATTAGTAACACACATCATAAGGCTCTGCTCCACAAAACAACCAACTCCTTTTCTCCTCCCAAGAAATTGTGCCCTAAGGAATGTGCAGCTTGTCAAATCACCTGCACAGCCAGGTGAGACATGAAGCCAGCAGGATCTTCAGCACCTCAGGAAGAGTTCTGCATCTCAGGGTTTATCATCACTTCTTGGAAAATACTATTGTAAGTAGCTAAGAGAAGATAAAATGGGAGGTCCAAGAGGTAGTGCCAGGATCACCCACTGGTCCTGCCTATTCTCCTTATCAGCTGAACAGACCCTTGTACGAAATTAGTCATCGTGAAATCCACAGTCTCAATTTACCCAAACAAATTGGCTCCTAGTTCCTATGTACGGTGCTTGTTTCCCATAGATTTCAATGGGAAATTTTGGAACCTGACTAATTAGCTGGTACTGGGCCTTATTCGCAGTCCCAGTCCTGTCATGTAACACAGCAATGACTAAAGGGTTTTATTTCTGCTTTTATTGCACCCCATACTCCAGAAAACTCATCAGTGGTATAAATAAAATGGCTTGCCAGAGATCCCACAGGAAGTTTGCAACTGAGCTGGGGAGTGGAGCCAGGTCTCCCACATCCCATTCCAATGGCACCAGGCCATCCACCTGATCCCAAATGGTGTTATGCAAAATGAGGATCCGTTCTGATGTGCCTCCAGCCCTCTTCTGTTTCCTAGCACTCAGCCACCCAACACCTTAATACTGACCTCCTTTTTGGCAGCTTCGAGTTGTCACAACCTCTCCCTCAATTTGAGGCAATGAAGTGATACTCAAAAGAAAGCAGCATGAATTCTGCTCAGCCTAAGATCCAAGCTAGGCTCAGTGCAAGCAGCATCTCCATCCATAAGAAAACAGTGTTTAAAAGGAGATTAAACACAAAAGTAATGCCTCTAATCCGAACTGCTTGGTGGGCACAGGCGTCAGGCTGGAAAGGGAAGCCGTCCGTGCTGCCAGCGCTACGGCAGGGCTGGGCCACGGCTCCTAATCCCACACTCAGCAGGGCTGGCACAGCTCCCTCCTAGCATGAAGGATCCCTCGCTGCCTCGTTTAAAGAAGCTGGTAAGCACCAAAGGACTGGTATGATCAGCTAACCAATATGTTAAGCCATGCTCTTACATAGAACTGCTCAATTCAGCTGCACTTAGCCATTCTCCATCACCATGTTTATAAAGCAAAATGACACCTCGAGGAGCATGTGTTGCTTGTAAGATGATTTCTAAGGTGAAGGAGGCCTCTGGCTTGTCCTGTACCTCACTGTCTCACTGCATTGTCTCAAGCATGTATAGCAGTTCCTAAGCCCATGTCTCTCTGTGAGGGTTACAAAAAGAGATCTGCACAGCTCGCTCAGCAGACAGCAGAACAAGTTCCAGGCAAACCTCAGTGCATTATCTAACACAAATTGTATTATTTCTATCAACACATCATCCATGTTGGGCCTAATAAACAGAATCATGGGGCACATGGCTGGAGCCAGAAGACACCACAATGCTACAAGCACTTAGTGTCCCCTGATCCCCACAGGCATTTGGAAGGAATTCCATTTCCCAGTTAAGTCAATGGGAAAATCATCGCACTTCAAGCAGTGTTTAAGTCAACCGAAGTCTTGCCCAAGCAGGAGTGAAAAATCACCAAGTCAGCTTTGAAACTCACACTCGGCTCTGAATGTGTAGCCAGAAGACCTTCTTTTATTTCATTAAAACCACGATGCTAGAAAAAACATTCCCTAGTTTAACTTTAAGGAAGGCTGATACTTAATTTGTATCAGTTTTTCCCCCAACGTACTGATTTAATTGCAGGGTGAGGATAAGCTCTCAGCAAAGGAAATGGGAGTTTATGGGTGCTTAGCACCTCACAAAATGAGGCTCAGAGCAGAAAGCTTAGAAATGGGTGGTTCTTAGTTTAGAACTCGAACACTGCTCGTCACCAAGGGAAGATGGAGGATGCTGCACACAGCCAGATTAGTGCAGCTCTCTTTTAACATTTTAATAACAAAAAAATGTTTTCATGGCAGCTGATCAAGAAATTTCTCCGTAATCTTTTATGTAGTGACAACATATCAATGACGGGCATAAAAACTCTTGCAATTAGCCTTGGTCAATCCATTAGTGTAGCTGAAATTGTTCTTTTTTGTCAGATTGGCAATTTTCCACTGGGTCATGGAATATAAATCATGGAGTTCCTGTGACATTCTGCCAATACATGATTACTCTTTTCCCTCAAGAAGCAGGTGGAAAGCATCCTAAGTTTACTGCTACTTTATATTTATCGATTTATACTTTGCATTTCCATCTTCTTCCCAAACTATTTTATGTGAGGTACAACCCTCAACACATGCAGTGTTAATGCAAACCCTTCTAGATGTCACTTTGATGTGCATCCAGAAAGCACAGATCCAAGACTTCTAGTACCAACAGCAGCAGTTTAGGAAATTCTTATAATCTCAGTTTTTTCAGGAATTCAATGTAAGGTACAATAAACTGAAACGGTCTGTCTTACAAATCAGTCCTAGAGCCAAAAAGCCCATGGCAACATCAGTCTGGTTTTTTGATCTTCTTTTTGGCTGATGCAAAATCTGCTCTTCTGACATCCAACTGCAGAGATAGATGTCATTAAGTTTTCGACTTTGATCTGTTAAAGGAAATATAAGTAGCAGCCTGCAAGATCCTGTTTTGTTTAGGTTTTTGGGTTTTTTTCCTTTACCTAGGTGTGATCAACCAACTGTAAAGGAGGAGGAGTACTCCCTCATCTGTCTCAGGAAAAACACAGGCCACACATGGAAGATGCCTCTCACGATGTGTAAGACATGCAAGGGAAGCCAAAACATTGCACTGTAACATTTGAGCACCACACCAAAACCCGCAAAGTCAACAGCACATTTTCCAAAAGACTGAGCTCTGCAGCAGCCCAACACTTTTTCCATGGAAGTATACAGTTAATTTAGAACATTTCTCCACTTAACAAAAGCTGCTCTGCTAGTTCTTAATCACAGGCCGTTAAATTCACATGGCCTAAGGTGACCCTGGTGGATGCCCTTAACCCGTGCAAAGAGGCACACTCAGCCCTGCCTTTCCCCATGCAGGCAGATGACTTGGGGAAAATCTGTTCCCAGCGGGAGGCAAACATAATAGGTGATGAAATGAACTCTACCTCCCACAGGACAGATGGGAGAGGTGAAGCACGAGGAGAAAAACCACGCTGCTGAGCCAAAGAGAACTTCACAGGCAGAGCGGAGGAAATGCCCCGTTCTGGGGATTTAGTCTGCTCATAGTAAAACCGTACTCTGCACACTAGAGCTGCCTACTTCCTGGGACTGTGCATGCTTTCTCCTTTAAACAGGGTCACACTCTGCTCTCCATCATGCCAAGGCAATTCTGTCACTGCCTCTGGATCCCAATCGCAGCAAATTCATACAAGACCCTATTTCATGATAGAGAATTTTCATGCTGCCTTTACCCTCCGAGTTGGACATGCAGCACTGGGCTCTGACAAACTGGCCTGGATTTTCTTTTTTGAATACAATGATAAGCTCCATGTTGGGTAGTGTTTTTCTTTAAGTAATATGCCAGATGGTCTGGGGGTGTGGTTTCTAATTTTATGAAGGGGGTTATCAGTCATCTCTGTGCTACAATATAGAGACCAAATCTGTCAGAATAGAAGAAAAACCTGCCCACTCTGACTTACAAAACTTACTTTTCCAATTAAAAATATGTGTTTTGCATTGCAGGAGAGAAAATTACTGGTCTTCCTTCATTTTCCACAGATTCCGCCTTGTTACTCAGGAATATCAGACATTTTCTTCATGCATGCCTGATCCTGCAAACTCTTAGCCTACAAGATCATTCTTAATTCTCAAGTCCACCCACTGAGTTTACACAGGGCTACTCACATGCAGAAGGACTGGCAATACCATGCACTAAAACGAGGGAGAGAACAGTCACTGGAGTGATTTTGTTCTGAGCCTCAGCTGAAAACGAGTACATGCTATAAAAGAGAAATATACACTGTACAAGCCCTCACTGAACTGGCTGTTCCCTAAAGGCAATTGCAGCCCTAAGGAAATACATTTCAGAAATATCATCTTACCAGGGACAACGAGAAAGCACTTGATTTGCTAATTCAAGCTAATACTAAATATAGTAAACAGGCCCGATCCTGTTTACTGAGGAAAGCACGGCAATTTCAATACTCGATTAGTCACTCTGATAAGCCCTTAGTAAGAATTACTCATGACAGTAAAGCCTGCAGGACTGTGCCCAGGAAAAGCAAATATGGGTAGTAAAGATGGGCTACTCCATGAAATCTCAACCCTGCCTGAGCAGCTCAGAGTACAGCTTAGCACACGGGCAAAAGCAGCACTCACACAAGCAAGAACCGGGTGAAAGGCTGAATATTTTGGTTTTATTTTTTAATATTGTTTGAGTTCACGTCTTAAGGAATTACTGTTTCATGGTGAGATAGTAAAATATTTATGTCTCTTGTTTCTCTAATGGTTTCTAAACTGACAAATTGCAAGAAAACGGCAAAATGAAATGGGTAAACTTGTGGCTGACCTTTTCTATTTTTGGTCTTGCATCCTCCAGTTAATATTTGCCACGAGGTAAGTAATTATTTTCTGAAATAAATTAATTTCTCTGCTACATTTACCCATTTATTCAGCTCCTGCCGTTGCCTCACTTGTCTGCCTGATTCTCTTGCAATGGAGCCACGTGAACTTTTGCTCTCCTTCTAAGTGGTATTTAAAAATGAAGCATGTGCTTGTTACGCTGAGGTATTTGAAAAAATAATGTATTCTGGTAGCTACAGAACCCTGAATCAAAGGCAGGAGCAGAATGCACTATTTTAAAATGCTAGCGCTCAGATCCAGCCCTTCTGCAACAGCAGCCAACTCCACTGAGTTCACTGGGAAAAAGATTTTAGCAGTAGTGCACTTGTCTGGTCCAAAAGAGCCTTCAGTGGGGAAATATGAACTGCATACCCCTTCCCTGTTGTGAAAGTTTCTCTAATTGCGGTGATAAACAACAGTGATGAAGCACTGCTCTCCAAAAATATTAAACTGATGCCAATCTGGTAATTAGTAATTAGCCTCTATGGTAAAGTCTTGTGCAAGACAGAAATACTCCCATTTTCAGTATAATGGGAAAACATTTGCTCCCTAATCACATGAAAATTGAAAGCTATGACTGTAAAATAGGTTCCTAGTGCATTCCTGCTCATTAATAAGCGCTGTACAAAAAGCAGTGAGTTAAACTCTAGAAGGATCCTGCAACTCTGAATGAAGGTGATTGAACCTGGTACAGACTTTACAAAAATACACAGCATATGGTTTAAAAGGAGATGGCCCAGTACCAATGCAAGCAAGAACTCATTCATTTTTCTCCATGTTTGTGCTTCAGCAAGATGCAGGCTTCCCCTGGGCACATCAAAGGTGCCGGGTTTATTCTCTCTCAACTGAGGGAAAAAATCACCAGGAACAAAGTGCATCAAGTGAAACCAAATGATAAGGAACCCAGCAATACCATGCTTCTAGATCTGATTTACTGCTGCAACGATCTGTTAAACTGCACGTTCTCACTACACCCATTTGCATGCCTAATGATGCAGAAAATAACCCTGCACTATTTTCTTTTGGAAAAAAAAAGAGTGTATTTTTGAGGGTAAGCTTCATAAGCAGGTTCCTGTTTAAAATCAGCACGGACGGTTTATTTTCCTTTTAATAAAGCCCAGCGCTTGAAGAGACATTACTTCATTCATAAATATTGTTTCAAATATTTTAAATACCTCTAGGACAGTAGTTTAAAGATAACAGAGCAATGCAAGACCAACAACAAACCTTATGGCAATTCTTCTCCGCTGCGAGACAGAGAGAGCTCTGAAAACACGGGGGTTCACAAAGTCCCTCTCCACCCTGAACCCCAGGAAGTTTTAATTCCCGATCGACCTCCCTGTGACACACAGCCCACGGTCGCCTGGCTCCCTGTGACACACAGCCCAGGGTCGCCTGGCTCTCGGGGCCGGTCCCCGCACAGGTGTCTCGGGCGAGGTGCGGAGCGGGGAGCGCGGGGCGTGCGGGGCCTCCCCCCGGGGCGGCGGCGGCCGACGGCGCGGAAGGAAGGAGGACGGGACTAATTTACCTACGGAGTCAATCTCCAGGAGGCGCTGCAAGTCGCGGATGCTGTGGATCTCGCTGTGCGCCAGCCGCTCGATGAGCTCCTGCGGGATCTCGGCCTCCTTCAAAGACACACACACCGCGGGTCACCGCGCAGTCCCGCCAAGCGCGCCCGCAGCGCCGGGCATGCGGCGCGCCGCGGCTCTGGGCTTGCCGGAGAGGGTGCGGGGTGTTTGCGGGACATGTTGGGATGAAGCAGGG